>NC_134434.1:11800000-12100000 GCF_030867145.1 Opisthocomus hoazin | reverse complement strand
AGCAGCAACAAGAAAGCCCTAATGTCATGGTACACGGTGGCCTTGCAGTCTGGGAATCCCATGTATGGTTCTGCTTGCAAACTTTCAAAAAAGAGAAATTCCCAGCGGAGCAGGTCCAGAGAAATTTGGATGCTGGAAAAGGTTAGGAACAGGGTTATACTATGTGGGTAAGGACCTGTATTCTGTCATGCCACAATTCTTGTGTTTTCACCCTAGCTTTGTGTGTCGTGTCTAGTCTGTAGATAACTGTAAATGTCCAACATCTTCCCTGCTATTTTAGGATGAGGGCCATGTGCATTGCAAATTACATATTTATCTGATGCTAAAAGGGGAAATATTACAACTTGATAACAGGGGGAGTGGAATGGTTACATTTTAAATTTGATAACTATCCCCAGTGGGCTTTCTTGCAACTTCCAGTGAAGCATCTGGACGTGGTTATAATGGGGGCTAACTGGACAAGGTGTGGTGCTGATTTATCCAGTTGCCATTTCTTGTGCTCGGTGTATTAACTGATCAAAAGGTGCTGCAAATACAGAACAGAAATAAGAAAAGGAGGTGGAAACTAGAAAAAGGCAGTGAACTCCCTTGCGAAATGATAATCCAAGACACCCGCCAGAGGAAGATGCTTGAGAGCTGGCGGGGCTGAGAAAGTTTTGAGCAGATCAGATAGGAACCTACAGTGCACTAAGCAGCTGGTGTTTTTTGTGGTGTGTTTTTTGTGATTTCGTACTTTAGGGAAACCCAGTGTGTTTGTGAACTGCCTCTGCATGCAGCACACCACAAACCAAGAAGATGACAGTTTCTTTCGCTATAGGAATGAAAGGGAGGGTTTATCCCCAGTTTCTCCCTTCTGAAACAGTCAGGTGTTAGGCACAACTGCAAAGGTCACTTGTGGAAGGCTGGAAGGGTTGGGTCCTGCAGAAAGAGGAGAGATGGGTGAAGGAGCTCCGCTGGGTAAGAAGCATGAGATTTGGTTGGATAACCTGCAAGTGAGGGGGGAATAGGGTTACGCAGCCGCTTAGGGGCTGGGAGGAGGGCAGCAGTAGACCTCAAGGCCATCAAATCAGCTTTAACCTTGTCAGTAACAGACTAAAATGTAGATGAGGTGCTGCGCTGAGAAGAGGTCCCTAGCCCCTGCCTGCTTGTGAGCATTGCAGCCAGCCCATTGGGGCAGGGCAGTAACACTTCAGTTGTTTCTAGAGCGAGCAGAGCTGGAGGTGAGCCTGCAAGAGCCATTCTGCCCGGCACAGGGGTTGCCATGAAGTGAACTTCTCTTTGAACGTTGTGGTTTTAATATTAAGTTTGTGGGAGGAAGGACTGAACTCCTGGTTTATCTTTTCCACCTCAGTTTTCTTAACCTCTGTACCAAACTAACAAATCCCTCAAGACTTCTGGAGGTTTGATGATATCACACCTCATACTCCATTTCTCAAGCTTGGACCAGTTCTGTATGAGCAAACACAGTTGTGTTCCCTGCTGGGCCAAAACAAGAAATGTGAAGGCAAACCAGAGGGAAAGGCTCATCTGGAAGATGTCCAGTGCCAGGAGCTTCACATACATTTGCAGAATTTCCAGGCTGCTGTGGAGGCTGTTTGGTCCTGAGACTTCAGCGTCCTTGGGCTTGTTGTCATGGTTGGTGGGCAAGCAGATGCAAAGGAATTCTTCTGTGAGGCTTATTCTCTTGGGTTCAACATGGGACTGATCCTGCCATTTCACAGTGTGTCTGAAAAATGCCGGTTGTTCACTTCTTGCAGGTCAAGGAAATCACCGGACTAGCCCCAGTGTGGGTGCTGGGTGCTGCTTCCTCAGAACAGCTGTCCTCAGCTCACTTTGTGAATCAGTGGCTGCAGCGAGGAACGAGGCTATTGGGGTTTATAGCCGTGTTTGCAGAGTGGTGTACATCCTCTGCTTGGCTAAAGTCTCTGCTCTGCTGCTAGCTGGGAGGGGAAAACCCAGAGAAAGCTGACGGCAGTCAGTGAAACTACGAGAGCATGAAAGAGAGGATCTTGCCCTCTGTGAGTAGAGCGTGCTTCTCCCTGATGCATTGGGCAGAGGTTCTCAGCACGTCATCCTGACTATTTGTTGTAAAAATAAGTGGGTTTTGATCAAAAACATTTAACATCTATCAACATTAGGGATTTTTTTAATTGCCAATCCAAGAAAAGAGGTAAGTCCCACCAAGGTGTGAGATTGGTGACTCTAGCCAAGACAGCAAAAGCTTTACTGTTTGAAGAGCCAAGTTAAACAAGACACAATTAGGACTAACGTGCCCCCCACAGCTCCCAGAGGCCGGTTTATGGATCCTGAGGGGGCCAGAATTGGACCTTGCTGTGTCTTGTTTGCTTTGGCTGTGTAACACAGCAAACCTCTGTGCCTCTTGCTTGGCGTCCTCGGCACAAATCACACCTGCAGCAGGCTCAGGCACCGAGTCTTTTTTCCTGTCTTCTCTCTGTCCAAGTGGTTCAGTTCTGGTAAAGGGCAATATAATCCAGCTGCCACGGTGCCAGCTTTTCTGAGGCAGGGGGCTCACCAGCTTTGCTGTGATGACACAGCCTGTCATGTCCTACAAACAGCTCTTTCCCTCAGGGTTTGCCCACGTTTTGTGTGTTTCTTGTGGCTGGCATTCGTCTCTCGCTCTGGTTAGAAGTTGAGAGGTGTGCAGATTGCTGGTGTATAGGAACCCTTTTAGCTTCCTTCAAATATTTGGCCTTGGTGAACATTGGAGATGGAGCAGCAGGTTACCACCAGAGTGACTGTTGCTCTGATACAGAAATGCAGCTCTAACCTGTTTAGTACTGCGGATCCCGCTCTCGCCTGAGCTCAGGGGAATTTTGGGTCCATTACAGCCTTTCCTAGGAAATTTTAATTCAGATTCAAGCTCTACTGCTCATGTGTTTTAATTCTAGAAGCTTTCAGTCTAAATCAAGATGCTGACTGTGAAACGTGCTTCTGCAAATGCTGGTTTTTCAAGGCTGCTCAGGACACTTCATACACGTACTGTCTTTGGTTTTTTTGCTGTAGAAAAGCCTAGTATCTTTTTATTTTTATTTTTATTCTAGTATTTCTGCAATTAATACCACCATGTAAAAAGATGCTTTCCAGCCACTATAGGGAGAAGACAGAGAATGTGGTAGGCAGGAGGAAGACTCCTGACTTACTGGTCAGGCCAGGCTCAGGTTGGAGGCACAGGTAGTATTTTGTTTGTCCACCTGACATAGCTGGAAAACACAGACAAGCTTTCATGCCTGCAGACCTTCCTGCAGAGCTGTTGCTTGTCTTGTATCATTAGGCCATATGGTTGCAACTGCACTACATTGAGAAAGAGATACCCATCCCTATAAAGCCAGTGACATGTGACTGCAGAGGTCAATGTGCTTCAACTTAATCATGTTGGTTTAGTCCTGGAAAGGGCTCAGAGGAGCTGAAGAGCCTCTGGTCTCAATAACTGATAGGCTGAAATTGCAGACAGTGTTCAGAGGACCTGAGACCATCCTGGGTTTAGGAAGTTCATGTGCAAGCCCCACGTTAACACTTTTGTTCTCCATGTTTAGCATCTGTACTGTGTCAGTTGTTTTTCTCTGCTGCTGGGCTCATCTGAAGGCGTGCTGTCTCCCAGAGCCACGTGAGGACCTCGGGAGGCTTCAGAGGGGCAGGGTGTCGGCGTGGATGAGCTGAGACACTGGAGCAAGGACTGATGCGATGTCGGGGAGGTGCCTTTGTCCAGCCATCTCCTCATATGGCCATTAAACTCACATATTAAGAAAGCAATAGCAAGAGGCATTTAATAGCTCCCTGGTGAGGGTGAGTGCGAGAGAGGGGCACTCGTTCAGCTTTCCCATCGTTTTCATGTGTGCTGCTCTCCCCGAGGGATGTGCCCTGGGTGTCTGCTCATTTCAAAGGCGCAGACGGGGACTGCTGGAGGGTTTGTTATCCCCTGTTACAACTCCTTTGAGGGCAGTTTGATATTTCTCACACTTCCATGCAGAGCAAGGTTTCCCAGAGACTCAAACTTAGGGACGATGCTGAAGTCACAAACGTGTTTCCCCGTGTCGCTTAGCTCCACCGTGGGCTCATACGAGGCCATCCAGGGCCTCGGCCCTCCTCGCTGCTGGGCTGCAGGGGGCTGGGCGGCGGAAGGCGGTGAGGTGTGAACGGTGCCGTTACTGTCCCGGGGAGGTTAGAAGATGGAGGCAGCACAGGCTGAGCCGGCTCCTGTGGATGAATGAACTCATTATAGTTCACCGCCTTCTATAAAAAAAGTTGTGAATCTTAATTAAAAGCACAGTCGTCTGCATTCGTGGAGACATTGTTTTGGACTGTTTCTTTAGCTGTTAACAGCTTGTAAAACGTTTTTGAGAGTTTCTTTTTTTGGGGGGTATTACTAGTTAGGCTGTTAAGAAAAAAAAAAAGCTTTTTTTATCAAAAAAAGAAATTTAAGGGAAGATTTAGTAGCTATGGAAGCAAGAACTTGGAAAGACTCTTTGCTTCTGTTGTGCTCGTTTCAGTCCAAAGTGGAGTTTGCATGCAGCGGCTTTGATCATGGACGAGCCTCATGGTAACCTCAATTTTGCGTTCACTGTGGACTGCAGTGTTTGTCTGCTGTTTCTCCAGCCCCTTACCAAAATATCCCCAACATCCTCTTGCTCTCCAGCATGCGTCTGGGTCCCTGCTGACAACGTAGCTCAGATCACTGCTGGCTCATCGGCTCTTCCAGCCGTGGGCTCTGGCAGAGCGTGCTACTCAGTGGCTATCAAGGGTGGTGGTGTCTCAAGGTTTCTACCTCCAGCACCTAGAAAGCAGGTGGCTTCGATCTTTTTGGGTTATGAAAATAGGACTTGTAAATGCACATGGAGCAGAAGCAAGGCTTAGGAGGTGGCCTGGTTCTAATTTTTCCCCATATTGATTTTCCCACATCAGGTTGCTTCCTTACCTGAGGAGAAGGAGGGTTTGCCTTCTGGTTACGTGAAGATTTCTTCTCACTGCCATAAAGTCTGCCAAGGCAGCAGGTTGCAAAGCTCAGACCTGTGTGGTTTTCATTAGCATCGCTCTTCTGTTGTAACGCATCTACATGGATAAAAAGTACTTTCCAGATTCCTTTCCACAGAAGACGAGGTGAAAGTCTTGCATCAGCCAGGGCCTTTGAGCAAGCTGCTTTTGTAAGGAACATGGATATTGTTGGGTTGTTGGGACTGAGAAAGTTCAACAGAGATGACAAGTGTACTCCTTTTTTGATTAATTATAGAACAAGTTTTTCAATTGTTTCTTAAAAAGCCCCCCCCCCCCATTTTCACTGAACATCGCACTTCTGCTGCTTTTTTTTCTCTGTTGGAAACATGAAATTTCTTCATGTAAATGGATATAAAAAAAGCAATCCCTTTCATCGAAGGCTGTTTTATCTGTAGCAAAAATATTTTGATAGGCTTTCTTTTTTTTTCCATGCCCCGTTCTGGTATCATTAACCACAATGAACAAAACCCTGTTGTTGTGTGCGGGTTTCCTGTGGAATGACCTTGCTCAAGTCTGCAGCCTGAATGTGTTACCACGAAGCCGCGCAATGATATGATCTTATAACAACTGAATGTTCGCTCAGGGTGAGATTTCGTGGCAGGTGATATTTCCCCCACAACAATACCATCTGCAATTATTTCCCTACATCCAGTGTCACTGAAAGGTCTGTCCCAGTGAAAGGCTCTGAATGGTCTGTTTTCACTTTCAACACTCAAACTTTCACTTGAAGGTGAAAGTTCGCTTGAACCATGTCTTGGTGAAATATCCTAATATCCAATTCCACAGCAGGTTCAGAGGGTGTTTCATAACATTTTTGAACCAGATGTCAAGCTGATCTAAGAAGGAAAAAGGGGGCATCTTTAACATGTCACCATACTTTATCTTAGAACAAATAAACCTTCTAATCCTGCAAAGGGAGGTCGTGGCGAGGAAAGCAACTCAAGCCCTTGTTCTAGCGTGCCAATGACATCAGCCTGCCAGGCAAGTCAAAACAGCTGGAGCCCGATCCCGTAGGTGTTACTTGGGCAGAAAGCTCAGTGATCCTCACTAAATATTTTGCCCGATTGCCAGTGACTGAACTGCTCCAGCATTGGGCCTCTGCATTTTGCTATGAGTCCAGCCTCTGCAGGATTGTCATTTATAAATAAATAAAAAGGATGTGGTTTTTTGCTTGTTATGTGCATGTTTAACTACTTGGGGGTGATGGTTTGGGGGAGTGATGGGTATCAGTCTGTTCGGAGGCAGGCTCTCTGCTCTGGTCTTGCAGTTTGGGATGGATGTACCTGTGGAGTTACAATCCCCATCTACAGTTTTGCAGTATTGAGGCTTTAATTCTCCAGGATTGTTGCTTAGCTGAGGCTGGGTTTGAGTGTAACTGGGGACCGAGCAGCTGCGCTCTCTGCTTTCATCTTTTGCTGTTCTTTTTGTTTCGTTCCCTGAGGAAACAAAGGTTATGTAGTTGTGCGTTTGCAAGTCTGCTGCTATCTATTTGCAGCCCTCGAAAACAGCCTTTGAACTGCAGGGCGATTGCAACAAGGTTTGATGGAGGGAGCGAGGTCCCAGAGCTGTTGGGCTCATGGCGCTTTGACCGAAGCGGGTGACCGGGTAGTGGAAAGATGCAGCTGTGGGGAGGAAATGTGATGTGTATTCAGGTTTTAATAAGCATCAGAGAATATACATGGGAAAATGGATCTTTAGGAAACCAGGCTTTGCTAGTTTTGCTCTCAAATACTGTGTGAAGCAATGTTCAAGAGGCTGAGGCAGCTGTTCAGACAGCCCGGCAGCAAGGTGTGCAGCCCTCTGGGCATCTCCACTTGGGTTTGCAGGGTCTGATGTTGGCTCTCCCTGTCGGGTGTTGCTGAACTTCTCCAAGGTCCCACCACGTGTGCTGCTGACCCCGCCGCCTTCTGCCCCCTCCAACACGTGCTGCAGGGCCGAGGGCATCCTCGCTGCTGCTCGTCCTGGCTGGCCTCGGCCCCTCCGCCTTCTGCCGCCTCGACACCGCGGGTGTTTTCCCCAGCCACGCTGTGTTTTGCGTCTGAGAGAGCAGCATCCCTTGCTCTGCCTGGTTAACCCCAATCCCTCCCCTCTTCAGCCCCCAAATATAGTTGTTTCATCCATAGTTAAGATAATAAAACTGCTGGCTGGAATAAGGCAAATACTTCATGCTTGGAGTGTGAGGCTGCAGCAGTCGGGTTCCCTCGAAGCCCTGGGCTCTGCCCCTGTAGAGGCTGTGGGGGCCTTTCGCTCCCGAATGTCAGTTTAAAGCAATTTATCCTAAGCCGATTAGTGGCTAATTCAGTGCCAGGCTGCTTAAGGCAGCCTGGTTTGTGGGGGCTCAAGAGCCAGTGTTTACCCTTCGAGTGCGGGGTGCTTATCCTCTCAAGGGGGCTGGCTCCAGGAACCCAACGGCTTCTTTGTGTCCACGTGTGCAGGATTATAAATAACAATAATACGGGTTCAAAGCACTTGTGGGCAGAGGCTGGGGCTCTCGGGCCACACGGCTTTGTCAGAGCTCTCAGCTTGTCTGCAGAAGGGAAACTCGGGGGTCGTTTTCCTTCGGTGGAGCGGCGGGAGGGTTGAGGCTGAGTGAATGGCTTGTTTCATTTGGATGTCCCCCTTTGGAGACATTACACGTGAATAAGTTTGTTGCCCTCTGTTTAACTCTTTTTGAGACTTGCCTTTCTTTCTGAAGTATCCTCGGGGATTTGCCTGATTTTTCCAGGTTGTTTTCTTGTGGGGAGACGCTGAGGTGACCGAGATGGGGCAGTGACTTTATCCACTTACCTCCCTCTCTGGAGAGCTGGTTCCTGGCCCACCAGTACAAGTTGTTGTGGCTCCAGTTGGTTGCAGAGCTGCGTCATACCCGTCATGGGCACTGGGGTGTCCCCGCTCAGCCACCCAGGTTTGGGCTGCTGCTGCTCTGAGTTGATGGATGTGTGATACCAATCAGCGTACGTGCACAAAGCTTGGCTCATCTCTGCCTGTGTGATGGCTGGCTTAGGCAAATGCTCTTGGATTCTCTAATTTTGTCCTCCTTAGGCTCGTAACACTGAGTAGGGCATCAGGAGAGATGACAGGGTGCTCCAGGGCCTGTCATCTTGGTGTGAAATAAGATTTCAGCTTGTGTAGACAAACCTCTGTCCCGTCTTGCGCTGTATCTGTGCTCTGTGCTCACCTGCTTAGGACAGAGCTGGATTCTTACTGGGAAGGGTGACTATTCACAGCTGGTAGTAAATACATGTGCAAACCCCAGTGAGGACAGGGCATTGTGCATGTTTTACTCCTCTGATGTGGAGGGAGGTGTAGCTGTTAAGACCTCAGTTGCACTGTTTGCTCTGAAGTTTGCCAGTGAGCTGTGTCTGCGTTAGGCGTCGTGCTTGTGAGGACACGTATTTTGTGAGCAGGATGGGATCCCCAGCTCAGCTCCTCACCTGGCACTCCAGGAGCTTTGTGGAAATGTTCTTCAAACTGGCATGGAGCGATCTCCGTCACAGTGTGGCTCCTGAGGGTATGATATACAGGTACCGCTTTTGGACCTCTGGAAGTATCCTGGTCTAGCTGTCTATATGAACCCTGACTTCAGGAATTGTTGTAACAGGAACATTTACTGTTGAAAGTTATGATTTATGGGCCAGATTAACTCTTTCTTGTATTGCTGAATACCTGGAGTTTCTTCTTAGAAGCCAGTGGTTTAACAGAGAGGTAAATCTAGGATCAGGTCCACTGTTCTGATGTATGATAGACCATATATTACCATATATCGATCCTTCAGATATATTTGTACCAACAGACTTAGACTTCTTTTTATTTTTTCCATGTCTTTTATTTAAAAACCAAACCACAGGAAGATCTTTAATGTATTAAGTTTTCCGTGTTTCTTAACAACATAGCAACTGTTCGTCTGTTTTCAGAGATGAGGTCAGATAAGGGAAACAGAAGCAGAAAGGATCACGCCGGGGAGTTGAACACAGTTAATAGGGTGACCTTTAGATGTCAGTATAGTCAAAGAATAACACAGCACGGGGCAGACGCGGAGGCCTTCCTGCCTGGTGGAATTTGGTGGAGTCTCTTTGCTTGCACCAGTTTGTTGGTCTCTGGCTCCTGGGTAGCGTGTTGCTGCGAATTTATCTGTTTGTCCCATGTGCAGCTAACATGAAGACTAGGTGAGTGTGAAACCAAGTGGCAGGAGACCTTCCTGAGTGTTTCTCTGTGGCAGACTGTTGCTGAGGGATTTTGGCTCTGCAATTCTCTGGAGCAACAGAACTTTTGCTCGGTCATTCAAAAGGGAGGGCGAGAGAAAGGGAAACAACTTCACTGGCATTTTGCTCTCTGCCAAATACTTGTAATAACATGCATCTACCAGAATAAAGTTTTTTAGTAAGAGTCATGGTATGTGCTTGCAGAGAAATGAATCCAGCAATTTTCTCTATCTGTAAACCCACTTCTCCACCATTACTGATACTTTATACGCGCTTGGACTGTAGAAGTGATATTCTGTTCCTTAGGGATTTTCATCAGAGTGACTTGTTTTACTGCTGCTGACACAATGGGTGTGCTACTCTGTTGTCAGCTTGCTCTGAAGTGTTGAAATGTGTGTGCAAACATGGGCATGTAAATATTCTTGTACTTGCCCATCAGCACCAGGTTGCGCGTTCTGTGTTACTTTGGTCACCATGTGCTCATGTGTTTGAACTTGCTAGCCCAGGTAGGCAGTGCGGTTCTCGAGTCCTGGATGGCAACTGCTCATGGGTTATTCGTGATACATATGACATCTGCATATGAAGCTTCTGTATTTTCGTTTACTTTGTGTTTTAAAAGCATGCATATATAAAGACCGTGCAGAATTTGCGAAAAGCCAGGCAATGAGCTGGAGACCATTTGAACAATCTCCCCTGTTCACTTTAGTGTCTGTCCTATTGTTTTGAAACACTTTTTTAATTGCAGTTTTCTGAGGCAGTATTTCAAGGGATTGACAGGAGCCCATTGAGTCAAATTTGGCCCCTGAATTATGTTCTATTTAAAAAAACCCAGCACCCCCAAACTTCCACAAAACCAAAGACCAACAGAATGTTTCCATTAAAAGGAAATCCAAATGGAAACAGCTTTTAAATCTATCAAATATATGTTCCTTTTCTTTATTTGCCTGTCAGACTTTGTATGTGCATGAAGGCCAGACGGTGAGTTGACTTCAAACATATTATTACCTCAAATGATATTGACATCAGAAATGCAAAAGCACCAGTGAAGCAAGATGGCCAGAGCTGGAAAATTCTGCTCTGGGCTTGGGTCCAGATTTTGAAAACCTGCTGCCTACATTTTGGGTCAGGAGCTTGGGATACAGAGCTTGCGTGTGAGCCTGGATTGGGCTATAAACAGTGATGAGATTTTGCTGTTTAGTAGTCTCAGGCTGGGCTGCCCAGTATCTGGCTCATGAGCTGCATCTGGCCTGCTCGGACAATCCATCTGGCCTGGAGCCCGTTCCCAGCCCCTTGCTTTTCTGAGGGCCTCTCGGGCACAGGCAAGGAGTGGGCTATAGAAAAGACGTTGGCTGGCCTCAGCCAGTTCTGAGCTACCTTCCCTATGGGCATCATTCCTTTTCCCTGCCAGGAGGCTGCATGTAGGCTTGTTCTGTAAAATGGGAGAGGTGATGGGGCTGGTGGGAAGAAGAACTGGTGGGCCCCAATGGGAAAGGGCACCCAGAAGGTTTGCAGTCAATGAGTGGGTGCAGGACAACTGTGCTGTGGGTGGGAGGAAGGCTGTGCAGCCTGCTGTGGTAGAGGGCTTGGCCACTGTTGGTTTGAAAAATAATGGTGAAGCTAAAGAAGTTCAGCTCAATGAGGGCGATGCAGCAGTGCAACAGGATCTCAGAGATTATGAAATCTCTGTCTTTGAAGGTTTTGAAAACTTGACTAGGCAGGGCTCTTTGCAACCTAGTCTAGCTTTGGAGACAGGCCTGCTTGGGCTTCAGCTGGATACCTTCAGGGGTCCCTTGCATCTTAAATTTTTCATTGCTTCCCTAATTGTAAGAACAGCCTGACTTTTGTTACATGAATGTACAGTACCAAACACATGGGACCTGAGTCCTTGCTTGGATAGTACAGCAGTAGGAACCACGATGTCAGAGTTGGAAGCTGTTTGCAATGTTCAGTATTGAGTGGGTGGGGAATGGCAGTTTAGTCAGCGTGAACCACCTCTTCCAGCTCAAAAACCGAGGCAATGACAGATTTAATACTCATTAAATTTCAGTACAATTCAGAGAGGAAGCCTTGCCCAGTGTGAAGGTATCCATTGAGAGCTTAGAAAGTCAACATTCAAAATCTTGGTCGGGGTTGAGCCCGTGTTCTCTTGGTTCCCTCATCAGAACTGTGGGGATAATAGTTCTTCCCTGTCTCCCAGGGCTATTCGTGGTGTCAATGTATGAAAGGTTACAAGGTGCCCAGAAATTTTAACAGTGAGAAATACCTAATTCATATGGATCAATGTCCCCTTGAATTTTCCTTTTATTGTGAGACTTTCTGAAATGTCTGTGATTTATTCTCCTTTGAACACAGTGAATGGACTGTCTGCCAGGCAGTGCGGATGTTCTTGTTTATAACTATAATATCCCTTACTCAAATTCCTGAGAACATGTTCCAGAAACATACGTAATTTGCCAGGTGAGGGTTTATAAAGATGGGATTGGTGAAAAAATACAGATGGAAGAACGACACTCCCATTTCCCTGAAGAGTCTTTGAGAAAACCTTGCAAGTGCAAAAAAAAGTTTCTTCTTCCCATTATTTCATCTATAATTCCAAGTTTCAGGCGAAAAGCAAAATGAGTGATACGGCGCGTTGTCGTTGGGATATATCATTATGGTCTTGTACTATTTCTAAGGGGTCCAGAAGCAGGAAATTCCAGAAATCTCCCAAGCAAACCCTTTCCTCTGGGATTCTCAGTCTGTGCTAGCATCCCTGTCAGGTTTGGATCAGTTTTCATGTAAAAAATGATTACACTTCTAATTGTTGCTCTACCAAAGAGTGTTCCTACTGTAAACCAGTGCGCAGCTGTCCTGCTAACTAGCCCAGCTGGGATCTCTGCAGGGGTGAGTGCAGTGAGAGGAGATGAAGTCATCCAGCTAGCTTGGGGTACGAGGCCGGGGGACTGCAGAGCTGGAGTCCGCCCTGTGCCTGGCTGTAGGCTGTTTGGATTTGGGTCTGTTTGCTCTATCTCCATGTATTTGCAGAGACATCTTAGCTTCTGGAGACAACCAGGCGGGTTCCACGTGGATGGTGACTGTGCTAAATGCTGCTGTTCCTTGATGGCTATTTGGAGAGAGGGAAGTAACAGCTCTCTGAATTTGACTGCAATTTGTGAATAGTTTTAATGAACTAGGTACTGTGTTTTTCAGCAAAGAGACTTTACCAGACTTTTTTGCCTCTCTGATCCTCGGTGCCATGAGGAAGGAGGTGTGCAGGGCTGGTTACAGCTGCTGTGGGAGGGAGAGAGGGGGTAATGCGGCTCTCCAGAGCAGCTCGGGATCGCTAATGGACCAGAGCAGACAGCGCTCTGGACGGCGCGTCCTATTGCCCCTCTGGATCTCTTGCTGGAGAAGCTGCTTAGCCATGTCCTCTCTGTGTGAGTACAAAGAAAACAATAAGGAAAAAAATACCGGTTTGTAAGCAGCAGAATACTCCCTTCCTGCAGAGCCAGGTCTTGGGGTTGGATTCTTTGGTGCCTACTGCAGGAGATATTTCCCATGGTTGGGAGTATTCAAAATGTTTGTCTTCCATTAGGATTTCTTGGTACCTGATAAAGCTTGGGCTTATGCTACGCCCTGTCTCACGGGGTCTTTCAGCATGTGTCTTCATATATGTGGTGATTTTGAAAGCTCTGGCCTGCTGTTGGATCTGGCCGAAACAGGCCTCTGAACTCAGGGATCGTTGCATTGGGTGGCAAAAAAACCTATAATCTTGCAGCAAGGTCATAAGACCCACATTAGCAAGGTTGTTTTTAGTGCTTGGGCTGAAAACAGCAGAACAAGGAAACCCCTGAAGTAATTGCACTCCCTGCACTGGCATCCTCCGTTCAGTGATTCTGTGTATTTAGTACTAGTCTTCAAAGGTGTTTTCAAATGTTAGCAGGTATTGCAACTAAGAGTGATCATAGTATTGAGATCTGTGCACACTTTCTGTCCGTGATCCATGACAGCATCCCTTTAAATTATAAGCATGCTTTCCTTAATAGTCTTTTCCAAGGGCCTCTTTGCAGCAGAAGATTTGGAACAGATGAATAGCACAGCAATAACTTCCAGTGATTCCAGCAGTGATGGGTACAGAGTTTTTTGATATACAGTAACCTGATTTCTGTCAAAAGGTTTTCCCAATCTGAACATCACTGCCTAAGATGATCCTTGCACCTTGAAAATCACTTTCCTATTTAAGGAAAGCCGACTGAATTAAACCACAAGTATCACAGCAGAGGCTGGAGGTATAAAGGCTATCACAGGATACTGATGGTAAGATGTCACAGGCAGAGTTCTTTCCAGATGGGACAAATTTCATGTAGATTCTGAATTGATCGATATGTCAGTCTCAACAGGAAAGGTTTATAGCCTTGTCACCATATTTTGAGCCTGGCAATCTCAAGGGGAGCTGAAGTGAGTTAAGCCCTCAAACCACTGGGACACAAGTTTCTACCTCTTAATATCCCACCTGTCCACAGGCTTTGAAGTGGTGTTGGTTTTCCCAGGTTCCTCTGATGTTGTGCTGACGAAGGAAATAGCCACGCTTGGCTTAGATCCATTGCCACTGTCTAGCTGCCAACTGCTGGACATGTGCTTGTCCTTGGCAGGCAGCTCAGGTGCCAGGGAAGGCAATGGTGAGTTTTCACAGACCTACACTCAGGAAAGGATTAATCTGCGTTTGCCAGGATGTGGCTGTGTTGGCGTGTGGTCTCGGACACACAAGTTGTGTGAGTCCCGCTGGCAGCATGCATAGGACCCATGAGTAGGAGCCTGAATGTACAGGCCACAAGAATGAGGAGATCCATTCTTATGTTCCCTGAATTGTGAGGAATCTCTCATTACAGTGATAGTGGAATGACTTGGAATTTTTTCTTTTTGTAGAGGTCCTATGTAGCCAGGGCATTGCTGAAGATCTGCCTGTAAGATGTTGAGTGCATATCTAAATAGAGCTGGAAATTAAGCAATAATGAACAGATCCATTCAACTGGTCAAAAAAAGAGGTTTCAATGTCTTTGGGTAGTCATTAAAAGTGAATGTCATCTCTTGCAGTGTCATTAGTGTACATGATGAAAATGGGATTTTTTTTTTTCCTAGCAGGCTTCTGGGAACGATTATTCATTGGGGAAAAATATATAATTCCCCGATAATCTAGAGCTGTTGGAGCTTTCAGTGAAATCTCTGAAGTATCGGCACAATGATGAATGGCCTCTTCTGGAATACAGAAATGTCTAAGACATGAAATAAATCCTTCATGCACTGCAGGGCTTTGGTGTAGTGCTGCTTATCTTAAGGGTATTATGCAAATCTGGTGCCTATTTAAATCTTGACACTCTCATCTGGAGCAGGTGTATTAGAAACTTACTTTTCCCTGAGAAGGTTAATTTGTCAGATATTGACTGCTGGTTTTATCTCAGATGACTCATTGTTCCCATGAGTTACAGGCCAGTTTCTGGCCCAGCTTTCTTCGAGCTCTGCTGTAGGACCCTAGGAGCGCACCTTTTAATGGCAGCCTTCCAATCGTGAATGCTCCTAGGTGGATGAGGTTACAGCTTTCACTACCTGCAAGCTGCTAAAGATGAACCTTTCCAAGGACAGAAAATTCAGTAGGAGATAGTCATTGCTGACAAATATCCTTGCTATGGGATGAACCCAATTGATGCTGGTTGGGTTGCAGCAGGGAAATGAGTCGTGTGGTTAAGCATACTGTCTAATGGTTAAGCATTTTGGATGATAACCTGTTGTTACTGACAATCTAAGCTGCTTTTTGTGGGATGTCATCATGGTGGTGTTGGAGTCCATTCACCGTGGTATTCTGTATGGGATACCATGGGCTCTTTAGAAGTGCTTTTAGTTGTCTTTAGGTGAATTTCTCACTGTCATGAAGCAATGTCCATGACTGCATCTCTCTCTCTTGCAGTAGTGACATCAGTTGTCTTGCCTAGGGCTGATCCTCCAAATTATCTGTGGCCATTCAAGCAGCCATAAGAATGCTTTCCTACTTGTCTGCCTTATTTGGGAGTTGGCTGTTCTTTCTTCTTGTCCTCTGAAAGGACAACAGTACTTCTGTGTGAACAGAAGGATTGTTTCCTCCCTTCTGTCTTTGGAAAGTTTGTTATCCGCTAAGGCAGTAGAAATGATATTGTGCAAATTGTATGAGCAGTCTCACACATAGATAATGAAGAGCAAACACGCTGGAGTGAACAGTCCACTGCATGAAAAAGATTCATCCCAGCTCTGGGGTGAGCAGCTTTGAGTAATGAAGTCATGCACTGGCTCAGAAAAACTCACGGACTAGTTCACAGATGATGAAGATTGAAGCCACAGTGGCTACTACTTGCAGTTCATTGTTTGACTGATCTAGGGGATAAAGTGAGGAATGGCGATGGAGTTTATTTTGTGCTCGTTCCATTGGTGCTCAAGAAGAGAAGGAGGAAAGTTAGTTTCATGCAGCCACTGCTCTTTATAATATGTGCTGTTAGATGTTTTAAATGGTTAGATAGGGCTGACTGAGAACTGTCCATTAAAACTGCTTCTCAGCAGAAGGTTGGTTGTGTTGAACTCGAATTTTGCTGAGACATGTTAGCTTGCTATTGCAAGAGAACATTTTTTTTCCTTTGTGGAAAGGGTCAGCATATTTTTGGCAAAAGTTCATTTTTTGTCAGGAATGGTTAGAGTTTTCTGAACTCATTTTGCTTCCACCAGTGTTTTCCCAGGAATCAACTCTCCCCATCCTTTTTCTAGATCTTTCCACTCGGCTAGATGTCAAAATGATGCTTATTCCAGGCTCAGGCCTGTCTTGTTTTGGGGTGGGTATCCTCTGGCCCTCAACTAGAGACGTAATTTCTTATGCAGATGCAATTATGGCCTTCGTGGTGAAGTGAGGCTCAGTATAGCACTCCTGGGGTGAGTTCCCAGCTGTTGTTTTGAAGGACAGAGCACTGCGAAAGTTCATCGTCTCTTTTCTTTTTGCTTTTTTCCTTGAATGAAATATATTTGGGCAACAGCTGCTGACTGCATGGATGTTCAGTGGTTGCTGTTTGTCGATGGGAACAACACATCCTTCCCCACTCAATGCATTAAAGCCTCGAGGAAATAATGATTATTTTTCCTTTTGGTAATGTTTCAGTAGTGATGGGGAGCGGTGCTGGGACGTGGCGTGTGCTGATGTAGCCCATCCCATGCAGTACGGTGCATGCAGGTCTGGTGGCTGGGTCTTTGGCAGGCTCTCCCTCACGTGCTGGAGGACACATGTAGGCTGCTGTGTGGTTTAGCCGAGCCTTGGCCTGGCCCGTGGGGCTTTGTTCTGGCTGCTTGTGCTTCAAACTGAGTGTTCAAATGACCATGTAAGATTTCTGCCTTGGGAGTCCACAGGGATCTTTGTAAGCCAGAAAAATGAGCCCCGGGTTGCCAAGGTGACCCAATGTAACCTACAGCCCAGGAGTTCAGCTCTCTCAGACCCAAGGCCTGGTTTGGTGCAGCACAGCTGTGTGACCTTGGGGCAGTTTTGCTGAGAAAATTGTTTCTGTGCTGTGAGAAAGTCCGTCAGCTAAAGGCGTGCAAGGTAGGAAAAGGGAAAACAGAGCGTAATTGTTGAGATAACGATTTGAGGATTCAAGAGGGAAACTGTTGACATGAAAAGTTATAAAATTGTAAGCAAAAATGTAGAAAAATGAAAGACAGCAACTAAGAAATTGAGAATGAGCCTATTTGAAGAAGGCTAACACAGCCCCACCTGACTGATGATTGCTTGGCCAGCAGAAACTCACTGGGTGTGCTAATACTTAACCTAGTAGCATGTAACTCCTAGAAATCTACTGGGGCTGTTAACCAATAAATAGTTATTCTGTACCCATAAATTGTGTGTAGCCCACCTGCAGAGCTCTTTGCAGGTGGTGCAAGGTGTCTGAACAGAAGTGACCCACGGAGAGTTACACCAGCCACATATAAATGGTGAACACATTGGAAAGTATCATTTGCCAAAGTTTTTTCTGTATGTCAAGGATCTCATCAGGCCCTGAGAAGACACTTAATGAGGGGATTTCAGATATCTTCCAGAATGTCTGTCCTTGTTTTCAGCCTACCATTTTTTGTTACTGCGGCACAGTTATGGCACAAGTGGCTCCTTTGTGAGGTGACTAGTGGGAACACAGTGCAGAAAATGTGCCTGGGATTTGCAGCCCTTTTTAATCTAAGGCTGTGATAATATCTTTGCTGAATATAACCTAGCCTAGTGGTCCATCCCATAAAAATGCCCAGAATGTTTCAGAAATACGATGGACGCTCCAGTGGATCAGGATGGGAATAGTTTGCAACTGAGGACTGTACTGAGAATATCTTCACACAACACCTCCAGTCAAATATCAGTCGAGTTTTCTTGTGGGGGAGGTTATGTCTCAAAAATAGAAGGTGACAATAAGGTCTGGTTAGAATAATGTCCAGGATACATCATTGATCAGGCAGATGACAGCAGGTCAGCTGCTTACTAATACCAAATTGTTTGTTAATCCTAATAACTGAATCACAGTTCCCCATTACTGGCTCTGGTTAGGCTACCAGCCATCTCCTGGCTCTCCTCCTTTGGTGCCTTAAAGGACAGATGGGTGGAGGGAAAGTAGAAATCCCAAACATGGCAATGTTACATGGCTGAGATGTTTTTGGCCTCCAGTCTGGGGAGTTTTTTTTCTTCTCTGCTTAAACCAGAACCTATATGCCAAAGACCCACACTGATCCCAGCTGTTACCAGCAACTGAACTGCACAAATGAGGGCCCCACCATGCCAGATTCACCGCCTCAGGCTGTGAGTGCAGCTGAGGCAATAAACGAAAACAGAAAAAAGATTGACTACAAAGATCTTTTGGGGAAAAAAAATAAATAAACAAAATGATGCAGGCAGCAAGGTGCACTCCATCCTGAGTGTGTATTATTTTTCTGAGCTGCTGGGTCCTTCCAAGCTGATGTGTGAAATCCTGCATCCCTGAGCACAAGCCTGCTGGAGCAGATAACTTGGGTGAGAATGAGTAGGCCCATGTGGTTACCATTGCTCCACTTCATCAAGAATCCTTCTCACAAGGGGAAGTGAGCTCAGCAAACTGGGAAGGCGTCATACCAGGCGCTGGAGGGCAATAGGAGAGACTTTACACGAACCAGCTGGCATATGGGTGTGTTTGGTTACATCATACGGAGAGATGGATGGATCCTGCAAGGTCTGGGTGCGGTCCAGGCAATCCTGAGACTTGCCTCCTGTCTCCTAACAAAGACCTTGATGCATGAGAACTGCTACTCCTCCTTCTCTGCCTTTCCCTATGAATCACTCCTTTGCAGTCTTACGTGGCTTTTATAGTTAATGTGAACCAAGTGGCTCATGTAGGAAGGGGAAAGGATTTGCCTCCTGTCTCCTTCCATCAGATGTGGAAATGTAAAGGCTGATTCAGGCACAAGGGAAGTCCATAGGAGACTTTCGGTTCATATCAATGGGTTTGAAGTGCAAAGGGCTTGAGGAGTGTAGGAACGATACTGACTGTAATCGGGCCATACCAAAATACAGCTCAGTTCACTTCTGTGCAGTGGCAAGTTGGCATTGACTTCGAGGAAGTTATGATTTGTACCAGTGAGGTATTTAACCACCTTTTATAGAACAGATAGCTATGCCGGGTGATAATTGGCAGCAGCTGGATTTTTTCTCTCCCAAGTAATGTTATCCATTTTCTGGAGACAGGGGAGAGGTGCTAGAAATTGGCGTGGGGATCATGTTTGGAGATTTTTTGTCCCTTGATCATGGAATGCTCTTTCTGATCTTGCCTGTCGCCTAACTTCTCACTATACTCAAATCTTTCTTGAAAACCTCATGCCACCAATGTGCGATTGGACCAGTCAGATCTGTACAGTTTTGTGTCCTGTCTCTGGGACTCGTTTGTGCCTCGTGCTTCCTGAGATGTTAAGACTGGGTGACAGCAGGGTTTGATATCTCCTTTAGTTTTCTAATGTGATTTTCTTTTTATATTAATAAGTAATATCAAATATTGTCTTGATTCCTGCTGAGTCTATAGCCTGAAGAAATTCTTGCTTTAGTCAAATCTGCAGTTTAATTGCACGTTTCTCTGGGTTTGGATATCTCAACTTCTGATGTCCTGGAATATTGCCTGTAAAAAGTGATGGCATTGATACATTACTTTTCCTTCTGACTGAAGGCATTCTTCTTCGGATGACTGCGTCAGCATCTAACTTTTACCCTTGTCCTTCCTCTCCATGTTGTTAGTCTGCTTACCACTTATGGTTCTGTTTGCGGCCCTCAGTCGTGTGATGCCACGCTGGGCTTTGGTCATGCCGGTAGGGCTTTGATGACTACAGAAGAAGACTCTGAGAAATGGAATTCGGTGCTCTTCTCTAGGTCTAAGCTTGACTGGGGACTGAAATCAACTGGAGCTGTGAAATCAATCTATAAGATAGCATTTAAGAGGCAACACAGGCAGCACAGTGAAATAATGTTACAAAAGCCATGCGTGAATAGTGCTGCTTGCCTCTGGCGTTCTGTAGTTAAGATATTATGCTTACTGAACTTGTATCTCTGGTTGGTATTTGAAGCAAGGTTTATCATGAGGCTTGACCTCCTTGGGATATTTAAGAAAGACTAGAAAACAGGGCTTTTTAGATGTTATTTAAGCTTAATGAAAAACCTCAAGGCTTTACCGATATGCTGAAAGCTAAGAGGTCAGCTTCATATCCAGAATTTATTTACCCAAGAGGTCTGGGTGATTTCATAGATCATAAAAACACAACTTCAAAAGTCATATTTTATTTCACAGTGGTGGTCTCTGCCATAAGGTAAGGTCAGGTCAGGAATCTATTCCTGGGAGAGAGACAGCAGCCCTGGAAGATCTGCATTCAGATCTGCAGAGGAATGCCCTGACGTGCCCTGAACCTTCCCCACAGGGAAGCAGAAGGAGTGATGTCAGTATACGAGACTGCCTCGTGCTCTGCTGCCCGTGGGGACAGAGGACATCTTCTGCTGCTGCCTTTCCTGACGCAGAAATGCATCTTCTAAGTCTGCTGTTTGTCTAGGCTGCAGGTACCTGGGGCTGTTGCCAGGAGTGGTGGGAAGGTAGCACAGACATTTGTCAGTGTTGGAAAGCGTAAGAGGCGAGATGTCTGTTTTCTCTAAAAATGAGCTATAATACTCACAATTATGGCCAAAGTGGTCACTCTGATACTCTGCAGGCAGGTTCTGCTGTGCCACTCTGGTCTCTTCCAGCCCCAAACTGTCTCTTGTTCTATTAACAGCCACTATGCCAAAAAAAAAAATTATGGACCAGACTTGCTTGCTGGAGATGTTGCTGGAGGCATTTTCTTGGCTGTGGATAAAGAGTAACTGCAATGATCAGAAATATGCTTATCGCAAGAGAGCTGACAGATGTGGCTAACAGGATGCCTGAATTAACATCATCGGGGTGATGAGATGTGAGTGATATCAGAACTCGGCCCAGGGCTAAACTTAGTTCAGTGCAGGAAGCCAGAACAGCCAAATGCATCAGAGAAGGACCTTTGGGCATACTGAAACTCAGACTGATGCCAGGTTTTGATAGAGGAAAAGAATTCATTCAGTGAATGATCAGAGGTCCAGCTGCTGCTGTTTCAACAGAGCCCAGTGTCCAGCCTCAGGGCTGACCTACAAAGACCTTCCTTTCCATCATGGAACTGCTTGTGCAAACCAGACACTGCTCTCACTCATTTCTAAGGGATGAAAGAAACTGAAACAGAGATGGAAAGGTTCCAATCTCCTGTTTTACTAGTTATACGGTCAGATCGCAATCTACAGGAAAAGACTGTCCTTCATAAGCCTTGGAGATCACACTCACCTTGTTCCCCACTTTGTATCAGCGATGTCAAAGGCTGTCATACTCTAAACCCCAAAGCTTATAAATTTATCAACAGACACACAGTGGCAGCATACCCTTGTTGTAGGGGTCTTGATCCTAAAAATACCATGGCAAGGGCTTTTCAGGGTCCATGCTTGCTCCCTGCTAGACTGGCTGGGTCTCCCCTGAGCAGGTTGGCTATGGTAGGGGTGAAGATGGACTTAAAAAAGGAGCGATTGTTCCCATCTGCTCGAAGCAGAGGAAGTGGAAGGGGATGGCTAATTAACTTAGCACTCAGCGTGGTTGCTGTCCTGTGAAAATAACAACAACTGTAATGAATCCCCACAGAATTGGCTGTGGTCTGGAAATGAGAGAAGATTGACTGAGGTAAATGAGAAGGAAAATCGCGCTAAGGAAAAAATGTTGGAAGAAAGGGAAGAAGGGCAAGGACCAGAGGCAGCTCTTACTTGTTGCCATACAGAGCCCTCAGGTCTCATTTTCTGATGTCTTGCTCAGTGGTGGCTCCTTAAAGCCAGAGCTGGAGGCTGGTTGTCCGGCTGTTCACCACCCTTTGCACAGAATTTGATGCAATGAGAACTGAAACAGTGTTGGTGATTATAGATTTGCTATGCCAGTCTTTGCCCTGAAGTTTAATATGTAGTGGAAATCTTAGTATTCGGGAAATTCTTATTTGCTCCATAATTGGTTAAAAAAAAAAAAAAGGGTAATGCTGCAAGGGATCGTTTCTTGCCTACTGATCCTGGCTATAAGTCCTGTCTAAATAGGAAGGGAGTGTGTCCCATCCCACGATGCTGCCGGCAAGGAGGCAGTGGGACATCACAGTGCTGCTGTGGTGGGTCCCTTGCTGGGGGGGCTCCAGGCAGGCTGTCGCACTGCACTGGATTTGGCTTCTGTGGAACCTTTTTTCCTCTCTTATAAAATGCTGTTTGAGAGTAAAACCACCTGTGTGAGAGCAATTTCTGACAATTTTCTTAGTTTGCAAGTAACATATTTCAAGGTAGGGGAAAAGAAGCTAAGAATGGCCATGCTGGGACAGGTGGTGGCCACAGCTTGCTCAGTACCAGACTCCAGCAGTGGCCATAAGTGCAGGCATTGGGAAGAGCAGTAACAGGGCAGGCATACATGATGACTTCTTCCAGCACTCAAAATTTTAAAGAGGTTTTAATTCAGGGGCTGTCCGGCAATATATGTGGATGTTGTGTATTCAATAGCACTTGGTGGGCTTTTCTTCCATGTGCTTGTCTCATTTTTTTTTTTCTTGAATGAAGGTAAACCTTTAACATCCACAAGGTCCTTTGGCAGTGAGAGCTAACATATTCAGGATATTATCTACTTCACTGGATTGGAGCTTGGCTCCCAACAGTGTCATTTGATGGTCCTTCTGAACTCTTGTATTGGATGAGGAAGTGAACAGTATCCACCTCTCCATGTCACCTGTGGTTTCATAGACATTTGTCCTTTCCTTCTAAGAGTCAACTCTTTTTTAGGCTGCAGAGTCCTGGCTTGCTTGACCCTTATGTTTGGGAGCTGTACTTACCTCTGACCAACCTTGTTGCCTTTTGCAGTGCCACGATATCCTTTTTGAGTTGAGGGAGCAGCAACTGCATGTGGTGATCAGGCTGCAGGTGAAGCACAGAATTATACAGTGGCATAATGGTGTTCTCTGGCTTGTTCTTTACACCTAGTTCCTAATGATGGATTTTTTTTAATTGCTCCTGAGCAATGAGCTGATGTTTCACGGATCCATCTGTGACAACCCCAAGCTATTGCTCCAGTGTGGTTATGGTCAGCTTAGAGCCCATCGTTTTATATTGGAAGTTTAGATTGTATTTTTTCCCGGGTGAGTCCCTTTACATTTATCTGCATTGAATTTCATCTGCCATTTTATTACCTGTCACTGTATCGTAAAATTGTTTTGTAGTTCATCATGATGCTCTCAAAATTCATATTGTCAGCAAACTTTCCCACCTCACTGCTCATGCCCTTTTCCAGGTCACTTATGAACATGCATTTTTAATGGCACAGATCTCCCCAGGGCTCCCATGCCGACCTTGCTCCCTTGCAAGATCTGACCATTCCCCGTTTCCTAGCTGTTAACCAGGATCTATCCTTGCAAGGACTTTGTCTTCTCCTGTGTTTGCTTAGTTTCCTAAATGGCCCGAGTCGACACTTTCTGAAATAGATTTAAAAAACACTGTTTTGGCTGAAAGTTGTATCTTGCCTAAAACCAAATAAACCACATAAAGATAAAACCAAAACAAAACATCCTCCCAATTTTTGTTCATCCAACAAAGTTTCCCCTCTCCTTCCTGTCTTTCGGCACCTGAAGAATTTTGAAGCTAACTTTTAATCTGATTTTGTGTGGGAATCTCAAACTCTTCTGGGAAGAGAAAATTGTTTCCTGACAGCTTTTCTAGTGGTAAATAACTATGGTTAAATAGAGCTGTGTTTCCTCTCTCCCCCTTAACTGCTCATTTGATTAAGTCTGGCTAATATTTGATATGGTCACACTGGATAAAACTTTTTTTTAATAACTGCACATTCAGAACTGTGTTGGCATAATTATAGTAGTGTAAGGACTTACACTGGTACAGCTTATTTTCCCCATAAGGGGGTAACTGTACTGATATAAAATACCTAAAAATAAACATTTATAACAGTATTCACATCAGGAGGTTTATCAGCCTGCAATTAAGTTAATGTGGTACCACTTCCTTATGGAGGGCAAGAGATTACAGTCCTTTTTGAGCTTGCGTGTAGTTTGAAGCGTAGCTCATACCACGCTGCAGAAAAAAACACCCCAGAAATGCCCCCCCGACCTCATTTACAAACCCCCAGCCATGTCTGCCCTCTAGAGCTTCGGGGCCTGAAAACTGCTGCATGTTTTCTTCAGACTTTTCCAAAAAATGTTCTCTGGAGCTCCGCTGGAGTGTCAATGCCAAGTTTAGGCAAGAAGGGAAAGCTTTTATTGCCATTATAAACCTTGAAAATATGTTTTTTATAAAGCAAGTGCCAGCATAACCTTCAGTACAGCTGCAGTAACAACCCTACCTGATGTCCAGGGCACGTCTAAATGAGAAACTCCTAAACAGTGCAAAGAAAACAACTGAGAATTTACAGTGTAAAACCAGCCCAGTAATTGTATTAACAGTCTCTTCTAAGCAGAATCAGGCTCCCAGCTGTAGCTGAAACCCATAAAAAGCACGCCATTAATTTTATGAAGAGAAGTAGCCATTTTAGTCCTCTGGAAGCTCTGGAGTCTGTAAAGATAAGGTGATGGACTTTTCTCACAGCTGCAAGAGCTACATCTGGAAGCCAGGTCTGTACAGCACCGTGGATCTGCAGGAAGCCCGGCAAGGATGGATCCTGCCAGAGGATGGTCACCGTGGTGGGGTCCCTTGGGTAGTGAGGTGCCCATGTTCGCCGGCAGCGTGCCATGCCATGCCTGTTTGCTGTTGGCATCACACTCCCAACAGGAACATTTTGCTCCCAGAAGAAGGACAATCCCTTGCTATTTTGAGCAACAGTAGAAAGGCCCAGGATGGGAAAAAAACTCTGAAAATCCACTGAATCTGATTTCATAATTACCTGCTCTTGATTTTTGTCTTTTCTAGTTGGCTGACTGTCTTGATTTCATAAACACTACTAATTTGCTGTTAAATTTGCCATTAATGTGATCCTAGGTGATTTGTTAGGCCTTATTGAACAGCAAAGATTTTTTTTTTTTCTTCTTTTTTTCTTGGAGATGGCTTTTCACACCATCAAGGCCGCTTTCTCAACTTATTGACAGCTTTATGAGCCCTGCTGGAAAAGCACCAGCTTCCTTCGTTTCATGGTGCTCCGGCTTTCCGCCGAGTGAAAAGGCCGTTTTTTAATTAGGGCCTGAGAGCCTTTGCTTTGCTCCAGCGTTCCCCAGGTACAAAGCAATACACTGGCCTTTCTGTAGTTAATCACTTTTCCAGACTTCAGCCCACTAAAATTAGGTGGGCTTTTCAGTCAAATGTTTACCTGGCTCTGGGCCATCTGAAGAACCTCTTTGGGCTGACACATCTGCATTTGGCATGTGGCTGTGTTCTGGCCGTGCTCACCAATTCACCAAGAGTGAAAAAAATAAAATAAATAAAACCAATCTTGCCCTGCTTAGAAACTATCCTATTTTTGAGCTAATTCCTGCACACACAAAAAGGAAAACTCTTCGCTGATTATTCTCCTTCTTCCTTCTTGCCCAGGTTTATAGTTGTGTCTTTGTTATTACTTTGTACTGGAGTAGCTCACATTTACACCAGTTCCTCTGGCTCCCTTTCAAATCTGTTTATGAGAGTTTTAAAGTTTTATATTTGTGGTTACATTTAAACTCCTCATCATCATTACAGTCCTACGAAGCCAATTTCTTCCTCTTTTAAAGGGATGGCTGCAGCTTTATTTTGCTCGAGTACTGCAGCGATGCCGTAGGCACGAGGCAGCTCTGCGACGGAGCTGGGTGTGTTCTTTTGCTGTAGCGATTGCTCTGTGCTTGAAGCTGCCTGGGTTGGAGGAGTGGAGGACAGTAAGGTGCTGCCATCTCCTTCGCTAGCTGAGAGCCCCGGAGGCAGAGCAGCAAACAGTTGCTGGTTGAGAAGATGGAGTCGGAATCTATCTGATTTCCTTAAGAAGGTGCTTGTGCCCAGAAGGATATTTAGGGTATTTATAAGGCTGGGGACTTGGCCTTGGGCTGTCGCTGTGCTGGCTATAGGGGTTATTTTTTCCAGCTGTTTGTCCATCCTCTCCCCCAAGTCCCCCAGCTGCTCTGGTAATTGCTCCCTAACCTGTCCCAGTTCAAGCAAGACTGACCAGGGAAGACTTGCTGTTTACTCTGGTTGTACTGGTGAACTCGGGGAGGGGAGAGGGGCTGATGAGTAGCTGAGGTGGTGTCTGTGAGGATGAAGGACTGCAGCCGGAGGATGGTGTGAGGTGGGTGCAGTCTGCATGAACCAGGCTGATGCTGTCCTCCTTACTGCTGGTTTCATGGAAGGGCCAGTTGCGCTGCATCGTTTGTCATATAAAGGTTCATGGGAAGACAGGAATTGCCCAGCTGGATCCGTCCCCGTGTCTTAGTGCAGCCATGTGCTTCAGAGAAAGGTGTAAAAGGGAAGAGCTGGGGTGGGAGAGGCTCTTCGTGCAGAGGCATTGCATTAAGCCCAGAAAAATGTGATTTTTAGATACTTTCCAAAACTTTTTTTGCAAGTATTTATTGCTATGAATATTATCTGGTTCACCTGGAGCCTAGAGAAGACCTACCACAGTGATGGGCAAAGGATGAGCATCTGCAGAGCTCATCTTGCCCTAAGGCCAGAGAGCAGCGATCAGGTGGTAGCAGGCTCTGAGTACATGCTGGAGCTGGGCCACCCCTGTCCAACTCATCATATTGGTGATTTGAATTCCTAACCACACAAGAATCTCTGTCCGTGTAACCCAGAAAAGAGCTGATCAGGAATGTCTGGGAAGTGTAAGTCTTGAGACATCCAGTTTTTCAAATAGCTCTTAATGACAAAGGGGTAATTTGACTTTTATAATGTTACGGAATTAAATACTCTGATCTCCAGCAATTACTTTTTTTTTCATACAAATGCTGTCTTGCTTTGGAATTATCAGTAATCCCTGTAAAAACAAAACCCAAGTTGGTCTGTCTCCATATTTAAAAAAAAAAAAGTAAGAGAAGAAACAAACGGGTTTGACTTCAACTGAAAAAAATATTGATACCAGCTCAGTTCAGTTGGTGGTGGCTCAGGCAGCTTTGTCAAGGGGTGTTTGCTTTTTTGTCTTCTCCAGCTTTAAGATGGGAGGGAGAAAATATTTTGTATTGGAGTGTCAGGAGCTGGGACGTACCCTGCCCCGCTGTCATCTTTCTTTTCCCTTTGATCCCCTTGCCCCATTGCTCTGCAAGAGAAGAGATGCTTCTTTCTGAGCTGTGCTACTTGTCGTTAAGAAGAGTAGAGGCAAATTGGGATAAAGGAAAGACTGCAGAACGAGAAGAGAAGGGGGAGAGAACTGGTTTGTTTTGAGACTTGCACTGGTTCTTCCAAACTAATTGCAGATATTGGGCCATAAACTCTTCCAAACCATCCGTTTCCCTGAAGTTAACTTGCCACTTTCCTCCTATTCCTAGCGAACAGTGACAAAGGAGTCGTTTTCCCACCGGGGACAGGTTGTGAGTGCAGAGCGATCACAGGAGCTCAGCGCTCTGAAATCCAGCCTGTGCTCTGCATGCAGCAGCATGAGAATGATACGTTTCAGTAATGCCAGCGAGTGTTTAATGGCATTAAATGTGTTTGGTTAGGGATTAGAGCAAAAATCCCCTCATCTTCCAATAGGGGGGAAAAGCTCTTTTATTTTTTTGCTTTAGAGGCTGCTTTGTGCCTGCTAGGCTGGACTGGGGTGAATAAGCCACAGTTACCGGCAGCTGAACTCCAGCCTCTCCGGGGAAAACCACCCTGCCGCGTTACCCTTGTTCGAGATCAGGAGCGCAGCCAGCTGTGCCGGGATATCTCTGCCCCGATCCCCCGGTGCTGGCAGTCACCTCTCCATCTCCGCGGCTCTGATTTCTCTCTTCTCAGCCTCTGGCTACTTGTTGTTTTCTTTGCTGCTAAACAAATTCCCACCATTGCTTTGATTTTGGCTTTTTGCATTGCTTAGCTGGGCTGGGGATGATGTGGAAACTCCCTCGTGGAGCGTTCCCTCCAGGAGTGGGCCCGTTCAGGGGACTGCTTCCCATATGGGTGTTAGCTGGAGGGAGTTATGTTCACCACAAATAACTTGGAGGGAGAAGCTTTGCTGAAAATCCCAGCTTGGACTAAAGATCAAAGGAAATATTTGCTCCCAAATGTAGCTGAAAAATACCTGTCTGAAATGCAGCGCTCTGCTCTTTGCCTCCCTTAAAGCAGGAGGCGAATACGAGAAGTCTTGCCTTTGGCAGTAACAGAGAGGATCAATTTATAGGACAGAGCCCATGAGTTTGCCAGGAAAGTCGGACTTTTCTTTTTCTCTCCCATAAGAAGTCGGTGTTGTCCACAGAAGAGAGGATTCTTGAGTGGGAAATGTGATGTGAAATCCTCCTCTCTGGGTCCTCTGCATCTTTGCTGCAGGAGTGATGGAGGATGCAGGTTTTAGCTGGTGCTTCCAGGAGGGGACATGTGGCACTGGTCCCTAGCTGGGCTGCGTCACCATACCAGCACTGAGGCGGCTCTGGGAGTGATGGGCTGCTCAAGAAATGCCTTGTTTCAGTGGGAAAAATATTAGCAGAACTTAAAGATTATCGGTTTTGTCAACAGAACTGACACTCCCTTTCCCAAATGGGAGATCCTTAGAGCCCACTGGGGTTGTTCTGATTGAGCTGCAAGCGTTTTGATTGTTCTTCTTAAAAAATATAAAAGTAGCTTCCAGACTTCTCGTGTTCTCTCAAGAAAGGGCTTTCCCACCAAAATTACTCTTTTGACAAAAAGAGCTGTTTCCATTTTTTTGATAAGAAACTGCTCATGCTTCATCCATCACCTCTGTGCACTGCTGTGATTGCCCAGCCCTGGGTCCTGCCTGGGGTGCCTGTGCTCCCATCAGTTTCTCTGCCATTTTCACCCGTTCTATTTCTTGTCAGGTCTGGATCATGCCTTAGGAGGTTTAACTGAGGATTGAGTACATTTTGGGACATGAACGTGTCATTGACTGGGATCAGCAGTTTGTAGTAATGACCTCACTCTTGATTTGCTGCTATAACGGCAGAGCTGGGAGCTGCTTTGAGATATCTGACTGAAGACAACAGCAACCTTCCCTTTCTCTCCTGATATGAGCACCTGACAGGTGAATGGGGAAATCTGACCCCATTTACACCAAAGCTCCTGGTTTTGTGGCTTGGGTTACAGCTGTTTGACTGGGATTTGACCCTAAGCCACAGAATCGTAGGGTTTGGAAGGGACCATTGGAGATCACCCAGTCCAACCCTTCTGCCAAAGCAGGGCTGCCTAGAGCAGGCTGCACAGGACTACGTCCAGGCAGGTTTGAATATCTCCAGAGAAGGAGACTCCACAGCCCCTCTGGGCAGCCTGTGTCAGGGCTCCGTCACCCTCAGAGTGAAGAAGTTCTTCCTCATGTTCAGATGGAACTTCTTACACTTCAGTTCCTAGCTGTCTCTACCCATCAGCACTGGGCAGAAGTTGGATGGGCCCTTTTCTGGATTGTTGTGGTATAATTCTCCCTCTGGGAGGAGAGAAAGAGCGAGGGTGGAAATACCCCCTCCTGGGTCTGGGGGGTGCTCCAGTCACCCCTGTGGCAAGCAGCATGGCTCTGCCTGCCCCAGGAGAGAGCTTGGGGCTGTCCGAGTCTTGCACCCTTGTGCTGGGCCAGATGTTCCCTCCCAACCCAGGTCCAAGTGCTTCCAGCTCTCTGGAAGTGCTAATCCAGTTGTAATCTTGAACATCCAGAACAACATTACTGCCAACCAAAGGATAAAACGAGGGCTTTGTTACTGAATAGTGATGGTAGACAAACCCTGGCAAAGCATCCAGGGCCAACCAGGAGCTAATTGCCTGCAGTTTCCAAATACAGTGCCTAATTCCATAGTTACGATTCGACCTCTGCAATAATTGTTGCGTGCAGAAAAAAGAGACCTGTCATTTTATTCTGAGCGTAATATTAACAGGAAGGGGCTTTTCTGTTGTGTTTGGTTTCACCAACGCCACTAATGAATGTGTAAACACCTCCTGGCATAGATTTCCCAGTTTACTGAGGTTGGAGTTCACACTGCTAACATGCCTCCCTGTGTGAAGCACTCCATTCGTTAACCTTGTGCATCCACTAATTAGCGGGTCACTTGCAGGTCAGAGGTGTGCTTATGCTATGCTGCTTGGCTGTCTGTTGTATTATTACAGCAACTGTAAATGCCACATGCGGCAGACTTGAAGCGTGTGTTTGGAAGGCCAGCTATGTAATTAGGGTACATTATCCCAAGGCAGAGTATGCCAGCTGACATTCAAGAGGTAATAAAAACAATGTTGGGTGGTTTTTTGTTTTTTCTTTTTTTCCTTTGCAACACATTGGCTGTCAATGAAAAAATGTTGAAGCGTTGCTGATTTTAGCAAGTTTGGGGTGTTTGCTTCAGGACCAGCAGCTCAGCAGCCGCACCACCCATCCGCCTGTCAATCCATCAGCCCATCCTGACCTCCCAGCTGGCTACAACTGCATGGCGTATGGGGCTGAGCAGTCACTTCCACCACTGTTTACAGCAGGAGTCGGGCCCTTCTCCACAAAAATATAATTAGGAGTTTAGTTGAAGTTCTTAAAAACATATTTTGGCTTGCTTTCCTTGGCACTCAGTTTTCTGGGCATTTGCTGTCTCTATTTTCAGGCTTCTTACCCATCCACCCTTTGCAGAACATTCTTTGGAGGTATTTGCTGCTTGGTTGAAATCTTAAAGAGCAACATTATTTCTCACACCATCGCATGACTCCTTGTACTGGGGCTTTAAGTCAGTCATTAAACATGTTGAGTGCTCTGCCTTTGCTCTTGACACAACATTAAGAACATGATGAAACTGCTTGGAAACAATTAGGTGGTAAATAGGCTTGTTCAGTAAATATGCACAAACTGCTCTGGCTACATTCAGCTGTTCTTGCTTTGTCAGATTTTCCTTCTGCAATGCAATACTGGGAGGTCTTCTGATAGTTATCAAAGCTGTTTGAACATGTATTACCTGCTTCTTCTCCACCCTTGAGATACATGATTGAATCAGGAGAACTGGTCAGAATATGCAGTAGAATAGCATTTTTCAATCTCCTTTAGTTAGCACAAAGTGAGTATAAATCAGAAATCTTCTTAGTGACATTTTATTTTGCTTTTCAGTAGTGGAAGTGACTGCAAAAACTGCATAGCAATGGAGAATTAGGCTCTTGATGCTTTAGCTGAAGCCTCTAAAAATCCCCCTAAAAGCAGGGAAGAGAGGGGAGAGGGAGTTCAAAATTTTTGGAGGAAGAATGCATAAAATGCAGACAGAAAGGAGTTGAAATATGAACATACGAGACGCCCCAGAAGGTCCCTAAGGTAGCTCAGGAAAGCTATGGATCCTGTTTAGTTTATGAAATTAATTAGAGAATGAAAGAAGTTTGTATCCTGTGCTATTCTCACGTTATTCTGTGCTTAGCAAAAGATGTTTGGAAGGAGGGGAAAAAAAAAAAAAAAAGAAAAGACCTGAAAAACCAAAACTCCCCATTCCAGTTGGTTTCAAGCATCAGCCAAGAGCTTTTCAAACCGCCCTAGTCCCAGAGGGCTACGCCGGTGGGAGGGATGGTCCTTGCAAAATGCCGAAAGGGAGAATTATTGTACTGGAAACTGGGGACAAAGGAGCGATTTAAATGGGCAGGAAGAAAAAGGCAGCTCCCAGCATGGAGACACTTGCTCTGTCTCTCCTGTCCTGTATGTCGAGGAACAGAAGCAGCCGAACAATGAGGAACAGGCTGTTCCCATGTCGGGCGGGAAGTGCATGAAATCCCATGAGCAAATCTGTGCTCTATAATGATTTCCAGATGGCATCCTAGCCCAAAAGTGTTGTGGTTGTCTGGATACACATTCACGCATTGCGAAGCTTCTACAGAAAATCAGAGGGTCTCCTTTAAAATCATACCTTGGCCTGAACCAAGAGCCTTGGACGTAAAGATCCATGTGGTAGGTTTGGCTTCCCCTTCACCAAGGGACGTTCATGCTCATTCTATGGAAAATGTACTTCAGATGATTGCATAGAATTTGCATTTTTGGCCATTTTCCCACCACAAGCTCGATCCAGACTGCAGAATGTACTTGGATTTCCAAAAACCTTTTGTTGAGTTTTCTCATCAAAGGCTCTTATGCTGAGTTGTGGTAGGATATGAAGGCATGTCCTTCCGTGGGCTTGTGGCTGGCTAAAGGATATGAATAAAAGGTCCATTTTCCCGGTGGAGAAAGGGACACTAATGGAGTCCCCTGTGGCCAAAGTCTATGGTGAAATGACAGACTTTGCAGGTGATTAAAGTATTTAGGATAGTCAAAACTAAACTGCAGGTGGAAGAAGGGGGTCTGCCCCCACCAACTTCATAAATGTTAAAGTTTGAGATCCAGCTCCTTGCTCTTTACCCAAGGCTAACCAAACAGTGGGCAGGGCAGGCTACGTTCAACGACTACTGGAGCAGCTGAGTGTGTGTGCCAGTCTGCCTGTCCTCCCTCACCTCAGTTTAACTCCTCTCCGTGCAGCAGTACGGCATGTTGGCACAGTGCTTCTTGGAAGCATTTTTCTAGTGGAAATCTTCCGGAAAGGAAGACACAAAACAACGGCGTAATATGCTCAAGGGAGGAGAGGTGAGTGGCCTCCTTTGTGCCACCTTAAACCAGCCTTTTAGGTGGGTCGAAATTTTAATCCGGGGAGATGAGACGACACTCCTGCAGCGCTGTTATATGCTACCCGTTTGCCATCCCTGCAGTTGGATGCCATGAGATGTAAATTGAAAAAGGCCAAATGCAAATCTCTGAGTCCCAATGTGTCAATTATCTTTCTGGCAATTACATATGGATTTCATTAGCTCACTAAATGGTACCTATTACAGCATCTCACCAGCTGGAGGGATTTCCAGTAGGAAATGTGAGATGGGAAATGCTGACAAATCTCAAATTCCCAGAGGCTCTCTGGAATTCATGCAGATGAAGTGCGATAAGGGCAGCCTGGAGCACCCCTCCTTGGCTCCGTGCAATTGCATCTCCTCGGAGCGAGGAGGGGCACCCGGGTGGATGGGTGGTGGGATGTGCCTGTGGATGCGTGTCTGGTACCTTGCATTTACTGCAGAGAGGGGAGGAAAAGCGGAGCAGGAGGTTATCCTAGGGCAACCCAGCGGTGCTTGCCTTCTCCGAAGAACTTTGGCACTATATTTTCCTGTAGTTCCAGTGTAATAAATTGTAACTTGAGCTTGGAGGTGATGGGGCAATCCCTGCAAGGAGTGTATTTGAGTGAATGCTGCTCCAGACGGTGAAAATGCCCAGGATGGATGTGGTCATAGGGGGCTTTCTGCCATACAGCCTCACTGCAGGGTCTCCCTGAAAGTACTGACTCTTTTCGTCGTCTTTGACCTTGCTCCTTCCAGGGACTCAGCAGACTGGAGCGGTGAAAGAAAGGGGGGGGGCTAATGAGTTGGAGAGGGTTTTCACGATGATTCCTGTGGTGCATCTTTGCTATGTAACCTAGTCCTGCTGAGCTCAACTGGACGCTCAGTGGCTTCCGGGAGTGACCCCACAACCTCACGGACTGAATCCATAGCTCATGTGGCTTTGTGTCAGGATGCACACCATCTCCTCTGGTACAGCCCCCATACAGCTAATAGTTGAGGAACTGAGCAGGAAGGTGTAGTCAGCTGCCAGCACGGCTGGGTCTTGCTGAAACATGCTGGGGACTCTTTCCAGACATGGGTGTGTGGTCTCCACGTACCTCTCCTGGTGCTCCACACTGTTAATTTTCCAGCTACCTCTTGGAAACAAGGGTCTCCCAGATGGCTGCTTAGCTCAAGAAGCTGTAAGCTCCTGCCAGCATGTTCTGGATACCAGCCCCTCTAGTAGAAGATAAACAGATGCAGATGATAAGAAGGGGCAGAGAGGATTTCTGCAGGAGCGGCTGGTAAGCTGAGGGCCTGGGGGCATGTGCCTTTCCTCAGCCCACCGTGCTGCCTCCCGGCTCTCGAACCACCGTGCTGAGTGAGCAGGGTGTGTGCGGCGGTGTGTTCAAGATGATCAGCGTGACTCAAGGGCAAAGGCTTGTGCCCACGCAGTGTGCTTTAGGCGTAAAGCCTGGAGATGAACGATGCACTTTTGGTGGATAAGTCTCTTCAGAATGCCATGGGTCTTGTTATCTGGTCCTGTAAGGCTTGGAGGAGGAGGGACTGCTGTCTTTGGGATGCAACCACAGGAGAGCCCAGGCCCCCTTTTTGACTGCCTTTGACCGTGTTCCACTTCCCCATTGAATGTTCTGCTGCTGTTTCTGTGCTTGTACAATTTACCTCATGTGTTGAATTATGTCTGCAAGCCTGGCTTTCCTCTGGCCAAGTCAGGATAGCAACAAGCTAAAAACATATTTAAAAACTAGGGAGATCTATGCTTCTTTACCTGTGACACTTTCTACGCAGTGGGAGAAGTGCACGCAGTAGGGATAGTGACTCTAAGGAAGCATGCTAAATTTTGTCATAAAAAAGACCAACTTTCAGGGCTTGGGAGGGAAGCGTGAATGAAATACTGCTTCTGTTAGTGCTTTCACTATGGTGCCGCTCAGCTGGTTTGCCTCTGGGATTGAGAGGGCAAAAGAAAGGGCTGGTGCTGTGATGGAAAAGGATGCCTTGAAGGCATCTTCATTTAGTTCACAGCGCTGCTGATGCCAGCTGGGACTTGCTTCCCGCAGCAGTCCTGGTACACGAGGGAGATGCTGCCTCCTCCTCTGGGCTTTGTTCTATTTTCTGTTGAAGTCTTTCTGCTCTCCACACTTAGATGTTAACTGTAGTTCTGCTCAGAGGGCTCTTCGGTTGTGACTTGGAAAGCGTGTGCTGAATCACCTCTCCAGCTTCCTCTGTCTTGGGTGTATCTGAGGTTGGAGCAGAAGCCAGAGATGCCCCGGAGCCCCCAGGGAATCCTTGTTGGCAGGACCATGCTCCAGACTTTCCCACTTCCTCCCAAAGTGTCCGAGCCAGAAAGGGCTGGGGTAGCCCGCTGAAACTTTGTGTCATGAAAGCCCAAAGGCTTTGCTGAATTGGAGCCTCAGGGGCAAGTAAACGTAATTCTGTCCCAATGAGGTGCGCATGGATGGCTGCAGAGACTGGGTACTAAGTAAGATCACCATATAGACACAGTGAGACACCATGCTGAACTGAACCACAGTTAACATGGAAGTTGAAGAAATAAAAAAGTTCAGGAGAACATGTAACCATACAACCACGTCTCCATCCCTTTAAATGAGGAGCCAGCCCAGAGCAGGTGCTGTTGGGTGGTGGTAAATGCAAACTGCTTTAAAGATCTGATTCCAATTTGATATGTGGCTGTGAACTCTCATGCATCAGACCCCATCATGTCTCCATGGGTTGTCTCCATCATCTGGGGTCAGGTGTCTCAGCATTAGCTGTCTGGGAAAATCAAGCTAAGAGCTGCCTTTGAGGCTTACAAGGCAGGATTGCTTGAGTGGCAGCTGGCTGGGGTTGGGCAAATGATTGAACTGGTTTTTCCCCCGGTATCCTGCTCAGAAGGGCATGATCAACAAAAACCGAGGAAAACTCCAAATTACATTAAAATCTTGCATGCGTGAAAAAGGAAAGTTCTCGCTGCAGTTGATCTCTCCTGCAGTGGGACTTTTCCTTGAATTTACCCAGCGTCACCGAACACGAAGTGAGAGATGTGTCTTTAGCAGGCAAATACAGACTTAAGTGACCAGAGCTAAAACAACTGATTCTTAGACCATGATGGTTTTTTCCATAGTTTTCACGGGCCCAGACGAGCCTTAGAAGGAGCACTGAGATGAAGAGCTGCAGCAAGGGAGGCTGAGTGTGTAAGGCTGGACAAGTGTGTAGGTGCTACGGGTGTGTTCACCTGAACGGGGACATGGCCAGAGTTTGCTTGTGTCACCCCTCCCGTATTTAAGAGCTGAGATACTGAGACTCAGCAGAATGAGAAAAAAAAAGGAAAAACTTGATCAAATTGTGTTTGGGCTTTGGGGTGTAGAAGATGTTTGCGTCTAACTGTCTAGGACTAAATACAGGGTTACCTGTCACATTACATGGCATAAATGTGTAATTGCAGTGTTGGTATCATATATAGATATTAATATTACAGATCGCCTTTCAGTGTCTGATCTTAAGACTGTGACATTGGTGCGAGGAAATCCTGGTATGTAATTGTCAGCAATCTGGGTCTTATTTTTCTCTGTATGGTAACTTTCTTGAGGGAGAGAACACTTAGCAGTGGACAGACACACAAACCAGGGGAGAAGCGGGGATTGCAGCATTCGCATGGCATGGTTGTGTTGCTTGTGAAAGCCATGTGGGTCCAACCTGTTTTCACATGCTCCGTCACTGCATGCCAGCCCGCATCACGTGTGCAGCAGTGCTAACCCTGTAGCCCTCCGTGGACAAGCACAATAATCTGCAGAGCTGATTTATCATGGCCCTTCGATCGCCTCAACAGCCCTCTGCACACCAAGACCTGTTTTACAGGCACTGCTTAGAGTGATCCAAACCTGTACGGCAGCTTCAAAGAGCTGCCATTTTGAGAGCAAAACCTTCCAGGGAATCTTGCTTCCACTGGGGCTCCGAAGAAAAATGTCTTCTCTGCATTACATTGATTTAAAGAGCACATGCAGCGTTTGGCTTTGGTTCAATGCCAGACTAAAGGTCCTCTACATTATAAACTATCAGGGCTAGAAAGATTTGCTCTATAAATTGCTCCGTATGCATACACACTGTATATATATGTTATGGATCTGCTTATGTCATGGAGCACTTCAAATATCCTTTAATAAAATAATAGACCCCTAGGTAGCTATATATACTGGCAGAAAGTTGTTCGGCCCTTTGGAGCCATGGAAAAAGTTAGCACTCCTAAGCATTTCTTCTTTTTCCTCCGGCTGGTTTCCACTGTGGGTAATTAAAACTGCAGAACATCCTGGATCCTATTGCATGAAGCGATGCAGTCGTGGTCCTCTGAACCTGACAGGAGCAGGAATGGAAACTGCTTAAAGAGAATGTGAAATGCGCTGCTTGTCTCCTGGCTGGCCTCGGGGATCGATGAGCAGCGCTGGGAAGATCTCCAATGAGCAGAAAGAAATTGTCTCTTAGCTTCTTTTGCAAGGGTGGGACATGAGATGTCACTGGCAGGTTCAGAGCTTCTAGCGCAGAGCGGTTGTTGCTGGTCAGAGAGGTCCTTCCAGCGGTGAGAATGACCCCCTGGCTCATCCTTTGCTCTGCAGCACGTAACCCCTGACACCCGGCGAGGGATGTGGCCAGGCAGAAAAGCTGTGTTTCCGTGGAGGTTTGTTGGCTATAACCCGAGCACCAGGCTACGTGGTGGGACTGTTGTCTTAATCTGAAAAGGGGGGTCAGGGCTCCAGGCTGTTGGGTGTCTCTGCAGGAATCTCCTAGGGGAGGAGGGGTGCTCGGTGAGCCCACTCGCCCTGCTCCCGGTGGCACCAAGTGCAGTGAGAGAGCGGGTGAATAGCAGGGGAGAAAATGCATATAAACACTAGTTTGTGGGGTAAGCGATGGGGAGATGCCCCTGGAGCAGGGAAGGGGAGAGCTCTCCCTCCCGGCTGTGGGGCAGCAGTGGTGCAGCTCAGCAGGCGTGGGCACCCTGGAGACCCATCCCGCGGCCCCTGCCCTGGGGCTCGGGGACCCCCAGCCCTGCTCTCCAGCTGCATCTGGCACGGAGGGTCACAGGGGTGGGGAGATGCTGTGCTGTGAAGGTCCTGCTCAGAGAAGACCTGTGCTCATGTCCTACCCTGGCAGTGGCCGAGACCTCCCCTCTGCCATCCCAGCCAGAGGCAAGTGGCTCCCTGCGGCACTGGGCACAGACTGGGACATTGGTCTGCAGACCCCAGCCTCCCCTGGATAGCCTCTGGTGTTAATAGCTGTGTCCTGCACCTTGGTGGAAACCACTTCTAGTTCTTCCCAGGTAAAGAAACTTGTGCTAACAAAGGTTTGCATTTTGTCTGGTTAACACTGTCCTATCCCCAAATGCTTTTTTGCAATGGGGTCCTTATGGATCCTTCCCATGAGGCTGGACAACAGGGATGGTGTCTCAGAAATCCCTTGCCCAAGTTGTGCAACCTTTTGTCTCTCCCGGCTAAAACTAGACAATAAAGATGTGGCTGGTTGTGCCACAACTGAAAACAAAGACTGACTGTCAAGCTGTGAGCACCTCTCCACTCTGATTTTAGCTTTCAATTCTCCCTTAATTTATTATTTGCAGTTAATTTAATCCATACTGAGCTGCCTCAAAGAGAAAAAAGCTCTAGATTTGGTGAAAAATAATCTATTTTTAATTATTTCTGATGTAGAACACTAGCCCATAAATAAATTCCACTGCTACCCAGTGGTTTTTTTGCCATCAGAACTGTCTTGCTGGAATCAATAAACAGTTGATTAAAAACCTTGTTATTTAATATATTCAGTAACCCTAATCTATTCATTAGAAACTTAATCACTTTCATGTCACCAGCTGCTGTGATGGAGAAAAGAGCTGTAGCTAATTATTAGCAATTTTACAAAGCTAATATTGAATTTCTAATGGGTCCTCTGTGGCCTCTATTTCAAGCAGTTTGTATATCCCACAAACATGTGTTCTGGCTCTGGGCAGGGCCAAGCATCTCAGCCTTGCGGATAAACCTGAGGTCTAGCGCCCAAGCCTGGGGTTAGTCTGCGAGAGGAACACGCGTGTGGGACGCTGGGACCTGGCCGGGTCCACCCCGATGCTCCTCTGCACGCGGCTGGCCGCGGGACATGGAGCTGCTGCGGCAAGGGCTGTGCTCCCACGCTGCGCCGCGTCCTTCCCCTGGGATGGGATGGGATCGGTCGGTGGAGGGGGAACGCCGGGCTGGGGCGAGGGGCAGCAGCAGAGGGCACGGGCGGGTGTTTGGTGCGACCTGTGTGCTGCCCGTCTGCCAAGAGCATTGGTTTTCGCCTACTCAGCTGGTTTTGTGCTTTGATATTGGAGCCACTGGTTTGGCTACGTGGCCCTGCGAGGCAGAGAGGAAGCTCTCTGGATGAGACAAAGTTGTCGTTTTCTTTAGGGCTGCGTTAACTTCAAAGCCACTCATCTGTCTGGATTTGTTTGCATCTGCTATCGCTGGACTTTCATCCGTGTTATTTGTGTGGTTAGAGCAGTGCTTTTATTGTCTGTATTGTGACAGCACTTGAGGTGTCTTTTGTTGTAGCAGGCAGGGGCCAGGGTGCAGGGAAAAGACAGCTTCTCTCCTCCGGACCTTGTGCGGGACACGGGGCACCAAGGCCGGGGCAGGAGCCCTTCGTGCACACCAGGTGCAAAGCTAAAGCACGTGTGGCTGCAGCAAGGGCTTGTGCTACTCGGAGCTGGTTGAATTGTGAAATATTTTCATTAAGTGTTTGTGGAACCAGCTAAAGCTTCCTGTAGGTGAGATGCGAGAAAAAATCCTGGGCTGGAGTTACTCAGGTAACGAGAATCGCTGTACCGGGTGCTGGGGTGGGAGTGCTGGGGGGGGTGGGTGATGTCAGGGCAATGACAGGCTCAGGCATTGGGGGGTTAAGGACGTTTTTCCTTGAAAGGAGGATTGCTTCACACCTCTCTCCTGTGGGGTTTTTGCTGTCTGTGTTGCTGACGGGGGCATTACTGGAGCTGATACGTGGGCTGGACTGTGCCCTGGCCATCGGCCAGCCTGGCTGCTCTGATGTAGCTGTTCTTGGTGCCTCCTGTGGCTTTCCAGGTTCCTGGTCTCTGCAGCACTTTCTGCATCAGGGCATAATTAACTGTGTGCTAAGGCTGTTGTTTGAGAGAGTTAATAAGTTAGTGTCCTTTGCCTTCCTGTTCCTGCCCTGTTTTGCTGTAGGATAACTGACTGTGCAAGCTCTTAGGTTCAGGTCGACATGAAAAGCAACAGCACGAGTCTGAAGGTGTCCTGAGCCTTAAAAGAAATTGAGGCAGAAGAACACGTCCAGTGATGCCTTTCTGACATCCTCAGCCTCAAGCTCTGCACATGTGATGGCTCTACCCCATCAGGCAGCTTACTGAGGTGCTCAGGTCTGGAAGGGTGCCTGTGTGCGGGTGTGTTTGGGGGTCTGAAGCCTGGGGTGATCCCCTTCCTCAGCAGGGCCCCTTCCAACAGCCTGAAGTGGAGAGGAAGGCTCAAAACGTGCCGTGGCTGGACTCTGGGGTTTCAGCACCCTGCAGAGCTGCCTTCACTGTATGCTGGAGCCAGCCACCCGTGAGGTTTGCAGGCAGCAGAGGGTCCTGTTTTCCCTTGTGTGCTGTCAAAAGCAACAGCATCTTCTTGAATCTTCCATGCTGTTAGAAGCAGCGCGTGCGTACGCTCTAGCTGAGGGCGACTGATGGCAATCCTGTTTCAGGAGGGTGCTGCCGAGGGGTGACTGAGTGCAGAAACTTCCTCCCTTGGGTTTCAGCTCTGTCTTGGGAGGGAATTTGCCAGATGGAATGAAACAAATACACAAACATATATGTGAACTCTTCCCAAATGGCTTCATGTGCTCGTTTTCAAAAATATGTGATTGAGCTTGTTTTATGGGCTTGGCGAACTTCTGGCGGCATCTGGCTGAGCTAAATATTATACTTAATAGCCCAAGACAGCAGTCATTGCAGGGAGCTGTCTGCATTTCATGTGTGTTTACAAATGTGCTGTAGTAATTCCACAGAAATTAGCATAGAGGCTGAACAACAAAACAGCGGATGGAGAACAAAGAGAAACGTCTCTCGGCCCCGCTCCTCTTTATATGTGGATGGGTCCGTGTGTCTGTCTATGCGTCATCTTGCATAGCGCTCTCTCTCTTCTGATCCATCTGTTATTATTGGTAACTTTTGCCCCCCAAACCCTCCAACCTCCCAAACTGCCTTTTTCTTACATATCAGATATTGGCCAGAGTAAGCATTGGCAAGAGCTGGTACCTGGTTTCTTTAAAGGTAGTCTGGAACATGAGGTTTTTACCCTACTGTGTGACAGTATGATCTATGGAGTTGCATAATAATAACACTGAAAAAGCGTTTACAGGATGGAATTTTCCAGTTTGCCAAATAGTCTGTTTAGTGAAGCTTTTTTGATTTCAGATGTTTGAAGGAACCTCTTTATCAGTCCTTGACACAGCATCTCTGATGAGGAGCCTAGGGCTGTTGGGGCCATGGCTCCCACCCCCAGCAACTCTCGCTGGGCCACCTCTCTGTTCTTTCAGGTAGGGTATTTCAAACGCCTTAAATTTTGGCTTGAATCTGAATGAAACAAAGAAAAGGAATATTGAAATTCTCCACAAAATGAAGTTGCTTTCCTCCAGACAGCTCTCATCAGTGTAATGTGAGCCAAGATTTGCCATCAGTGTGAAGTGCTGCCCTTGCATCAGCTGCAGCAGAGCGGAGACTCTGGTCTGCCTCGCACGGTGTCGGTAGCAGGCACGTGGGAGCCAAACGTGTTGCTCTGTTTGTAGCGTTGCTGTGGCAGGTAGGCTGTTGACTCAAGGAGCCTCTTTTCTTGTGACACAGCCCACGTTGAGAATGAATGGGTCAGTTTTCCTCCAGACCTCCCGCTGTGTGGTGGCTGAGAGAGAAGACCATGCTAATGCAGCTGTGGCAACGTACTGTCGGAGCAGATCGTGCTTTTCCATCTGTGGCTTTCTGTGAGTAGCATAAGGTTATTCTGAGGATGTCTGGAAATGCTCTGTGGTGTGAAGCAGATTTTTCAGGACATGTCTGTGATGTGACGCAGAGGGCCTGGCAGTGCCACCAGCTGATCTGAGCTTACACTGGACATTATCCTCAAACAACGGGCTGTGCCTGTGGCAGCACTGGGCAATAGGGATGGTGGCAGCCTGGCCAGTGCTCCCTACCCAGGGAAGCGGGCTGTCTAGGCTGCTGCAGACCGATGACACACGTAGAGGAGCATGGAGGCTGTTCCGTTGTGTGCTGGAAGCTGTCCCAGATTTCGGCTAGCCCAAAGCTGGGGAGGAGTCATCAGAGGAGTTATTTAGGTGCGCACCCACACCCCATGTGCAATTAAATGCACCTGGCGTAGATCATCAGTTCATGTAAATAGGCAAAGCTCCATACCGATCTTCTGAGTCTTTGCATCTGCAGATGATGTATTATTGAATTATGCTTGATTAGCTGTTTTTCTGTTGCTTAACAGAAAGCAAATCTCAGCATAAATGAGATTAGTATGTGCCCTCCATGTACACCAGCTCTTGCTCCCAAGAATTTAACATTCTTAATAGAATGATTTTTTTTTTAAAGGAAGAGAGGGGGAAAAAGAGTCTTTGAGGCTCCTGTTTCATTTGCCAGATTATCCGAACATTAAATTAAGCAAGTATGGAAATTCAAAATATAGCTGTTCTACAACATGTGCTGACACTGGCATAACAATATCGGTAATCCCCCTTGACAGCCATTACAGCTTAATGCTCTAAGAAAATGATCTACTTATTTTCTTTACCCCACATACACAGTGTTCAAAGTCTTTCCAGCCAAGATGACTCTTTGAACTAATCTCCTCCAGGTACCAGCTGTGTTTGTCTCATCCTGCTGAGCAGCACCGATGGCTTTGAGGCTATGTCACCTTGACAGCTCAGAAAACCCCCAACTGCTCTTGAGGACTTCATTGTGCTGGGTTTTAGTCATGTCACAGAGGGCCTCAGACCTCCTGAACATTGGCGCATGCCAGGGGCACCCATCGCATCTCATAGGGTCTTTCCCTATTGCCTTTTTGTTGTGCCTTGTCTCAATGCAGCTGAAGGAGATGTGGAATCTGTGGCCATAAAGCTTGTAGGCGTTATCAAGTGTGGATGGTTCCCCTTCTGCCTGTTTTAAAGTTGTGCTCTCAAGAAGCACCAGGATTTGGTATTGGAATAGTAATCTGCAGTGGTGACAGTGGAAGCATGGTGTCGAGCTAAGCTTTGAAAGTGTTGTTGAGTAAGGGGTAAGGAAAAGCCAAGTTGTGTTTGTTGTAGGTGTCAGCTGGGCCTGTTGCTTGTGCTGAAATCCTCGTCCTTCTCTTTAATAGGAAAGGCTGTTCTTCAAGCATCAACTTCTTGGTGCCTTTGGGAAGGATCCAGAGGACTTGCTTGGGAGACCTCTTTTGGGATTATAAGGACTGTTTAACTATTTCTTTGCCAGGTCTCTGTATCCCAGCAGGTCTTCGGCCCTCCAGGATGGAGAGGTCTGCAAAAGTCTGGGAACTTCTGTTAGGAAATGAAAAGGCCACAGAGAGGTCACCTGAGAGTTTTCAGGGCTGCTAGGAATAAGTGGTTGTGGATGCAGGGACTTTCAAATGTGCTTTTGTGAAAGGAGGTGATTAAATTCCACTAAAGTCAAATTCTTTGGTACCAAATGAGCTTTTCCCACATACACCATTGAGTTCAGATTTACCAAGATATTTAGGTACTTAATGGTGCAGCCGGGCACCAGGTGGGATTCCTAAAAGCCTCTCAGGGAGCTGGACTCCAAAGGTGGCCAAGGGCTTTTCGGGCAGCCTGTGGGCACTTGGACAGGTTATATGCACACCCAATTTTGTTGAACCATTTTGGGCCATAAAAGGACTTCAGTAATTGTCTTTTCTATCAAAGTTTTACGGAACAGTATCACTTCTTAACGAAAGGCTATCTATAGGGGTTGAAGGAGGCACACCAGCTTTAATGGGCCTGATCTCAGCTAGTATAAACTAATTTTGCTCCTTTGAGTATACTAGAGCCTGGTGATGTGCGTGAGGACTTACCTCTTTATCATCAGGTGCGTTTTACAGCTAATTCATAATGAGAAGAGAATTTCCACTGTCAGATCATTGTACCACTGAGCAAAATTGGAGCAGCTGCCTTGTAAAATGTGAAATGGTGTCAATATACTATGCTGCGTTTCAGAGCATGTGACTGAGAAGGTGATTGCGCTCGTTAATAATGAGCCACTAAATTGGATGCAATTGCAATAGCTCATCATTGGTATAGAAATATTATGCTTTATAGGTACATTACTGGGCTGTATTTTATAAGGTTGTTAAGCTTATGCACTTTCCTTTGCAGTAAATGTCAGTAAGGTTACAGTAAAATTTAATACAATATTATTAAAGCTGAAGTGCATCAGTATGGAATGATCATGTACACACACTAAAAATTCTTTATTATTGCTTCCTTAACCTTCTTAAGGAACTGCTTGTTTTAAAATACAGCAATGAAAAGGATCAAAGCTTGGAGGTCTCTCCGTCCATCCAAAGGTTCATTAGAATTTTCAGTGTAGATGGGAATTTTGTGACCCATTAGTTCAAGTAAATTAAACATTAAAATTTCAGCTCTGCCAGGAAAATTTCAATACAGCTGCAGATTATAATACAGGTGGCGAGGTCTCCTCACGTTCACCTTAGCTTTCACGGGGTGGAACTGATTGGCAGATTGTTGGCCTCCGAAGAAACCAGGCATGCCCTCCCCAGCGGCGAGGGGTGGTACATCTAACCAGCTTCGGGGGTCTGCCATTACCATGACAATGCCAATGCCCCTTCCCTCATAAAGAAATCAATAGGCTGTGGGGCTCCGAAAACAATTTCCTTGACCTCCTAAGGTTGCCAAAAGCAAGGTCAGGCAGCAAAGATCAAAGGCCCAGTGGGAAGAGGTGTCCCATCCCTGACCTGTGGCTTGGGAGAAGGATCAGTCTTACCTTGAATTATTTTCTTAATTTAAGAAACTGTGATTATTTGCACACACTCTAGCCAGAGGAAATCCCATTGAAATCTGAGATATTGTCTCCCATGTGAATAGATTTTGAGTAACGTTTTAGGGTGGTTTTCGTGGGCAAAACACTCTGCAGAACTGAGCAGCAGCCCAGAGAGCCAGGTTTGTTTGGGGTTTGGTGCAGAAGAGGAGTGTGAAGGCTCAGCTGTGTACCCTTGAGAAATCCTTGGTGATTAGAGCTAGTCTTGGTGCTGCTAATCCTTAGAAAGAGCAAAATAGACCTTGACTACATGACTTTTACAGTCAACTTCTTCAGACTTGTCTGGTATGAGTAGCTGATGTAAAAAAATGTATTTCAGATACAGTTTCTTATCAAGTAATCTTCAGCTTCCCACGGGCAGCTCACAGGAGCTCCAGGAATCACCCTCTGCTTGAGATACGGCAGCTCTGGGACCGGCTCAGTCTGCGGAGTGTTCGTCTTCTCATTAGAGACTCTTAGTCTTGCAGATGGCTTCTTATTTTCCTTTGTCACAAAATGGATTTGGATCCATGTCAATCTTTTGGTGATTGAGAGCTCCCGAAGAGGGTGGATTTTAGGCAAGCGGGTGCTTGGTGCTTCCCAAAAGCCTGGTCCTAGCAGGGGTCGTGAAGCGGCGGAGATCTGGAAATGCTGTTGGGGCTCATGGGCTCCTTTTCCTTTCCAAGCAGCAACTCCTGAAAGTGGCAGTTGGCTTGAATGAATTAGGTTCCTATCTCTGCCACTTCTGCTTTTGCCCATGCTTTTAAATCACAATTTTAAGAGCTTGTGTCAGAGATTTAATCTCTGGAAATTTATGAGGTGCTGCTGCCTTTCATGCAAGTGTGATTTTTGCGACAGCCCCACTGCAGAGCACCGTCCCCAGGGCAGCCCTGCGCTGCGGCAGGGTCTGCTGCATCCCCCCGGCCACAGCCCACGCGGGAGGAGAGCAGCGGCCGCCGAGCTGGGAAAAAGCAGGGACGGGTTCAAATGAAGGTGAAGAGACCTGCGGTAGTGCTGTGAGGCCAACGGGCAGGGGGGAAGAAAAGCAGATGGCATTTTTTCGCAGTGGTGGGTCCTTTGGGTGCCATGTGTCACTCCATTTGTGCACAAGTGCGCACACGCACTGTTTGTACATCTCCAGCGGGTCTGCAGGCACAGACGGACAAGCGTATGCATATAGACACACACGTGCATGTAAAATTTGCTCCCTCCAGCAATCCTGTTTCAGATGAAGACTTCTCCTAGCTTTTTCTTTTCAGCTTCTGGAGTGCAAAGCTCCTGGAGGATGACTGGATGTGGTGTTGCTGCACTGCCTGTGGCTTGGGGAAAGACTCCTGAAGCCTCCCTTTGAAGGCCAGCCTGGGTTTGGGCATGCTACACAGTCCAGTGAGGCCCTCCCGTGCAGGGAGCTTGTGCTAGTGGTTGCCTTGGGTATGTGGCATCAGCGCGTGGTGGTGGTGGTAGGATAGGAGGGCTGTGGGGAAGGGCCACTTTTACCAAGTAAAATCTTTTGATTTTCCCTCCTTCCCTCTTGCAAAGTTATAGAAAGGAAGGGGTTATGACAGACCTCTGAAAAGGGTCAAAGGACAAATTTGCATGAGATCAAGCCCAAAAATCTTGCTCAAAGTGAATATGGAGCATACCACAACCTTTCCTCTTTTCTCCTTGCTCGCTTGCTTGCTCTCTCTACTCTCCCTTCCTCCCCGTCCAGCCCCTACTGTCTTTTTTCCTGGTTGTCTCATCGCTCTATGGTAGTACCTGATCAAAGCACGATCCTGATCATTTTTTCTATCTGTGGGTGACATTGGCAGATGCGTATAGCCACTGCTGTGAGCTCCCACCAGCTCTGAGTGGTCAGCAGCCCACCTTGCAGCAGCTGTCCCTCACCTCCTCTCCATCTCCTCGTTCCTCATTTGCTTCTGCAATGATCCTCCGCTTTCCCTTTCGTAATTACTTTCTTGAGGTTTATTTTCATCTCGGTGCCTGATGTGACCAAAGTACATAAGTCTGTAGCTATTGATTTCTGACAGCAAAGTCTGCTTGTTCTCCACTAATATTTCTAGCATCAGCATTTGTCTTCCTTTCAGTCTAAGAGATAGGTCAGTACCACATCACTAAGGCTTCAGTTTTTTGTCCCTGTCAGCAGCATTCTTTCCCCATGATTCATATCCATAAATTGCTATGGGAAAAATTAAGGTTTTCATCAAACCCTCAAATATTTTGAGATTCCACAGTTCTTCCATGCTTTCAGGAGGGAGGCCACAGCCAGAGAAGCTATTCCTAGTGAACTCTGGGTTTTTTTGGGGATGGCCTCTTTGATCTGGTGTCTGTGGTCCCATATAATCAAAGTCATACTCATCAATAGCCTCCTTTTTTTTTTTTTTTTTTTGACAGTAACTCTGGTGTTTCTGGGGGTTGTAGCAGTGAGCTATGTCTGTCACTGTCATGTGTGATGTAGGTTAATAGGTGTCTGTCAGTGCAATTCCCAGCTGCTTCTGCTTTAGCCTGGGTTGTTGTAGGATAAATTCGATGTACATGCTGCAGAGGCTCGCTGGCAGGGTGTGTGTGTCGCTTCTACCCAGTGCAAAACCACAGCTGCTGCTGTTCATGGTGATGGTTTCTGTTTACAACAGGAAAATCACAGTGAACTTGGTCAGATGCTCTGAAGTTCCTTTATATGATGGCATAGTGGGACGTATTGGATATTTTGAACAGGCTGTGAAATGCACAGCCAATGGCTGCTGAAATTATATTTTTTCAGTGACATGAAGGACGTTTTTAATTTCCCCATAGGTGCCTTTTCCATCTCAGGAACCAGCTGATGGTGGCATTAGTTCTGCTGCTATCATTTACTTCACTTGTCTTGAATTATGCCATGCCGCGCTTGACCATCAGAGAGATGCTGTGATAGTTACAATACTTCACGTGCCCTTTCTCTTCAACAGCCTCCTTTCGTTGAATTGACTGGCCGATTTCCAGACATCAATATATCTTTACAAATTTTTCACATGAGAGCAATGCCATGAACATTCATCTCTTGGAACAATGCTTCTGATTTGCCTTGGTACTTTCCCAGGGTTCATGTTCAAACTGGCATACACAATTTCCTCCAACCAGCTGATGTATCTGTCTCAGAGATCTCCAGTTTGGGTTGGGACTGCTGGGTGTACCTGTTATCGCAGGGGCATTTCAGGTGGTGTTTGATTTCTGCACCCTCAGCAAAGTTCCTATTTCTATTAATCTTTTACTGCTTTCAGTTGGACGAGAATATTTGCAGCAAGGAATCCGAGAGCTGTGAAAAAACACCTGGTAAAACAGAACAAATGGACAGCAGTGGGAAACCTCTCTGTCTCTCATAGCAAAGTACCGTGGCAGGGCACAGATAGAAATGACCCACATAAAGCACTTGGCGGTGGACTTTTAGGCCTGAACATTGAACAAAGTGTAGTGGTGGGCAGGTTCTTCCTGGTGAAAAGAGTGTAATTGCATTTGTGGAAGTGCTGGACTGAATTTTGGGGAATTCTAGTGCTTGGCGGGAAAGGAACAAAAAAAAAAATTAAGGGATGCTTGTCCCTGTTATGTCCAGGCTGTTGGAGAAGCATGTGGCAGATATATGTGGCTTACGTAGTGATGGAAGCATTGGGTTCAATTTGTGGTGACAGGATTTGGATACTTGGGATGAGAGAAGGTGTCATTAATCATCCGCAAACTGACAGCAGAGATCGCTCAGCGAGAATCCAGTCTGCGGGAGAATTGCCCCAATCTGCTTCAGAGGGACCCCACTCCCTGTGGTGATCACAAAGGTTTTGTGCCCCTCTGATAGCAACCGGTGGCAGATGGTCAACAAGTCCTTCAGGGTCATGAAGAAGCATTTGTTAATGAAATTGTCCAGCAGTTTTTCTAACTGGGAAATTAATATTAGAGCTGGAAAGATGAGCTCTCTGAAGAGGTAATGGCAAACAATAATCTGTTTTATAAAATGATAGAGATGGACTTTGCAAGTTTTCTTGGCTGCTGTGTTCACCTGCTTGCTCTGAATACCCAGGTCTTTAGCACGCGATGTTATGACGAAGGACTGAGCCAGCTAATCTGCCTATGCTCTGAAGTGTTTGGCGGCAAAAGGCTTTCCAAAGTGCAGGTTGTGGTTCTCATGATTTCAACCCTAAAATGAGCAGCTTAGAAGGTAAAGGCCACTGCCCGGGGCTTGTGCTTGAATCAGTAGCTACCCGGGTACTGCCCAGAGCTGGGTGTGCTCACGAATTGCTCTCCAGAATGGAAATGTTCCTCAGTTTCATGTATTCATGTTGTCATAGCTTGCACTGAGATGAGTGGAACGGTTGTTGAAGTAGCAAAGAGTGAATGAGGAGTGCAGGGAGAGGACAGGAGGCAGAGGAGAGTGCTGGAAGTGGGGGGGAAGGCACGCTGGGCAGCCCGGAGCTGTAAATCCCGGCGCGTTTCTCTCCGAAGGAGTGCTCTCCTCAGTAGCTCCTGCCGAGACTTCGCAGGGTGGCGGTGGGCTTGGGGCCCCTGTCCCCCCTGCCCATCACCCCCCCTGCACAGAGTGGGGAGGGAGGGCTTCCAACCAAGGCACAGATGCTTCACGTTGTTCACGTTGCCCCTGCGAGTGCCTGGGGAGAGGTTACACACCCGTCCCCGGGCGATAGCTGGGGGGTGCTGGAGGTGCAGGGACCCGCTGTGGGTATTTGCATGATAAATTTGACTTTCAGGAGTCACAGAAAGTCATTTGTTGAGGCAAGTCTTTCCAGAGGGAGCGTGGGGGTGTCATTCCTCTGCTCTTGCTGTCCACCGGTCGTGAGGACGCAGGGGCAGATTTCCTGGCACAGGGGATCAGCTTTCTGGGCTGGTGCTACGTGCAGCATGTGCGCCCTGCTCTGCTCCCTGCCCTCCCACCCAGCTGCTGCCCGGCACACGTGCAAGGTAGAACACAACACATCCGTCCTCTGTATTCCAGCACCTCCATGAAGATGCTGTCTGCTTTTTGTGGGTTTTTTGGTTTTGTTTTGGGTTGTTTTTTGTTTATTTTAACGGGAAGATTTTATTTCAGAGGTGTGTGGAGTTCAGACTTTGGCTCTTTGTTTTATTCCCTGTGGTGGATTCCTGAGCCGTGGTGGTACAAGAGCCCGATGCGGTGTCGCACTGCAGCTCCAAGCTCTTTGCAGGGGCTCCAGAAGGACACTGAGAAATCTCCAATCCCTTCTCAAACGCTGTAAGAGGCATCTGCGGGGAATATCCACCTAGCCAAAGGTAGTCATTGCCGTGGAAAGGAAATTGTTCCCCTTTATTCATGGGATATGACTGCAGGATAAATAAAAAGTGAGAGCAAGTTGTAAGTGCTTGCACCAAGAAGGTTAGAGGGGTCACTTGCATTTGTGAAACATCCAGTGCCTCTTGTCCCCTGCGCAGCTGACAGATGGAAATAATTTCGGCTCAGGGGGTGTGAGCTGGGGTCAGCGAGGGAGAGAGGCAGAGCCCGAAAAGAACAACTCATTAATACCCCGGGGCCAAAGAACCACCTTTCTGAGCTGTTTTCTTTGTGTTGGTATAAAACACAAAGGCAAGCAGGCGGACCCATGGGCTGTAGGAGCTTAAATCAATATGACAAATCCATAATTACACAGCAACTTGTGCAGTGAGAACATCATGGGCTTTTAGGGAAAAATGAATGCCAGTGTGAAGATGCAATGTTATATATAAAATCCAGGTATATGTATTCAATATATATAAATGCGTATTTGTCTGATTTTGGATATTGTGTACATGAGTGTTTTTCTAATGTCTCTGATCTTTCTACCTAATTCATAAATCGTAACAGCGGATACAATAATATGAATTAGGTGGTCATTAAAGTAGTATGCACTGGATATATTTTCCCTTTCCTGTTTTGGTCTGAGAGCTCATTAAAAGCTCACTTGCCTTTTGAAGTATCTTGACACCGAAGATGATGATGAATAGAGCTGCAGGAGTGTTAATGATTTGAAATACGTTGTCAGAATCACATGATGATGCTATAGGAGATTGTTAGAGTGGAGTTATCTGTGCTTGTTTTATTCAGTTATACTCTAATCGACCAAGATTAGAAACAGAGCATTAAGCTGAGCAAGTATTTATTTTCTTTCTTGAAGGACATTTTAATTAAAAATGAGCTATTAAATAAAGAAGCCTTTGCAGGTGAAAATTACTGGAATGGTGGTATCGCAGCCAAGTGCACCAAACCATGCTTAATTCCAGTCCCTTGCCAGAGTCTCCTTTGCTTCCCAGGCCTAAATGCTTTGCGGGCTAGGGGACAGTTCCTAACACTCTGAAACTTAAGCGTATGCTTAAGTGCTTTGCTGAACCTCTCCCTCCGCGGTTGGAGCTGTCTGTTTGTCCTTGCCGTGGGGGACAGCAGGCTGGACGCCCTCGCTCCGCATTGCTCTGCCAACAAGCCCTGTGTCACAGCTGGCTGGGCGCTTATCGTGGGCAGCAGCTTGTTTGCTCTCCATGCAGCAATCTCTGCTAATGCTGATGGACGGAGCACCTTGTGCTGCTGGGGGGGGTCTCTCCTCCATCCTGGTGAGTTCAGCCCATCGCAGAGGCATTTTCAAAGGAGTGTGTAGAACCCAAGGGTCCCTGTTAATGGGCTTCGTCATCCTCCATTTGAACCACCCGAGATTCATCCTAGTAGAGTTGTTTCATGTATTTAGGAGGACGTGCTGGGGAGTGGCCGTTTTCTTCAGGGAGCGCACAGGCAGATGGGTAATTGCATCCCTACATAGAGGTGGCTGCGGTTCAGCCTCATGCACCCCAAAAGAGGTTTGGGACTTTGTCCCTTGAGTTTAGGCTGTGCAGCGGGCCCAAGCCATTTGGACTCCATGGGGTGCAGGTTTCTAAATGTTCAGACTGCTTTTGGTGATGGGAAGCGTGTGCCTAAATCCCCATTGCTCTGATTTGCGAAGGAAATTGGGTACTTGAAGAGGCATTTCCAAAGAGCAGGAGGGTGGCTGCCCACCTTCAAGCTGTGCTGCCTTTTAGGTGCTTTTCTTTCTTCCCCACCCAGTTTTGCATCCTGCAGCAGGGAGGCAGTGCCTGCCTCCCCAACGCACCTTACTCATGCCAGACTGGCTCTTCATTTTCCTTTATCCACTCGATGCTCTCAGATAGAGCATCCTGTAAATCATATTTAAAATACATTAGTGTAATGTTTCTGGAGTTGATATTAAATGAGCTTTGGGGACCCTGCTGGCTCCAGATTCCCCTGTCTCAGGCTAATTTACAGTATATTTCACCAGGACAGGCATTTCCATACCCACGGACCCGCCCCGACCGTTTTCTCTCTCTCTTTCTCTTTTTTGTTCTATTATTCAGCTGTTTTTAGAGGATGATTGATGGCTTCTGATGTCGATGCGAGATTGCTCTTCTGTTTTCCCACCTATCATTGTAAAAGGAGAGGGAAAGAATAAAAGGGAAATGCATTACACGGGGCACCGAATGTGCCAGCTGATCCCCGCCCCGCGGTAGCTCCTTTGACCTTTTCCGGGGCAGCACGGCTCAGGCCAGGGGCACAACGCGTTTTGGGGGAGTGGTTGGCGTGGGGGCTCGGCGCTTGGTTTTCTGCCGTGGGATGGGATGCTGCGTTAGCAGGAGCTCTGCCTGCTCGGCTCGCCGGCATCGGGACGGGGCTCGGGAGGCTTCCACCGCCTGTAGCAGCAGGGGTATTGTCGGGCAGTTCCTACAACCACACGAAAGACGAGGAGTGTTTGTTTAAGCTAGAAATTAAAGCAATCTAGTAACGGAGAAAAGATTTCCCCCTCTGACATGTGCACGTGAGAAGCAGAGAGCTCCACAGCCTGCGTGAAAGCCTAGGAGAAGTAATACTTTGCATTTATATAAAGCTTTCATAGAATGGTTTCAAAGGACTTTGCAAATAATAGGGCCTTGCAGTCCCCCTGTGAGACAGGCTAGAGATTTGTCAGGACTTCGTGCTGCTATGAGAAGTCCACAGCAGCAAGCAGGGCTTCTTCCAAATGTGTGCTTCGCTGTCTGGCAAGGGAGTGAGCAGTTCGGTTTTTAAATGCAAGGGCTGGTCATCATCTTCAAAATACTGATTGTCCCAGCAGGTGCTCGGGCTGTGAATGTGGGCAGTGCGATCCTGCCTGTTCTTCACAATAAATCCCTTTAAAGCAACTGCGAGCTTGGTGGACACTCCTAAGAGGGAAACCTTGTGTCTGCAGAATGAGCTCACAAGTTAAGTCTCGGTATTTGCCTCACAGAGTGCACAGATTTAAGGCATAACATGTCTCTTATCTTTTATCCTTCCTGATTATTAGGCTATGTAATTTTTTAGGGTAAATGCTTTTTTTAATGCAGGTGAAAATCATGGAGAATTTGGGCTCTTGGTTTTCCCGGCTATTCTTCTGTAAGACCACATTGTTCTTCACCACTGAGCCTTTGGGGTGAAGGATAAGCTGAGCATACTCTCTTGCTTGCCGATTTTTAAATGAGATGACAGCCCACCACAGAGAAGTCCTGTGAACTGTGGTCCTGCTGCCCTACAGCACCTTTGGGCAGAGATGTATCTCCAGATGAAATAACAGCTTGCTTTGTGTCGAGGCAGTCAGACCTTCACAGGGCCCGCTCACGCCTCTCTTCCTGACCTCACCTCACTTCTCCTGCTCTGTTGAATTTGAAGTAACTTCAAAATATGTCAAGACATTGTAGCAGTCATGTTGTTTCAAATCTGGTTCACAGGGCTGGCAGTAGAAGCCCTGACATCTAAGGAGGCTGCCTGGAGACAGCTGATAAAACAGCAAAGCTCACTCCTGGAAACTGGGCGGACCCAAAGGCCTCTGCTGTTAGTTGGTCTCCACTGAAGATGATTGACTTTGAGTGAGCAATTGCTGCAGACTCTGCAACTTGATCCTGGAGTTTATGTACCGTGCAAGTAACCTTGAGATAGGGATAACTTATAACCTTTACCTGACCCTGGCTGTGCATCTCAAGTGAACAGAAGCTCTTTGTCTGAGGCTTTTGGAGCCATGGGAGTTACATTTAGTTTGTAGTCACAAATTGACGCTAAACATATGTGCCCAGAAGGCTGCTCCTTCATTTCATCTATGAGTGAGTATTGATTAATGGAAGTATAAATTCATATCTGTATTGAATTGTTCTGTGGAATTGGTACCAAACCATCAATAGGTTGACTTGGTCTTTTTTAATAAAATGAAACACTTGTTTTGAGGGAAGAGGGACTTTCGATGTTGATAGGTGAGTGATGTAGTGAAGAAAATCAAGTGCAGTCCATGCTCTACATGTTGTGAATTGCCAACAGATGGACAATTGGTTTGGCATGTTGCAGACTTCCAAAACACCATGCAGATGAGGAATGCTTTGGTGATGATGGGATGTGTCATGCACATTGTACACAGCCAGGTTGTGACAGAAAAGCATGTGCTTTCATGGAGGGGGTACTATCAAACCCGTTGGGACCAACAGCTGTGTTAAGGGGCTAATGAAGGACTGTACAAGTTATCTCCTTGATGATCACCCAGCTCCTGTGGGAAAAGTGTTCATGGAGTTCCTTAAACATTTGGTTTCAATCCAATTTTGACCTGTTCTGGACGTGCAGACAAAGCATGCATGACTCAAAACTGATCTTGGATCTTGGAGGTTCTCGGGGAGACTGACCTTCTTGTTCGTAGTAGCAGTGTCTGTGACAAATTCAGTTCTAGTGACTCTTAGTCTGGCAGTCAAAGGTCTCAAGCTGCAGGGCTGCCTGCTTCATGGGCAGCCTTGAAAACCCCAGAGTGTGACTGGTAGTGTCCTGGGCTTGGACAAGTCCTCAGCCTGTTGCTTTGGTGGGTCTTATTCAGAGTTAAGGATGTGGCATACTGCTGGATGGTAAGGACTTTCAGCCCATGGTATACTGCTGGATAGCTTTGCTCCAAACCTAGAGCTTCTGGAGGAATGAGGGAATCCTGCCTAGACTGTGGCGAATCTTCATTTAAACCCAGGTGGGTTCAGATTCCACATTTTGGTCTCAGCAAAAGATGTATTTTCTAATCTGCTGTGTCTGTGATTCAGGACTCTCACACCTCTCCACTGGGCAGAAGACAGATTGTGTCAAAAACCCCATGACCTCACATTTTTTGTGTGCTGGGAGAAGCTAGAGCCTTTACACCCCTGGCTTTTAGCCTTTTTCTTTTTTTTCTTTTTAATTTTTATTTTACTTTAAAGAGAGTTGCTAGATGATGGTCACTACAAAGCCTGCAGTGGTGCCGCTCTAAAGCAAACCAGCCAGCAGCCAGGTGACGGGACTGGGGCCAGCCTGTCCTCTCTCGCCTCTTGGGTATGGAAGAGAGACTGCGTCTGCTGCAAGCCTGCTGCAGCTCTGCCGGGATCCCACGGGCAGCGGGCTGGAGGGCAGCAGCTCTGCAGGGCTGGGGGGGTGGAGTTGAAAGTGCAGCTCAGCCATATACACCAGGGGTTTTCCTTTTCCAGTAAGATGTTTGCACAGAAAATTAACTCCCGTTCAGCATTCTGTGGCAGATAGGTGTTACGTGCAGCGATGCACGTGCGTAAGTGATAGTATGAGTTGTGTCCCTGCTCACCTGTGCAAAAACACAGGAGGAGCTGCGTGTGCATATCCGCAGCCTGGATCTGCGTGTGAAGATGTTTGGGAGGACACAGGCTGACTTTCCATGGTTGCACACACATGTCCACATGTCCACACACACCACTACCCCCACCCCAAACCAGCTGGCTAGGAGAGAACCCAATATTGATAATCCAAATATCAATCCTAATACCAATCAGAGAATAAAATGTAGGAGCTGGCTCCTTTTTTGTGACATTTGATGTTGCAATCAGTTCAGGTCGCAGAGCGCCCGTCAGTTTTGGTCTCTGAGCTCTCAGACTGAAGGCCTGATGATATGCAGGTTGGGTAAAAATGGTTTATTGAGGGTTTGTCTATATGATTTCCACATGCTGATACTTTTAATCCTTTGCATCAGCCAACAGAATAAAAAAAGGGTGAAAAAGAACAATTTACATGAGAAAATACTAGAACTATATCCTATCCTATTATTTTAAAATGTCTCTGGGGAATACAGGGCTTTCTGTAAAAGGCAGAGTGCTTGGCTTCATAAACCCTTCTAAATTAGCATCTCACAACAGCCTCCAGCAGCTGTCCTAGTTCCTCAATTCCTTTTTAGCATTTGAGAAATAAAAAGAATACAAACCACCCGCTCTGAAGCCAAAGCTCCCGGTGGATGCCACAGCGTGGGGAGGGGGCAGCTGCTTCTGCCGCGTGAAAGCCAAGGAGCAATAGGGTCGGAGAACGGGGGGATTTGTTACATCGGCTTCAGCTTGTGGAACTTGTGTTTATGTGCATTTGCTTCTAGTGGAAAACAGGGGTGCTACTACTGCAGGAAAAAATAGCTTTAAAAATAATTTATTTCTATCCACATAGGAGTTATACAGGGAGGGGAGATTAGTGTGGAAAAAGGGAAATGGTCATGCAAAATGCCTCCCTTCTGTCAGCGATATTCTGCATTTCCCTCAGCAGATACTGAGTTTTCTTTGGGGAAACAAGCTTAGCCTCGTCTACAAGCGGAAGAAGAACGATGGGCAAGCGTCAGGAGGCTTGCAAGCGTGGTTGTTTTTCTGTTTAATACGTAACGGGCCTGGCTCATGTCTTCATTCTGGATGAAAGACACAAGAGGTGTACGAGATGTGTGAGTGTCTTTATCGGCTCCTTTTCAGCAACCTCTAAAAATTCAGCTTTTAAAGAAATACATCTTGTCTGCCTGGCAATATGAAATCATTTGGAAAGTCTGGGATCATTAATGAGGTTTAGCTACAGCATTTGCCTCTAACGCTGCTTCTCTGCCGCTGCTTGTGGCGGTTTGCCTGTGTTTTCTGGAAGCTGCCGTTTCATTACTCCTTGTAATTATGCTTTCACCTGTGTATTTTTTGTAGGTGTCACCTACCTGCTCATCTGCTGTCTCATGTAGACTGCAACTGTAACAGTTGGTAGCGTCGTTGGTTGCCTTTAGGCTAACGGAAAAGTTCATCAGACTGAATATGGAGATGAACTTGTAGTGAAAAACATGACCAATTATCCAAGAAGCGGATAAGCGTGGTCTCTTTTGAATTTTGCATTAAAAGTGGGAGTTCAGCCTTCACGTAAGAGCCAGTCTTGTGTGCTGTCTGTACTTGCGTTTCTATGCTTCTTCCTGGTTTGCTTAGCACTAGCAGTGTTTGTTGAGAAGCTTATATATTCCCTGTATGATGGCTTGGCTGTAGTCCTTCTATCTACTCTATCACGTTTAGTGCCAAGTCACTGAGGCTGGAAGGGCACATCCTTTCCCAACGTGAAGCTCCAGTGACTGCTGGTGAGCAGTAATGGACTGCAGTGGGTCTTTGATGCTCCTAAGTATTTAGTCACTCACGCTGTGCGCCTTGAATCAATAACCTGCTTTGGTCTGTAACCAAATAGAACTGCTTAATAGAGAAAATTTTGTTTGTGTTTCATCCACTTAGCTTATTTCACTCTTTTGATAGATTTGCTCCAGCAAGATAACTACTGAAAATGATCAGGCGCTTGTCATATGCCTGTGACAATGAACATTGCTGTATTTTCCCACACATACTCCAGGGCATGGGTAACTTGTGTCCTTTGAAAAGAACAGGGATGAGTAATTCCTTTGCATAAAATCAGAGTTGGGTGGAAACCAGCAGCTGCTGCTGGGGACATGGAAGCAGGGCAGAGAAGATCAGACACAGGAAAGCTGCTGGGTAAATCTCTGCTCATCTTATCTGCACAGGCACGGATCCTGCGCCTGCTTTTAGTCACAGTGCCTGAAGAGACCAGGTAACCTGTCATCTCTGTGGTGGAAACCAGGTTATTCTCAGGTAGCAGGTACGGCGTAGCAGAGCCCAAAAGCTCCATGCGGGACTGAAAGCATCCAGCTTGCAGAACAGGGGCAATGGTCATGTGCTGGATGCTAAAGGGATAGAGTAGAGGTGAAGATGTAGAAAGCTGAATCTGGAGGAAACCAGAAAAAGAATAGGATTTAGGTCTTGGCTTCTTGATGAAAAGGAGCCAAAGGGTTTGATTCTGCTGATGTGGGCATTGGATACCTGGCTGCAAGAGTGGTTATTTGGGTATGAAGAGGTTAAGCTGTCTGCGCTCTTTTGTTTTGCCCTGCCTCTCCCTTCAGAAGAAGACTTGCCTATAAAGTTATTTTTAGGTGCCTTGTGAGTAAGTTTTGTGGGAAGACAAGCAGCCAGCAGCCCCCGGCGAGCTGCTAAGCCCACCCCTCTCAGCTTACAGCATGTAATTAGCAGATAATCATGCCAAAATCACAGACTCCAACAGGCTAATTTTATCGCATGTGCTGACATCGGTAGGCTTGTTGAAAGTAAGTTGTGGGTTGTTGGTTAAATGTGTTTCCTCACTTGTTTACGAGCTTGTGTTCCCGTGTTTGCGGTATAAAGGCGAGATCAAATGCAGGTCTTGTCATTTAGCTGCCACTGGTGTTTTGATTAGGTTAGATGACACGGGACATTTCCTAGCACTGAAACTGCATTTTATCGAGATGTGGTCACTGCTAACAGTATGTCCAATAATGCTATCACGTTTCACTGCGGCATTGGTGTGGAGTGTGTTTGAGCTTTGATTCAGCCATATATTCAAGCACATGCTTTGAGGTGTACTTATTCAGTTAACATGTAATTATATATTTATAAATGTATATATAAAAAACTCTAGGTGCTTCTAGAATTGAGCTGGAATTTCCTATGATCTAAATGGGAATTAAGCATGTATTTTTAAGCTACATTTATACTTACGAGTTTTGCTAGTTTAGGACCTTAGTAACTCCTGCAGTTTTCTTTAGCAAAGAAAAATATTATGTGTCTGATGGTCGGGCTGAACAGCCTTCAGGACCTGCATACCTCTCTTACTGATGTGATAAAATAAAGATACCTCTTAATAGAAAACACAGCCCAGAGATATCCATCTGGGTACAATAAATCTGAGACAGGTAGATACAATAAAAACTATCACTGTTTCCTCCTGATAAAAGGAAGATTATGTTGGGCAAGGTTGCGGGGTCAAAAATCGGCCCAGTAACAGGAATCTTTGGGAAAGATGACCTGAAGAATGCGAGAAATGAACCCAACCTCCTGCTGCCTGATTTCTTGCCGATGGGCTTGGAAAATGCCTCTGACTCTGGGAGAGGTACCAGTGTGCAGCAGACAAAAGTGGTCTGGGCTGTCCCAGAGGTCAGCCGGGGAAGGGGAGAAGCTGGGTTCCCTTGGTTCACAGAACGGGCCTTTTGTGGGGTGGGTTTCCCCGCTCGAGAGCATTCTGAGCTATTGTGGACAGCTGAAGGTCTGGGAACAATCCTCTGGTGGCCAGAAGAAAGGCAGGAGGGACCTGTGAGGTCTTCTCCATTTATGGGTGTCTCTGGTTTTGCACCAGGACTCTGAATGAACACTATCATCCACCGAAATGCTTCACAGCTCCTGCCCAAGCCGCTTCCCTGCGACATTTTGGATCTGGCTTTATAAAAGCAGCTGTCAGGTGTGGGAATTGGCCTCCCTCAGGTGAGCATTTAGTGTTTTATAGAAGAGCATAGACCTTTGTAACCTGTTTTCATTTTCTCGAACACTTACCGTGACAAAAGGTGTCTGCAGCTGAATTGGACAGACCTTGAGGATTTGCCGCAATATTTGTGCGAGTCCGTATGGCTCTTGGCTGTAAGGTCTTGCGTATAGTCTCACCTGTGAGTTCAGATCTCTGTGGTAGTATCTTGTACTTTCAGTCTGGATAAGAAAAGCAATGGGGGAAGTAGTAGTTCAACCTGAAGCACCAAAAATCCAAAGTGACCCTTTTCTGATAGGCCAGCAAATAAATATTTATCTAGGAGATAAACTTGGTTCCTTTTTCCCCTGATCATAATGGAGGCTGCATGTGTAGAGGAAATATCCCTTGTGAAAGCAAGCCAAGATCACTGGGCTCCAGGCGTGAGTGCTCTGTTTGCCTGTCATATGGCAAATTAATTCAATGGCAGAATATGGCACCATTGCCTCAAGCAGGCAAGTGCCATTCTGCGGGAAGCATAGTTCATCCTAATAGCTGGCTCGTGAGCAGTGTATCAGAGTAGCAATGAAGTAACATCTTGCATGCAGGAGACGTGGCGGTAGCTCCAGAAATGAGATTGCAAGCCTGGTTCCATCACAAGTCCCTATTTTCCCGCCCATCCATCTAATGTTCACTTGGAAGCAGTCACTGACTGCTCCATCCGTTCAGATTCAGACAGTCTGAATTAATGAGTCTTGTCCAGGTCTCCTTTGACACCAGTTTTTGTTATCTAAAAACTGTTTGTGGCTCTTTAGAGAGAGGAAAAAGTCCTGTTAGTGGAAGCATCACCATATCTTCATTTGGGCAGATACTGATTAGTAATGGGACACTTACCGAGGAGGGTGCCTGTCCCATAGCATTGGGGTGTGATGCCACTTGGTACTTGTTTGAACATGTAGATTATTTTTGCCAGTTGCTTGTCAAAAACTTGATTTGCTCCATAGCAGCGGGAGGAGGGAGGTGGGAGGAAGAAAGCCCTCCAGGACTCCCCTGGGATGTCTGTGGGTTCATTTCCGGAGCTGCTGGGGGGGGCACAGCACTGCTGTCACAGTCGGGATGGTTGTTTCGGCTGCGATCCCGCTCCCGGGGGAACTGCAGTTTCATTTTGCCATGACCCTGTACTGTCGCAGCCACATCACGCAGCTGGCTCGCTCTGAGATGCCGAGTGCGAATGCCGTGACGGTCCAGGCTCCGGGCACGCTTCGGGCAGAACCCGCTCAGCTCGCAGGGTGCATTGAAGCCCTCGCTGCCGTCCGTTGAAGCCGAACTCTTCCGGTGAAACATTTCACTGTGTAAAAAATGGTGACTTCTGATAAAAACAAGACTTATTAGAGTTCTTCCAATCAGAACTACTTATTTCCCAGCTCTCTCAAGAATCACTAATTATTAAAAATTAATTACATTCACCCTTTGGACTTGGCTTCCAAGTCAGATCTGAAGACAGACAGAAAAGTTGCTGCTGGTAGTTCAGATTCTGCCAAAAACCTCATGAGAACTAGCTACTGAGATGTCTGTGTTTAAGCACTGACAGATGGAAATGGTGTCTGATGCTTTAGTGTTCTTTAATTGAGCACTCAAAGGCATGACAAGGTCCAGTGGCTGGAAACTGAAGCCAGAAAAATTCGAATTGGAAATAAGGTACAAATTTTTAACAGTGAGAGTAATTAACCTCTGGAACAGTTTCCCGGGGTATGTGATGGATTCTCCATGGTTTGATCTCTTCAAATCAAGAATGCATGTCTTCCTCAGAAATATTCTGTAGCTCAGACAGCAGTTAAGGGGTTTAATACAGATTTTTTTTTTTAAACTGCAATTGTGTGACCTGGACGATGCAGGAGGTCATCCTATCATATCTGCAGAGATAAGAATCTGTGAATCTGAACCCAGATGTGATCCCTTGATTCTGAGCACTGCATTTAAACTTAATCCAGACCGAAATTCCCCCCCACTTCATTCCGTCTGCTTGGAGAAATTGAGGGGATTTTCTAAGGCAGCAATTTGGAGAGCTTATTGCAGTCCTTTCTTCTCAGCCCGGGAAGGTCTATGGGGATTTTGGCTGGGACTCCTAAGAGCCTGAACCTCCGCTTTGGGCTGTAGAGATGTATCTTGCTCAGCCCTGATCTCAGGTGGTTGTTGAAGTCCCAGTTTCACATGGTTATCTCAAGCTGGCCCCGTGGTCAGAGGTGTTGCTGAACAGTCGCACATGGGAGCCGGGCATTCGCTCCCATTTCCTTGTGGTTCCAGGAACACCTTTCTCCACTGCTTGTAATTATGGGGATTTTGCTCATCTTTAGAGTTAAATTTATCTCTATGCCATGCAGCTCTTATGCTCTCCGGAGTCAATTAGTGGCGCCGCAGAAGCTGAATCATGAAGTGCATCATTAAGAATGGCGCACAGGTTAGAGAAAAGTAAGGCCAGCAATGTTTCCAGCACCTCCTTTTTGCTGAGATTACACACGCTATTTCCCCAGTTTCCCTTTTTAATGGCACGTTGTAACGACCGGTGTCTCAGCCACAGGGATTGGATGCTGTCGCCAAGAAAAACTGGCAAGACAGAAGGTGGAAGAGGTCCATTAATTGGCTCCAAGTACCAATTTCTCCAGAGGGGCTTTTCTTAACAGAGAGAAACTGTTCGGCACTGCAGGAGCAAAGCATACCTGCAGAGCAAATGGCTTTTCTGAGTCTGAAGACATCTACAGACCATGGTAAAAATGCAGCAGAAATATCAGAGCTGGATTTTAAGGGACACCTGAGAATGCAAAGGAATTGCTCTTTATTAAAAAGCCCAGACCAGAGTCTCTCTTGGTGCATATCGAATACAGATTCTTTCACAAGGATCTTTTGCTGGAGTGGGGAGGAGGGAGGCGGGTGGAGAAGCAGAGTAGACAGGGAGGGAATTTAACCCTTAAGGGCCTTCCCTTGAAAATCTTGCTTTGCAAAGAAGTCGCTGCCACAGCAGCATTTCCTCACCCATACGTGAGTTATTTGCTGTGTCTGCAGAGAGCAGCTGGCATGCTTTCGTGGAAGAGCTGTTCGTGTCTTTCCTGTTTCACCGTCTTAAAGCAGATTGTCCTGTGTATTCTGGGGTGGAGGGAGAACATACAGGAAGGTCTTGGCATGACCTCTCCAGGCTCAGAAATACAAGCCTGAGCAGCCTAATGACTGCTTTGTTGTGTATCGTCTGCTTATTGCGGTGCTCAGAAGTCCCCTTACCTTTGCGGGAGCATCTGACAAGAAGATGAACATAGCATTTGGGCTCGCGTCACTAGGGCCATGGGTCTTCAGTTTTTTTCTTTTTGATGGTGCTCTTGTTGGACAAGCCTTTAGGGTTTGGTTAAGCCAGCGTCTTCTGTGCTATGAGCAAGGCAGAAGAGACCCCAGAGCAGCAGTAGTGGGACAACATGCCCCAGAAAGCTTTCTCCTGACCTCATTAGCTGGGAGCTGGCTCAGACTCCACATGTGATGCTGGGAGACACTTCCTGACTGCAGACATGCACTCAAGTGTTTTGTGTTGGACATTTGGGCATTCTGGGTCTCTCCAGGACTGCCTGCTAATTCCTGGCATTCATAACTGTCTTTATTCTCAAAGAGACCCTTGCTGCTTCCCTGCCACCCAATGCATTCAATATAGAGATCTCATTGTCATCGTGTGCTTTGGTATTTGGGTAGGGGACAGATGTGGCAGACGTGGTGGTTGGGCGGGCTTTAGAGCATTCACATGCTGCCTGCTGTGGAGCGTTTGCTGCCTGGAAGGATTCTTCTGGGAATGTCTGCTGGCTCTATATGCTGTTGTTCTGAAGCCTTGGACTAGCTCCATGACACTCCTTCTTGGTACTTTGTTTTTCTGGAGATGGGTTGGACGGACAAATGTAGCACAGCACAATGCTGATGCAATGACTTGTCTGTTATTATCCAGAACTTGTGCAAACATAGGTCAAAGGTTGGCTGGCAATAGCTGAAGACAGCGATGGTGTGTTTTAACTCTAGAAGATGCCTAGCAGTCTTTGGCTGGCCAAAACCCTACCCTAGTGTCCTGCTGCTAGCAATACAGAGGCACCCAGTGGGTGCCACAGCCACCTCAGTGGGCTGTCTGGAAGGGCATCCTGTGATGGCTCATTCCTCCTTCGGTTCTGCTTGTGGTCCTGTTCCTGCCAGTCTGTCACCTTCTCTGGGACACCACAGCCCAGGAGAGAAGTGAACTAAGGAAGCGCGTGGTCTTCAACCCCGTTTGGGGCAACTTGCCACTTCTTTTGTGTTTTTAGTTAATGTCTGTGTCACAGACAGGCATGACTTCAGTATGGGAGAGGACTGCTGGGGCTACCTGGCCTGGCAACAGCAGAACCGAGCGTGCCAGCAGGTTTCACTTGTGTTGCCTGTTGCAGGGTTTGCTGCTTACTGATCTGAATCTTTGACCTTCTGCACGCAGGTGACGAAACCTTCGTTTCCTCTTTTGTCCCCAGGATCTTTATTTTCCTTCAATCCGTGCATGACATCCCTTATCAGTTTTGTGGAATTCCTTGCTGCTGACTTATATTCATTGCCCTTAATGTTTCTTGTCTTCTATGGGGAAGAATTTCCCATTTATTTATTATTTTATGATTTGGCTTTCACTTTTCACTTGACTTTTTCAGGTTTTAGCCAGCACAGACTTCTTTCTTTTCTGTGGGATTGTGGTTCCTCTGCGTAGGCGGTAAAATGGTCTTGAAGGGTTCCCAGTTATCATTCACAGACTCCTGCTCAAATTCTTTCTCCCAATTGTTTTGCTTTGTAATTATTTTCAGCTTTGTTAAGCTGGCATTTTAAATCATCAAGTAGATACATTACTCGTTTGGACTTTATTCTATTTGCACATAACAAATGTAATCAAATCAGTCTCTTGTACCTAAGCTGCTACTATATTTTTACATTCTGTCATCAGTTCCCCTTGATCTGTGAAAATGAGGCCTAATATAGAATTTCTTCGATGGTAGATGCGATTGTTTTTGTGTCTGGATATTTTCAAGTATAATTTTAGGAATTCCGAGCACATTTTTAGTATTTGCAGCACAAGGCTCCAACATATGGCTTTCAAAATGAAATCCCCGTAGAAATGCAGCTCTCTTTCTTGAGTGATATAATTATGTTTACAACAGATCAGTGCTACACGAAAATGATAGCATTGTTAGTAATATTGCACAGAATTTTGAAGAGTTCAAGAAATATTTCTGTTTCTTATGGGGAAAAGGGAGATTGTGTGATCAAGTCCTTTAACAATAAAACATCTTTTATATTGAAATAATGTTGCTTAGCAGCTCTTAATGAGATAATAATTACCAGCAAGTTACAGGTATGTGGAGGAAATTTAGGTTTGCGCCGTTATTTTTTAAGGGCTAAACAAGGTGGCTCACATAACTACGGATTTTTCTGCCTGACATTAATCCTAGACAAAATAATGGAATTGCTGATAGAGCATGTAATTAGTAAAGAATTAAAGGGATTAATGTAAGTAGTGTCAATCAACACGGGCTTATAGAATATGGTTCTTGTCTAATTAGATTTTTTTTTCTTTTTTTTCCGGGAGGATTACAAGTTGTGATGATAAATGTAATGGTACTGATGTGATAAACTTCTGGAAAGGCCTGAGGATCCTGGTCCGATCTCACAGCTCACCCTGCTTTGTGGAGCAGGTTGGACTAGGTGACCTCCCAAGGACCCTTCCGACCCAAGTCACCCTGTGGTCCTGTGAAAGTATTGCCTTGGCTAGGAGTAACTTCTTATGCAAGGTTGGAATGATAGAAAACCAGTTAGGCACCTCTGAAACAGATAAGAAACTGCTATAGTCTCAAGTTTTAAATAGGACTCCATCAGTGAGTAGATGCGCTTCTGATGGGTCCTAGGGTTATCAAGAATCTATCTTTGTGATGAGGTCAAAATCTGAAGAAGAGATAACCAAAATAAAAGACAGATCACCCACGCAGAGTGGTTTAGATTCCATTAGTAACCCGAATGAAAACAAGCAATGTGTTTTAATGGGACCCGTGTAGAGCTGGGCCATGTCCTGGGAACTGTTGGCTCTGAAAAAGGTGCGTGAAGCTGTGGTGATCATCAGCCGAGTACAGACCCCTACGTGGGAGTGTGGCAATAGAGGGGAATGTCGTCTTTGGATGTACAAAAAGAGGAATATTTACGACAAGGAGGAAAGTTCTCCTCCTGCAGTTTCCATTTGTGACTTTGCTAGTTCAAGGAAGACATTGTTATCAACAATTAGGACTGAGAAAAAGGTTTTAAGAATTATTAAATTATTGGAAAGCACATCTACCCGCCGGAGACTGTTTGCATCATCTAACAAAGAGGAAGGTGATGGGAAGACTTGAACACCATGGTGGAGGGAAACATAAATACAACAAAAAGGCTGACTTCAGTCCAGCAAACAAACATGCAGTAAAAAACAGTAGAGAGATACTGAAGGTAGGTAAACTCAGGCTAGACGTTAAACACATTTTCAGCAGTGAGAGCAATTAACCACTCACAACAGCACACCAAGAAACTTGAAGCTTTCTGTTTCACTGGAAATTTTTACATGTTTTTCTTTTCCTAAAATACCTGCTCTAGTTTTAGAAGGAATCAGTTCTGGGAAGTCTTATGGCCTGGGTTATCCAGGGAGTCCGAAGTCAAAATCTCAGTGGTCTCGTCTGGTTTTGTCATGGATTAAGCCAACAGCCCCTGACACTATGCATGCTACCAGCTCAGTTGCCTGTGCGTCGCAGCGTAACATGAGGTGGTTTCACAAAACCAGGCTGATCTAGAAAGGAATTAGGAGTTTTACTTGTTTCTTACCATCTTAGATGAGGATTTCCAGAAGAACCAATGAACCGGGGACTGAATTTTCTGAACACCTTCTTATTTATTGAAGTGTTTCAGATACAGATTAATTCACTTAGCTTCCTATTGATTTCTTCAGCTGCTTGGAGATGAGAAATGCATCCGTGCAGACAAATGGCTCGACAGGCTCCTCTCGTTACTGCGTCTCCTGGGAGCCTGTTTTAGGGGACATCTCTGGACAATTTGTGCATCCATTTAACTCTGTTTAGAAAGGCATGGAAGTAAATCAACACAAGTCCCAGTAGTGTGGACATTTTAAAATCAAGTTACATGTCTTAAATCACTTCAGGCTTTATCCTTTTGTAATCTAGTCCATTGATGCAGCATGCGGGGAGCAGCAGGGACTCCCCGGCACACCTGCCCGGGCAGGGGACGTTCATCTGTGCAGTGCGGATTTGTCCTCTGTCAACGCCCAGTCAGCAGGAGGTACTGATGCTTTTCGGTGACTAAGGAGACACCTGAGACCAGATGCAATGTGCAGAAAGTACAGTCAGGAGAGATGAACCCCGCCTGAGATGTGTCCCCACAGGCTGCTGAGCCAGCACGTCCCCCCTGGTAAGCTGATGGACCAGCACTGCTTTTCGCATTCCACCCCATGTGGCTGTTAATTCATGTTGTGATTTGGCTCTGAAAGTCCCAAAATGTTTTTAGACTCCTGAATATTTTCAGTAATTCACCTGGACGCTTGGAAACAGTAGGGAAAAAGAACAGGAGCATGTGAATGAATGTGAGTACCGGGTCGTGGTTATTCCCAGATCCTTCTCTTAAATATAATTAGTTCATTATGATACATCCGTGTTACAGAACTTCTATAAACAAGCATTAACATCTGACTACTCAGACTCTTTAAAGTACAGATCTTGGAGAGGAAAAAAGATCTGGAGGGGAGAAAAATAGCAATTAGAATTGAATAGCAAAATGGAGAATTAATGTATAGTGAGCAAAACTCCTTTTAGTGGAAAATGTTTTTTATGTTAACTTTTGTAAGAAAACAGTTTTCCATACTTGTCAGGCTTGACAGTTAAAGTTAATGGTGTTACAAAACAGAGAACTGAAAAATGTTCCCTTCAGTGTAAAAGATTTATTCAATGAGACTTTGCTTGCAAAGTTATTTTGGCGAAGAGTGCTGGCTTTTGCCTAATGCTTGGAACAAAGATGCTTGCTGCGTTACCAGGATGGGGACAGCCCCAAACTCATGATTTCCCAGTTAGGATGACAGGACCTATTTTCATGTATTGTTGACTGCTTTTTAAAAAGGATGCCACCTTTCAAATGTCGTGGGTTTTTTTTTTCCCCGCCTTCTGGAAAAACAGATAGAGCAAGCGCTAATCTCACTTCTGCCCAGAGTAAAGCTTGGTACGTGCTGGTATGCTCAGAGAGAATTTGTGAGTTAATCTGCACCGAAAGCAGACTGAAAGGTGTGTTGAACTGTTTCTGCCTATTACGTGCTGTTTAGCAAGGTAGTTACAGCCTGAAATGTCTCATGTCATGTTTGTATGGACAAGAAAGGTTGCCCAGGAGCAGAGCTGCCTCTCCCTGTGCTGCAGTGGGGCTAGTGGCTTCTAAAGGACTTGAGTTACAGCAGGGGCATGGCTGGGGGCTCTGAAGCTCTGTACTGGCTGAACTGGCAGCCTGGTAACATGGTGGGAAGGGACAGGGTTTTTCACAGCTGCACACCTAACCTACAGACACAAAACTGCTTGAACTGCCAACCTATTTGCTCCTCATCTCAATACTTTTAAAAAATTGATCCTTTTTTTTTTAAGCTTGATCCAAAGTGGGTAGAAGTTGAGGGCAGTTTCCCTCTGACATCAGGGGGATTTGTCTCTTGAAGCATTGGCTGGATTTTCATCTACTTATGACAGTGATAAAGTAGATATCGCTTCACTCTGGTTTCCTGGAATTAGGCTGTGGGGCCATATGTGTGTTTTTTGTTCTGGCTCTGGCCCATGTTCTCCTAAAGCAAAGGCTCATGAATGGTCTCTTGACATCTGTCTGCCCATCGCCCCATTTTTCATCCTCCTGATTTAGTGCTATTTTTTATAATCTGAACTTCTCAAAATCTCTGAATTCTACCTATTGAAAATCCTTGTAAATACTGAGTTAGTGTAGATTGGCAGAGCTTCACTGGCCTCCAAGAAAAGCTGGTTGGCACCGTTTGGGAATCTAAGCTGGTGCTTAGAATAAATCCATCAAGACTTACTGCAGAGAGGCAGAGATTAAAGTCAATAGTGTTAAAGCTCTGGTTTGGAGCCCACCCATGTCAGAAATTGTATTTTCCTGAGCTACTATTGAGCAAGACTTCATTGCATACATATCGTTTTCAGAAGAAAGCCAAAAAACGTCTTGAGGCCTTCCATGCTCCCTTAGCACACGTAGGTACAGGTGCTGTATTTAATACACAATTTTGGAATTGCTGCTCCTTCCAGCCCTCCTCTTTGTCTTTGGGTCCCGGAGAGTCCAGGAACTGAGAATCTTGTGCTGGTTACTGGTTGACTGGTGGCCAAGTGTCCCAGAGGCACCTCCTTTCCACAGGATGGACCTTGCTGCCCCACATGCAGGTAGGAGATGCTCCCAGACCCTGGACATGCTCTTATCCAAGTCCTTAGCTCTTTTCCTACCTCTGGCTTTGGATCTTGCCATGTCCTCCAGCTGCCAGGGTGATAGCACAGATGTGGTTGCAGACTGCTCTCAGGGAAAGGGTGCAAACAGAAAACGGATCATGGAGCCCTCCCTGTAAACATCTGTGAATGCAGTGTGGTGGTTTAAACGTTTCCCAGTGATGTTTTTAATCCTTCGGTAAATCAAACCCTGAATGATACCCGTGTGACCCCAGTGATGTGGGGGCTGAGGGGAAGTGATATCTGTAAGCCTTTGGAAGTGCAGAGTTTCAGCATGGGCGGTTGCCTCTGCAGTGAAAGGTTTGTAAAGCAGAGTTGGAGCCTCTCACCCTCCTCCAGCTACACCTCTTTGGAGACACTGTAATGACGCTGCTTGGATGGATACTGGGATCGGCACCAGTGCAGCAGCAGATTAGACCTAGGGAATAATGCTGATTATGAACCCCTTCTTCAAATCTGTCCAAGGGAGGCTTTGTTAATGTTGCAACTGAGTGAGATTTCCCTGACCTGGGAGATGGATGTGTTTTTCCTGGAGAACATTCCGCATTCCTCACGTTGTGAGGTTCGAGGAGCCACATTTACCGGTGCGAGGGTCTGGGGAGAGCAAGGGGGTGGCAAGATCCACATGGATAAAGTCATTAAATTTCTACTTTGGCTGATACTTCTCGAAGAGTGGTGGAAGATTGTCAGATGGATGAGGATTTGAGCAAAAATGTTCACAATGTGGTTCCCAGAATGGTTCCTAAATCCAGCTTTAGGTCCTGTGTTAAAAGAAGCCTGGTTTCTACTGGCACTGAAAAACTGCATCTTCAAATTGCGAGTGCTTCTGGTGCACAGCGCCTCAATGCCCAGAGATGGAGTCAGAGCCTAACTTTGTGCTCGTAGAATTCAAACCCAGGCACCAGATGATCGTTTTCTGCAAACTGTTTTGCTCATGGGTGTTTTCACTGGGATGAAAGCTTTCTAGCAGGATTGATTTCAAGTTTCCCTCCTACTTCTCCTCTGTGCCAGCAGCCCTTAGGAAAAATAAAGCTAACCCCAAAATGAACAAACTTCCTTGCCCATACAGAGCTTTCCATTTAGTTCAATTTATGAGAATGAATTTTGACTGATTATTATTGTGCCTGACTGGGTACAGAGCCATCTGCCTTGTGTTAGGTTTCCATGTGCTGCCTCTTCAGCCAGGCTTCAGACGGTCGTTCTGGCAGGAGGAGACCAGGTTCTTAGTTACGTGGTAGTAACAAATGGATTTTTAAATGGAAGGAAATTATATTGTTATCTATTCGGGAGCAACACTGCAGTGCAGTGCCCTGTGTGGAGAGGAAAAAGGTGCCCAACGTGTTTATCTTTATTATTATTATAACCCATCGTCTTCTGTTGAAAGTAGAGGTGACCTTTGAAAGAGTCCAAACTGCAGGGAATTTAGCTTTTTCCCGCAGAAGTATGTTTGCTTTTAATGACATTTTCATCTATAAAAACTAAAAATAACATGCCTCATTAAGTTCAAAGCACTCTGGGACACAGTTTGCACTTTCTGGCTGAAAAGTTGACATTTTCCCCAGAGAGGACCACATTTTCTGTTGGGTTTGGTGTTTTGCCTGCTGCCTGCTGCAGATTTGCGTGGCTGTGGAAAATGCAGGGGAGCTGTGAAGCACCATTCACAAACCTGGGGCTGTGGAGGAGCTGAAGTCTCATTCCTGAACGGAGAGAAGTTGTTGCTGTGTCCTCTGTTTGCCCAGAGGACAGTGAATGATGCCGATGCAGCTGATAGGAATGTTCAAACCAATCACGCTGGCCTGTACCTGGGCTTTTCAAACCTTTCTTTTCATGACAAGATGTTCTAGTTGCAGTCTAGCAGACATTGTGTTGCCAAAGTCACCGAGAAACCCCACTCACTGTTTTGATTTGGGAAGGGAGAGAATGGCTAAAAATACAACCACATCAAACGTCTGCAGCACTGCACTGTCCAATGCTGCCATGTGGTCCTCAGTACAGGCAAGAACTGTCATTTCCTCCATATATTATCTCATCTAGGTTGTTCCTAGAATTGTATCTGGATAGGAAGAGAGATATGGCGCAGCCCAGCGTGTTACGGCATAGTGAATGGAGTTGTTTAATAAGTGGTGTCAGATGTGCGTGGTGCAAAGGAGCCAGGACGCGAGTGCGAGGCGGGGCTGGACGCGGCCCAGGGTGCTCGAGCGCTGGGCGGGAGGCTGAGCGGAAAGCTGGAGACCTGGAGAAAAGATGATGAATGGAGCCTGTGTGGTTCCTACTGAGAGCCGTAAAGGCTGAGCTGAAGGCTGGCAGCAAGGGCTCGGGTTGCAGAGCATGAGGCTGCGGGGGCTCGGGCAAGCGTGGAGGTGGGAGGAGGCGAGTTTTTGTGCTCACAGGGGATGAGAAGGTCAATAGCAAGGACAGTGCTGAACCACACTAACCCACTGCCACCTCCTGTCTCCGGGAAAGGCTGAGAGCTGAGAAGAAGCAGTGGCATCTGAGAATGGGAAAGCTGGAGCACCGTTGCTGATAGATTCTGCTGTGGCATCCCCTGTGTAAGGTTTCCAAGCAGGAGGAGAGACCCATTGTGCTTCATGCTGTACAGGCAGGTAGCAAAGAGACATCACCTGTCCTGGAAAGTTCACAGGCTGCATAAACCTTACGTCCTTAAATGATCCATAAATGTTTTGGAGTGGCTGCAGCCTTGCCAGCGTGTGTTACACTTGGGCTCCAAGCTTCGCTGGTGCAAGGCAGCTCTCGTCTGGGGGCTGATGAGGCGCGGCTGCGGCACTGTACGCAGGTTAGTATGCCTGGAGTAGCGCTGATACACATCTTCCAGGCAATCTTCCATCTAAATCCTCACCTTAGTTGCTACCCAAAGCTTTGTTGCATACACCTGGACACAGACTGAACCAGCTCAACTTTGCTTTCACTTAATGAGATGCCTTTGAGTTGCATCCATTTCCTACCCGCTTACTGATTCTTTTAAGACAGTCACCAGAGCAGTGCAGGTTACCTGTCTTCTGGAGAGCAGCAAAAGGAGCTGTGGTGTCATATGCAGGTGAAATCTCAGCCCTTCCCTTCTTATTGCAACGACTGGATGTGTTTTTAGGATGTTAAGATGTACTTTTAAGTCATTTAAAGTCAAATCATAATCGTAGTGGGGTGACTTTGCTGTTGATGTGCTCGCTAGTTTTTTCTTCATTCTCAGTGTGAGTTCCTGCTGCGATGGGGAGAGTCTTTCTCAGCGCTGCTCCAGAACAGTGAGTTTTTTACACACTGATCTGTTATAGGCTGCACATGGTGACTAGACAGAGAAAAATATAAAAATAAGCAGCAGGAATGATTTGTGAGGGGCATGTGCCACACAGCAGTTAGTTGCTGATAGCATTGCATGGCATCTCTGTGTGCATAATCAGGCACTTGTCTGTCCAGGGAGTACCGTGGCTCTTATGCGATTTTCTGAAAGATTGTGCATGGGTTTGAAGTGTTTTTGCAGCCGATCCCTCTGAAATCCCATCAGGTTAAAGGAAAAGAAAAGCCATGTTTATTGGATTATGGTTTCCAGATCCTCCAACTTCTCGAGCGGGCAGAGAGGAGAATGGAGAGGGAATCACGACTTGAGCAATTTGTCTCGTCGTAGCTCACACAACCCTCGTCACACACTGGCAATGATTTATGAACAGGGCTTTAATATTTTTGTACTCTGTCCTGTGCAGGAGCAAAGTTAGATCTGCCCCAGTGTCAACTGGCATCGTTCCGCAGGAGCTGATGGTCTGTCAGCCTTTTTGAGGGAGAACGCATTCCCTTCCATCATCGTTGGGAGACATGAGTGATGACGCTGGTGGTCCTCTGTCCTTCCTACAATGGGGATGTGTATTTGGAGGTATGTGGCAAGATCCAGAACTGTTCTCGCCATTGACTGTCCATGAGCAAGAGACTGAGCTGAAGTTAGTGAGGTTCCTCTTATGAATTCATGGTTCAGCCGTGGAGAAAACCACGGCGAGCCGTACAAAGCCATGGCTGTTCCTGGTGACATGGGGTCCTTCCCAGCCCGCTCCGCCCAGCGTCAAGTGGCTTTCGCAGCCTTTTGCCAGATGGCAGGAGCTGAGGAAGGAAACCCCTCTTTCAAACTACTTCCTCCCCACCTCCCTCCACAGGCACTTCTGCCACAGCTCAACTCTGTAAATCAGAACATTTGCTGTATGTTTGGCCCATAGTTCGTGCTGTCTTCAGCCAACAGCCAGCTGGTAAGCCAGGCATGAGGCACTAGAAGCTTGGGGGTGGTGTTGGTACCCATCAGCGGCATAGAGAGGAACTGCCAGAGCCCTCAGAAACACCATGTTGGACGTTGGGCAACCAGCTGGCTGCTGCCAGGGAAGGGGTTGGTCAGGAAAGTCAGGCCTCCTTTACATGTAATTTGCATGCATAAAGTCATTAGAGAGGTTTTTTTAAAAGGGAAAAGACTCAAATCTCCTTTTCCACCCTGTTCAGGATGAATTTTGCTCAGTTGTTCAGTTTGAAAGTGTGTGGACAAGAACACGTTCATGGTGCTGAGGGTTGAAGACTATGTGAGACTGAAGAGTGGAGCTGGGTCTCATTCTTCACCTCTAAATTCAGGTACTGCTAGAGCTTTTTCCAGTTCAGACCATCACAGCAGCTAGTGGGACAGCATCTGGTCTAATTTCACATTTCTCAGCCATTTTGAAATTCAAGATTGCTGAAGTTTCCTGCTGAAATGCAAACAGCCTCTTCACCTCAAATCTCCGTTGTTCCCTGAAGCTGCCCTTGGCGCCATCTTTCACGCAGAGCCAGACAGGGGCTTCCACAAGGTCTTAAGCAGCCTTGTGAACATTGCCCCAGAGGATCTTCATTTTCGCTTGCCTCTGCCCTTCTCCAATCCAGCTAGGAGCTGAGGTTTTGAAATACTTCGGCTATTCTTGTGGTTTTGCTACATGCTTCAGAGAAAGATGTACAGAATATTTCCTGAGGGCCTGGCTTTGGGGGATTTTCAGACTTGTTTTCCAGATCTTGCAGCTTTAGACAAGTTACCAAAATGTAGATGCTGGACTGAATTAGTGAACTTGAAGATTCCCTGTCACTAATATATTTGGGCATCAAACTTGGGACTTCTAGGGGCTCTTGTGGGTCAAAACCCCCCTGTCTCGGCTCTGGCGCAGGGCAATGTCCTGCTGAAGCCAGAGGACAGATGTCATTCAGAGGCAAAGCTAAGTCAGTCCTGGGCACATTCAAAAGTCCTCACCACAGCAAAATCTGTTGTAACTTTCCTGCCAAAAGTTTTTTTTTTTTATTTAAAGAAAAAAAAAAAGAAAAAGGTAAAAAAAAAAAAGGATTTTCATTAAATACAAATTTCTGTGGAATGTATCTGCTGTTTTCTAAAAGCATCCATGCTTTATCAGTAACTCAAAGCCAGAACACCAATGGCTGAACAAAACTATTTACATTTGAAAGTTTTTCAGTTGAAAAAGTGTATGTTTTGGAATTGAAAATACTTTTTTATGGCTTTCATTTTTATGGGAACACTGGAAAATTTCTGCTTTGGGGAAAGACTAGAAAGACTACTCTGACTTTTTATTCTCAGAAGCCAAGTACTGTTTTCTCAAACAGACATTTCTACATTATTTTCTCATATATTTTTCTTCCCTTTTGCTGCTCAGACCATTTCCCCTGACTTGCTTAACTCCACTTGAAAACCAATATGAGAAATGGGCTTTGTGTTACAGGCTCTGTCGCCTGTCTTGCTGTTTTGGGCCAGCTAAACAACCATCCCGGACAATGCTCTGGACTGGTTGCAGTCACAGAAATGCGAGTTTCACGGTGGAAGCTATTTGAAAGTTTTTTTTCAGGCCTGAGGTACATATACCAGCGCTTTATTCACCTGAGCCCAGCCTCTGCTGAATGATAAGGTGCTATGGGCAGGTCAAGCCCGGCTGATTTTAATCTAAATGGACATGACAAGATGAGAGGCCATACGCTGAGCAGATTTAATCATCTGACAAGTGCAATGATTAACCTTAAACATTTTTTATTCAGTCCTAGGGTGGAATTTCTGTGTAGAAATAAGGCCATCAGCCATGGCCGTGATGTGTGCAGCCAGTTGGGAAGTTCTGGTTATGTGTAAAGCTGTAAGTAATGACAGACAAGGAGTTGTTAAATAACTGCATAACTCATCCGGCGCGGGAAGGTGCTTCCAGTCTGAAGCGTGGCTTTCGCTTCCCTGCAGAGCCGCAGCGGGCTGGGGACAGGAGCGGCTCTCCAGCAATCGTGTGGTTTTGTGCAGCAAAGTGCTGCCGCGTTTGTTCTCTGCAGGCTGGAGGTCTTCTCCTCCTGCTCACTGCTCTTTCCCCTTTAGAGCTGCTGCTTACGGGGCCTTTTTCTGGCAGAGGCTCGGGCTGGCGCCTTGTGCGCTGAAAGAAAGGCCGAAGGGGAGATGGCAGCACCAGACTGCACACCTGCATGGGACGTTTGCTGCCAGGGTCTGGCCTCTCGTGTTTCTTGCACACGAGTTTAGCTTCCCACCCAGATCCAGGTCAGAACAGGGAGCGAAACTAGATTTCCAGGTGACTTGAGCAGCCTCACACAACCTCATCTCCCAGCCTTACGTGGGCAAAGAAGCAAGTTTCTGTTTGCACTGGAAGGTGGGTCTGGATCAGACCTGTCCTCCCCTGGATGGCATTGCAGCGTGAGCACCGGGAGGGCAGGGAGATGCGGTCTGTCCCGGCTCTCCTGCATTTCGTCGGCTGTTGCCCGTTGGAGGGCCAGCGGTCTCTGCAGGAGGGCTCGGTTAGACTGGTCTGCACCAAAAGGGCTTGGTCCGAGCAACTTGCTGTGGGGTTTGGTGGGTGACGGTTCCTGGCTCGGTTCTCTTTACCGTCACATTCCAGTTGTATGCACTACGTCTGACGTGAGTGTGAAGGTGCAGCCTCAAATTTCTACCAAACGTGCTAATGTGATGTCTTTGACAAAACAGACCTTGCTCACCTTTCATACCAAGGTAATTTAGCAGGGATTCTAGCAAAGGAGGTGAGCTAGTGGGGGCTGGCTGCTGGCGAGGGGAGAACAGGCTCCGAGGCTGGGTTAGACTTTTAGGGTCACGCAGGCAGCAGCTGGCACCAAACGTGGCAGGAAAAATAGTCTGGGATTAATTGATGAGGTGGCATGGCTATTTCCTGACCTTTGAATGCCTGATGTTTTGAGCTTAATAACAGCATTCTAGTATGCATTTTATGGGAAAGAAATATGTGATTCACTTATGTACCTCACAGCTTGAAGTTCAGCATGGGAAAGGTTTTTCTTCTCTCCACCTCTGGATGCTTAACTAGTTAATAGCATTAAAAGTTCATAATGTTTTATCTTTAATAGGAAGACATTTACCTTTTGCCTGCAATACTTTGCAAAATTTGCACGTTATATACCTGAGTGCAACGCTGGTGGTGTTAGAAAATGCTAGTCTGGCTTGAACCAAATTCTACATTTCTCCACAAGCCTTCAGCTAGTTTCCTCTATATCGGAGGTGGCAAACAGTAATATAGGTAGAGGAGGAAGAGAAGAAAGAACAGGTAGAAGACATTGGAAGCAACACACAGTGTGTGTGAAATACTGTAAGATATACAGTACAGTAATACAAGATAGAGAGTCCTTCCGGAACCTGTCCTTTGAGCACTCAGCAGACAATGCTGGTGCTCAGCGTTCAGCAGACAATGCAGGAAAAGCTTGACAAATGTGATTTGTTAGAGCAGAAACTGCAGAAAATCTGGGCCATGAAAAATATAAGCCTAATACTAATTATTTATGGTGTGCTGGGATTTCCTGATGGAGTGTTTCAGGAGCACTGTGTGAGCTGGCGTGGTTAAAGACCTTCCTGAAGTGGTATTGATGAGCTTTGCTAAATCCTGAGAAGGGTGAAAAAATCTGAAGTCACTGATGCTGCCTGTGAAGTTGGACTGGTGTCCACTGGATTTGGGATGATATCCCAGTCCAGAGCTGGGGAAAGAAGGACTACCAGTGCAAGGCAGGCTCTGTCCACCAAGCCCCAAGGTGGGATGGTAGGGCAGAAATGGGTTTATGTAAAAGATAAAGCATGTTGTCTAAATCCTACAAAATGTTTAAATATCCTCCCAAATGTGTGGTTTCCATATTGACTGTGGAAGCCTGGCTGTAGCCATCCTGTATCAGTTTATCAAATGCCCCTTGTTCATGGCTGGACTTGAACCTCTCCCACCTTTTAGGAAAAAAGCGGTGTGATGCACTGGATTCTTCTTGCTTGATAATATCAGGCAGCCTTTTCACCATCCCCGTGAGAAGCAGCAGTCGCTGCCTCCACCTGACAGGAGAAAAGTATGTTTTAAAGAGCAATATTAATAATAATAGCAACATTAAAGTGTGGGGAAGGATTACAAAGGTAATTTCGAGATCTTGCTCAGTAATGCAGGCTATTAACAAAAGATAATCACCTTTAAGTCAATCACCTTTAGCCCTGGAGTAAAATGGAGGCACAATTATTCAATGCAGTACAAAAGTAATTTAAACAGAGATGGATGAACCTTTGCTCTCTCAGTTCTTGCTTGGGAAACCAGCCAGGGACAAGTCCTAAAGGGAGGAAAACGCAATGAAAAAAGGGCATCAATATGTAAATAATTCCTGGAGTCCTTGTCTTGGTTTTTCCACTGGAGCCAAAGTCACTCGCCCTTCATATAGGTGTAAAAAGGAGTAGGTATAGAGCGTAAAAAGGGAAAGAGTTAAAAAATAGGAGAATCATGTCAAAAAGCAGGTCTTCATGTTCCTTTTATGAGTAGCATTTGGAGGCTTTTATACTCCAGACTGCCATAAAAAGTCTAGATCCGTGCTCCGCGTCAGAGCCTGGGTTTTTGCCATCAGAAACCACACGGCCATGCAGCTTCATCATTTCTGTCCCTTCGGGTCCGTGGCTGAGGAGCAGCCTGAAGTACAAGGTGGGACAAGCTTCGTAGGGGCAAGGTGTTGCATCTACTGGAAGAGGGCTCAGGAGCCGAGGAAACTGTTATCAGCATGACCAGAAGGACATGGCCACAGGGTTTATTCATGTGCGTAGGAAACCTCTCTGTGCAGGAAACAGGAGTCTCGTTCTTTGCAGCATCTGCTGTGTGATCCCTTCCCTTGGGTCCATATCCTGCTGCCTCCTCAGAGAGTGGCCTGTGGTTGCTGGAGTGCAAGGGCTTGTTAGTTTGTGTAGGGTTGCTTCTTAGTGCTGCCTTGCCGGTTTTGTTGTTTTAAAGGGTCATTGCAGTTTTATGCTGGGAAGAAGGAGCATATGGACACTGGGAGCAGTCATGAGATTGCAGAAGTGACTTTGAAAGGTCTTTCAAGCTGCAAAGATGAGCAGTTGGGGCCCTTGGAAATGCCTGAAGCAGGGCTGTAGCCACATGCGAGTCCTCTGGACAAGCTGACAATGACTTACCATCTGAGCTTGCGTTCAACACGCTCTTAAAATTCCTACCGATTTTCCTTCTTGCAGAAAGAAGCACTGGAGCTGAGCATCCAAAACCCATCCGTTGTCTCTGCATTGCCTCCGTGAGCAGCAGCAGGGATGACAGGCAGGCAGCAAGGTGAAAAAAGACTCGGCGAGCCTTGTGGCACGTGGCTCAGCCTGACCCTTGCTCTGGAGCAGCTGAGGACGTCCGGGAGAGATTAGCAGGTATGAGAAATTACAAACAGAATGAACTTTTTGGAAACAAAACTGAGAGCTGCTGTGAGAGGCGTTGTTAGTGGCTGCTAATCCACTGAACGGAGGGAGGAGAAGCTCCAGTCCAGCCCAGTACAGAGTGGAATAAATTCTGTGTTTCTGTTTTATGTTCTGTCTGTGCAAGCGAGGGGCCTCGTGCACTTATTGCTGCGGTGTTCCCGTGTGGCTCCATCTGGATTGCTGCCTGCTTTGGCTTTATAAACAACATGGTAGGAACTCAGTGCATGGTTGTTCTCAGAGATATTATCGCAGAGTTAGCTCCAGTGACTCATTTTCCATTGCACAGCTCATGTGCAGGCTCCTTACCAAAGGCTCCTGAGCTTGTGGCCTGACTGGGTCAAACCTGTGTGATGGGGCAGGTTTGTAGCATGTTGCTACTGGGTGCAACCCTCTGTGTCCCAGAGTATGAGCTTGTAAGAGAGCAACATTGCTGAGGGAGTCCTTCAGAAGAGTTTGAAGAACATGGGAGAGCCTGTGAATGTCCACTGAGGGACAGCTTGTGTGGCGGTTGCTGAGCACTGACAAATGACTGCCAGGATCAGTGTGGAGCAGCACAGAAAAGACCTGTCCCTGCACCAGTGAGCGGAGTGTAGGAGGGAGGGAGCTGGGGTCAGCTTTTGCAGCTGGAGACCTCTGATGTCAGTTTGGGTTTTGTCCGTGTATTTGGAGGGCAGTGCCTCCAGGTGAGAGGCAGCGTTACCGGAGGTTAGCAAGGGGTAATGCTGCGAGCAGAGGGAGGGACGGGAAGGGGTCTATCCCTGCCCGTCGCACAGCTCAGTAGATTAGAGGAGGGCTGCGCTGCGGCCGGGATTCCAGCACCTTCTGGAAGTTCTCTTGTATGTCCATCAGCACCTGCACTGTTGGGGAGTTTGAACCTTGGGCTTCCAACCAGAGAGGTAAACATTTAGGACCCAAACCCAGGATGATAATAACCAGAGCAGAAACCTTTCCATCCCAATACAGGTCAAGCCTTGTTTAGGCATTTCAACCCAGAATTTCTCTCCAGGGTTGTCAGGGGGATAGTGACTCCTCATGGCCCTTCACTTCATCCCGTAAAACCCTGTGCACACACTCGGTCTCCATTCACCCCCTACTTCAGGCTCATGTTCAAGACCTTGGTGGAGAATATCTCGAAAAGGCAGATAAAATAGCCTTGTAAAAACTGGACTAAATTGATAGCGCATTTGTTGCAATGAGGTGTTAAACCCTTGGTGTCCTGTACTGGGGGCAAGCTGTGAGCTTAACACACCATATGCTGAAGGGTTTTCTGAATGCCCTTGACCTCCAGCACTGGTAAGATGGGTGTTGCCAATTGCGCTGGCCCATGTGGGCTCCTGGAGATGCGGTTCTCTACCTGCTGCCTTCTTGCTCTGGCGATGTGTTGTAGTAACGGTGGAATAGATGGCGTTGAGTTTGTGTTGGGGATTGTGCTGGAGACCCTTGCCGTTCTCTGTAGGGTGTGCAAGCTAGATCAAACCAAGGACAGTTGTTGTGAACTTTGCCTGTTGTGTGAAAATGAGGGGCATGGCAGTCCAGGCAGAGCCTCATGGGTGCTTATGGGGCTGTTTAGGTACCACATCCCTGTTGAGACCAGTGTGGGTTTGTGGAAAGAAGAATGGGGAAGCAGCTGAAAATCAAATGCTTCTTGTGTTTTGTCCATCTGAAGCCCTAAGCAATGTGTGAGTTCACTTTCAATATCTGTCTATTAAAGCAGACCGTTTTTCCATAGAAAATGCTCTCAGGTTCTTGATCAGCTTGAATAAGCACAATGCCTTCCCTTGTCAGATAGGCCTGTTTCAGCCGTAAATCTGATGCGGAGAAATTAGATTTCTGTACTGCTCCCGAGCTGTCATCAAGAGAGTAAGACAACGGTGATCCGTGGGGAGAGCTGAGTGTGGCATCGCTGTTCCGTGTCTGCCTGTGCGGGCGCTGGGCAGGGTTTCCTGGCTCACCACAAAGGGAGGTTTGCCCTTCAAATTCTCGTTTGATTTGTGGTGGATGAGCTGGAAGAGCTCTGGACTGAAACCGGGAACTAGGAACTGTTTAACTCTGCATTCGGCTAAGCCAAATGAAATAACCTCACAGCTAGTACTACTCACAGTTTAGTGGAGAACAAAATGTTTTCCTCTTTCATAAGTCCTGGAAGAGATGGGGTGGTGTCTCCTCTGTGCAAGGTGCACACATTGGTGATCACATGTCCCAGCCATCAACTGACCCTTCGCATCTGGGAGCCAGAACTGTTTTTAAAACTGGTAACGGATGGCTTACAGCGTCCGTTATTTACTGAGACAGATTCAGCAACACCAACTGGTGGTGGCCAGAATACCATGAATCAGGCTCTCAACTCAAGAGACAGCTTAGAAGACAAAGCTAAAAAAAAACCCCAAACATTAATACTGCACTCTGTTCTGCTTTTGATAGCCTTTACTATTCATGTTTTCAAGCTTTCCTCTGCAGCCGTTAAATTTAGAAGAGCATTTAAAAAAATTAAAGCTGAGATTTTCTTAAAATCACATGTTTTCAGACGCGGGGGACATGAGAGTAAAGCTCCAGATATAATCCTGAGATTTGGCAGTGCTCTTTGTATCATATTAAGTGATGGTCTACAGCACTCGTTAATTACTGCAGGCTGAAAAACAACTCTGGCCACCAACAGAGGTCTTCTGCTCATTCTCAGCGTAGAAGTTTCTCTAGTCCTTCTGGGTAAGAGGGAGATATCACTTTCTACAGGGTGTAAGTACAAAATTACACAGTGACATAACCTGTATTTGGCTTGAGTGGTATTTTAAACTGTTTTATTCATAAAAGAGAAATTTGAGTATATGCAACTAAAATGATCTACATACCTGGTTCTGAATAATCATACACGTAATTTGGTCTTTATAAGCCTCCGTGTCTAACGCAAAATCTGTTGAAGACCAGCAGCAGACAGCAGGCTGCTGGTCAAAGCAGGTGATGGTGACCTGGACTTCACTGATGGACTCGTCCAGGACTGATCGACATTTCTCTTCCCAACCCTCTGCAAGCTGGGCTTTGTGCAGGTGCCCAGGAGAGGCGGTGTTACCTGGAAGGTACAGTACCTGTCTGAAAATAACTCTTTGTTTCATGTTCATTAAAATTGGTCTATTTTTGGATCCTAGATCAGTCACTCCCCTGCAGTGCTGTTCCTGTTTGCACCCTCTGAGTTGTCTGCTCAGGTGCTGAAGCGGTTGGGGAGCATCTCTCTGTCCCAGGTCTGCCACAGGAGGACCCTGCCCCAAGCTGATCCAAGGTTTGTAGTTGGGCTGGGGTTCCTCTGTCTCCCTTAGCATGGATTTATGGCAGCTGAATATGTTGTCCTTGGCCACAGCGGGGACAATCTGTAGGTGCCACTGGAGATGCTGTTCCATAGCAGACAGGGTGGAGAGGGGCAGGACATTGCCTCTGGGACAAGAAGGGTGTTCTGCTGCAGAACTGTCGAACACGATTGTTAGGATGCAGCGAGCTGCAGCTCGCCTCCCTCCCTTCCCCGGCCAGCTCACAGCCAAATCTCCGTTATCTTTACAAGCATCCTCCACCTGCTCCTAGGCCTGGCTCTGCCATTGCCAAGGGTCTGTGCTGGCTGTAATTGTCGCTGAACAGTGGTCCCCATCTCTAGGTGTTGCCTTTTGCTTTTTGGCAGTGTGCAGGGGAGCAGCGAGCTCAAAGCAAAGGCAAGAGGCGTTTTCATAGTGATCTCTTGGGGAAGACACCTCTTCTGTCCCATGAAGCTTTTAATACTGGAAAAGCAGCAGCAATTCACTGTGGTGGGGGGGACTGGGGCAAGCCCCTTTGGAAAAGCTGCAGTCAAAAGGCAGTTTGCCTCGACGAGGCTTGGAGAGGAGAGCGTTCACCTGCTGCCCTTGCATCGTCCCTGCCTTTGCTCCGCTGCCTGCAGCCCCGTGTCTGGCAGGGCTGACACCAGCGCCCGGCGCGGTCGCAGGGCTTTGTCTCTGTGCGAGGGCTGACACGTTCCAGCAAGCTGCCACACAAACACAAACATCAAAGGGCTGGCGTCTGTGTTTTCTGAAGCAGCTTTCTAGGTTTTACTGGGCTATAAAATACAGCGATGAGGATATAAAAACAAAGCTGTGATGGACTTAGCAGAGAGCCAAAGCAAGCGGGGAGAGAAACGATGAAAATGAGAAAAAGGGTTATGAGCGAGGAATGATGTATCAGCTCTGTGTCAGGAGGAACAGGTTTTGGAATAACTGTGAAGAGCATAAAACTGGTTTAGTCATTAAAAAAAAAATATAAAAAGAAACAAAAAAAAGAAAAGAGAAAGAGAAACAAGCCTGATAAAAATGAATAAAGGAGGGAACTTCAAAGCATAAATTTCCCAACTGCGTGACACTGATGTTTTGAACAGTTGTTCTGTGTGAGATAGCAGCAGTGATTTTAATGAACTTTAAAGAGCGGTATAAATAGGAACAAACAAAGGCAGGCGATCGCATTAGCACTGAGATAGGCACGGAGCTAATTGCCTGAACAGGATTTAAATGGCAGGTTATTATTTTTTTATTTATCTGTATAAACCTATTTTTCTATTCGGGCTTAAGAAAATAGAATAAAATAAACTCAAGCACCTCAATTTGGATTTTCAAGGGAATGAAATGCTTCCTTGATTTCCATGAAGTGCTTTAGCTGTCGAGCCAAACAGTAGTGAAATGGATGTAGCAGAGAAAGGGGGAGCCTTTTGTTGGCCTATAAGGAGACTGGGTGGGTAGAAGAATTTATTTTAGTTTGATGCACAATCTGCCTCTGATGTTTCAAATGGATTTCACGGTGCGACTGCATGGGGACTCGGAGGATCAGAACCATCAGAAATGGGAAAAAGCAGGTCGTCTTAGACTTGGAGTGGGTCACCATCTTCTCATCCTAGGCTAGAGATTCTCTGAGGCTTTGGATTTTCAGATTAGAGCAGTTGTTTGTACTCAGGCCTGCTGCTTGCCTTGACGCATGCCGTCGCTCAGGGCTGGGTGCCCCCACCACTGGCAGCCGATGTTCCACCCGCTCGGAGCTATGGCAGCCCGCTCCCCATCTTGGCTCCTGGGAGATAGCTGTGATACCTGCTTTCCTGGCTTGATACAGCCACCTGAAAGAAAATAGGCTACGTCACGGAGCAGATTCACTTGTGGGTCTGATATTTCTAGTCAGACTTTTCTCACCTGCTCTGTGGTTGGGGGGCTCGGAGCCACCACGGTGGAGGCAGGCAAAGGGAGCCAGCCCTGAACATTGGCAATGTTGAAAGCATCGCCGCCTGTAGAAGTGGGTTGTCTTGTTAGAGAAATTTGTGGTCCTTCAAGAACTGCTAAGCAATTTAATTAAAAATTATAATCTCTAATTGGGTACATGACTGGAAAGCCAACGTCCTGTGTACCCGAGGAACAGAGTAGTACGAATTCAGACTGCAGTCACTGCTTTCTAATTCCCATCCTGACTTCCCCTTCAAAGATTTCAAAGTTTTGACCCACTGCTAGTGTTAATTAGCTCATCAGCTCTCCCCAGGGCCCATCATCACTCTGCTGCTTGTAAAACGGGTTTCTTCTGCACAGGGGAAGAAGTTCACACACCACAGCCACGGCTCTCGCTGCCGCCTTTGCCCCGCACTGCAGGCAGCTGCCCTTTCATGTGCCATTTCTCCCTGGAAGAGGTACTTGCTGTGCAGCGTATGTCTGTGCTGACCCCTTACGATTCTCAGATATTTTGCCAAAGACCGGCAGCTGAAGGCGGGAATCATCTCTCCGATACATTAACCACAAGTCTGGTGGCGGGTCGGAACAGTAGAGTCTGGAGAAAATCCAGCCCATCTCCATCAGCTCTGCCAACTGCTGCCTCCCATCATCATTTTCCTCCTTTGATTAAAGAGCAACATGGATTCAGAAACCCCCAACAAAAAATAGCCTTCAGTGGAAATGTGATTAATCCTCATTTGACTCCATATTTGCTTTAAATTAAAATTCTGGAGGATCCATGTGCTTTTTATATTTATTCTTCCTCACCACGAGAGGGACTGGCCCAAGATGGACATTCCTCAGCTGCTTGCATGGCTACATATTAGAATGATTACAATTACCAGCACTGAGATTAAGGGATTTGAGTTAAGAAAAGAGGGAATTGGGGAATGAAAAAACAGAAGGCAGGCAGAGGAAAAAAGGAAAAATATGTCGGTACCTTCACTTGCAACCTAGAAGCAGCTTGCCTTTTGCAGCCCGTTAGCTCCTGTTGCCTGCGTTATTTGCGGTGACCACAGTCTCAGGTGCCCTGTGGAGCCCTTCAGAGTGTATGCACAGTTGGAGAAACAAGGCGGCTTAAAGCAGAAAGGAGGCCCCACAAATTGGCCAGCTTTTAGAAACCAGCCTGAATCGAATGCTTGCTCAACGTTGCTGGAGGTTTAGAGAACAGAAAGGCTCTCACCGCGCTGCTTGTAGCAGATTTAATGGGTCAGTCTGTTCCTTTTGGCTGTGCCGAGCTGGATGTTTCTGAGCCAGGCGCTCTGACGTTTTTAGTGCCAAGCTCCCGATACGGTCAGTGATGACGGCTTTTGGGAAGTGCCTGGTCCTGCCTGGCTTGAAGCTATTGATTCCCCCCTCTGAGTGTTTCAGGTGGGTGGCTTGTGGTGGGGACATCACAAATCACTTTTGCAGATCTGTGCCTGGGTGTGCTGTGCCTGAGAGCTCCTGTCTGCTGGGCCTGGGAGCTCCATGCTGCAGGACCTTGTCCCAGCTCCACGGAGATCATGCCCTGGGCTTTCTCATTAGCATCAGCAAGAAGGATTAGCTTGATACGAGTTTAGACATAAGGGCTAATAGGCACCTTTCCTCCATGTGTCCGAACGGTGATGTGCAGCGCTGACTTTGCTGTTACCCGATCTTGGTGACATTCAGAGCAGGACCTAGTCACAAAGCCCTGTCTGACGCTTCGTGCTCAGCAGTCCTATGATAGCGGGACAGAAAGAATTTTTTTCTTTATGGTGTACTGAGGGACAGAAAGTTAAGAATGGATGATTTGTAACAGGAGACCCTGTCCACCCTCCTCCAGCCCCTCGACCTGCTCTGGTCTGCAGTGGTCGCCGGAGCTGCAACTGGGCAAAGGCCAGCTCTGCTCTGTGCTCTGGGCTGGAATGTGCCTTGGACCAGTTGAGGTTTCTCCAAATGTAGGTTTTTCTGAGCTTGTGCAAATTCTGACTTCACAAAAGCTTGTAAATTGCCCACGTTTTCTCAGTGACAACCGCAGGGACACCCCCAGTAAAATGCCTGCTCCAAAGTGGGAAAGGCAGTGAGGAGTTTTTAAGGAAAAAGTTGCTTGAACTATTTAACTTAGCTGAAGAATGTTATCTTTGCTTCTATCCTCATCCCAGTAAGAAGCAGGTCATTTTTGATATAAATTAAAGAGAAAATATTGCTGGAGGCAGATGGTTCACCTGCAAAATCTCATCTCAAATCAGTAAAGTTTGGCCAAGTTGTGTAAACAAGTGAGGCTGAGAAGCATTCAGCAGCTTTAAAACTTGATAGTGTATTGCAAACATTCATAGACATTTACATCAAAATAACGAGTTTTAAAGCATATTAAGAAAGTTTATGATTAGAATAGGCCAGAATTTAAGTTGCTGCCTTGTGTAAATGCACATATGATTGCCTTTCATATCATGGTCACCCACTGTTTTTTTCAGATACCCTATCAGAATATTGTCGGGCGTTCAGCGGTGAGAGGCGAACAGCCTGGGTAAAGGATGTGCTATCGGATGTTTATGCTGCTCCTGAGAAACACTCCATAGTTCACTGACAGTAGTATCTTGGGGCTCTTTATCAGGAATGTAATAAGCCAGATATGTGGCAAAATTCAAAACATATTTGGTTTGGACCTCTGAGATCTGGAGCTCTGCGATTCGCTGCCAAAGCAAAGCTGTCCCAAAATTGACCTGAAGAAACTTCTTGCACATTTTGGTGAAGTCCTGGAAGTTCAGAATAACAGAGGTGAGAGGCAGCTTTCATCTGCTAAATAGTCTGTGCTTTTTTTTTTTTTTTTTTTTAAAAAAAGCCACCATGAAACTAATATTGAACCTGATGAATTCCAAAATACTTCATTGTCTCTTGCCCTTTTTTTGCAGTCATCACAATCCTTATTCCCCCATGAAAACTGGGTCTGTTCCACTGGTCAAAACAAGGCAGTTCTGTGTTATTCTGACACCAAAAACATAATAATGAAGTGAACTGAAATCAGATTTTATTCCGTGGATTACTGAGACGCAAATATTAAATGGTATTACAAATAATACCTCATAATTACAATGGGAACGATGAGCACCCTTAATCATGCCTTGCAGCTATGTTTGTTAATAAGAAAGCAAAGCAGAGTAGTATTGTGACATTTTTCATATTATTTTTAATGTAATCTACAGTTTTGGGGCCAGATTTTAAGATGGAGCAAATAGCCATCATTGCCTCCAACATAAATAGGCTGCTTTACACTGACTGCGCTTTGCTGTAAAAAAGCTCTTCCCCCGCCCTGAAGTCTTGCAGTAGGGAAGCAGAGCGGATCTGTGGGACTCTGGGTCGTTTCAATTGAAACCCTGTGCATTAATCATAGGTTTGATGCACTAAACGTTTCTAATTAACATCCAGCTTAAAACCACATGTGCTTCAGCCCACGTTCAAACGCTCGAGCTGCGCAGGTAACCTCGGGAAAACCAGGAACAGATGGCAGGACATGGCTCAACTGAAAATCAGGCGCGGCATTTGTCTCCTTCAGGCAAAGCAGAAGCCAGAGCAGCAGTTGTGATTTCGGGCTGCCGGAAGGGCTGTGTCCCTCCGCCTTGGGATGGCTGTGCCCTGGGGAGGAGGTGGCGAGTGTGTCCCACTAACATGCATGTGCCATTGCAGACATCCCACCACCCTTGGTCCGTGGCTGGTGAGGAAGGTGCTCATGGCCAGAGTGGCTTCTGACTGCCGGAATGGCCAGCGCTGATTTTTCTGGGAGGAAGAGGGAAAGGCATTGCAGTGGTCAGTAGAGGTGGGATAGCCCAGAGAGGTGGTGGATGCCCCATCCTTGGAAACATTCATGGTCAGGTTGGAAGGGGCTCTGAGCAACCTGATCCAGTTGAAAATGTCCCCGCTCATTGCAAGGGGGTTGGATGACGTGGCCTTTGAAGGTGCTTTCCAACCCAAGCCATTCTATGATTCTATGATAGCAGCATCAGCAACAGTGGGTTTGTTGATAATTTTGGGGTACTGTCAAATCTTTTCCTCTCTCAACTCACAAAAATGTTTACTGCAGTCAGGCTGGCAGCTTCGCTGGTCGTACGCCTGCTCCAGCGGTGGAGTGTGCCTTGTGTCCTTTTAGTGCTTTTAGTGCCGTTCCTGGAACTGCAGTGTCTCGGGAAAAGCACTTGAAAATTGCATGTGATTAGCATGCCGAAGAGGAGATAATGTATGTAAAGCATTTGACCTCCTTCTGGCTCCCGTAGCTGGGACAAATTCTGATCTCATTTGCAGCAACGCAAATCCAGAGTGTCTACATTAAGCACATTAAGTTTAGTGGAGTTACTATGAGTTGATACGACGGCACCTGGTAAATGGAAGATGTCACCGGCTGCCTTTTCAGGACCCAAGGGAAGGAAGTAATGAAGGCAATCTGCAAATGAAAGGATGAAAACAGTTCCTGACAACAGGACTTTTCTAGGGGTGTGAAATTTATTGGGAGCTGCTGCATGCTCAGCGTCTGTTAAAACCAGCTCACGCTTTTGGTGCTGGAAGTACAGAATTAGGAACCTTACTATAGTCATCAAGTTTTTAAAACATGTCAAAGGCTACCTGGAGCTTAGCAGGAGAAGACATTCATCATGGATTGACAGAGCAGTTTGAAAAAAGTTGAAGTATGGAGAAGAGGGAGTTATTAATTTCTCATTTTCCCTCCTTTTTCCAAGAGGGAAGAGAAGATGGGGAAGACTTGAAAAAAAAAAAATACGGAAACCAAAACAAAACAGAAAAGAAAGCGGAAATGAAAACTAAAGCCAGTTTCATGCAAAATTAGTTGGAGGAATTAAATATCCCACAAAAGAACAACTGCCACGTTATTTTATTCTGTCTGTATGTGTAAAACAGCGGTGAAAGATCCACCATTCAGTTTGGCTCGTCTCCCCGCGCACACTCCAAATCCAATATCGCTATTCTCAGTATTAAAGAGTCATTTTATTTTTTCCAAATACACAGAAAATTCGAAACATATGGAAACTAAGGACTTCTTTGTGTGCAGTGTTTCAAGCCTGAATCCCACCAAGTCTGGAGAACCTGTGCTTTCCTGGCAGTGGATGTGGCAAAGAGACCTGATTAACACGACGGAGGAGCCCGACTCAGGTATCGGACACACCTTGGAGACATTTGCCTTTCTTCATCGCTTTTTCATGGGAGGCAACCAGATGCAGTGTTGGCTTTCTCAGAAAAAACGTACTTGGTCTGTCGCCTGCATGCATCGGAAGTTAATATGTAGATGATTGATTGTGAAAATATTTAAGGTTCCAGTGAGAGCCTTTATTCATCCATGCAGAGAGGCAAGACGGAACCTTTGGCTCTGTGGCATGGTTTATCCATCTTGCTGGATGCCGGTGTGCTTGTGGGGAGGAGGAGGGACGAGCTGCTGTGTGGAGAGAGGCAGCTTCTCTCCCTTGGTGGGAATCGCTCTGGCTTGGGTCCCAGGGGCTGGACACGCGCAGACCCTTCACCGCATCACTGGGCAGCCCCATCCCTGCAGGGTATGTGTGGATTGGCAAAGAAACTGCCTTTTAATTTGGGGTGGGGGGATCCTGCTGTGACATGAAATGTGGAGAGCAGAGTAGGAGTTAGCTGGTGAGAGCTGAAAGGACCCTTTCTCATTCACCAGGGCCAGGCTCTTCTGCCAAAATGTGGGTGCCACCAGGTCAAAGAATGGGCCGCATCTCCCTGCAGAGAGACCAACCCTCCATGTGCTACTCACCTCCTAAGGTGCCTAAAGTAAGCAGATATTAGACCTGAAAGTGCCTGGTTTTCACCATTTCACACCACCTTTTGTCACCCAGGCTGTGTCTGTGGTCAGTTACCCCGTGTGTTGATTTTTCTCCTCCACACGTCGTGCCATGAGGTTCGATTTTGGGGCAGGCTGAGTTCTCGGCTGCTCTCTGCATGCTGCTCAGGTCTCATTCCATAAAGCCTCTCATTTGTTATTATTACACTTTATTTGGACAAAAATGCCACAGATTAGATCTTTCTTACAGGACCCGGTTGTCAAATAGTTTTAAATCACGAAGCAGTTTGTCATTTGACTTTAGATTCTCAGAAAATCCATGATGTGCCTTACCTCTCAGTAAGTCCGGGAAACATGTACTGGGATTTTCATGCACGCTATTGCTTTCTGCGCAGGCAGAAACCCATAGTGGGTGAAAATCTGAGGTTGCGTTTATTAGGAGGTTCTGGAGCTCTTTCTGCATTTCCTTGCTGATTGCAGGTAAGAAGCTTCCAGCTGGAACTGATACAGGTGTTCGGGCAGAAAAGGAATGTGATTGAAAATATTTCCCGAGCCCAAAGGTAGAAGTGGTTCATGCTAAGCAGGACGATTCCTGTGTCCCGTGGGATGCCTTGCCACGCACTGGTGCAGCGCTCAGTGTGAACAGTGACGGGAGACGGAGGAGGGAAATAACATTAACTTGCAATGATCAAATGTATGAAAATTAGTAGACTTTTGCTATACAAGCATTGTTGGACTGAATTTCCTCTCAAAGTGAGTTTGACAAGCCTGGAAGACCATATTACACACGAGTGCTTCTGTTAGCTCCCTGCGCAGCTCGTTGCAGTAGCTGCCAAAGACCCGACGAGCTCGGGGCGCGGGTGAATTTCTTCCCTGTGCTCATTTGACAGGTCTCCTGCTGCAGAACAGGTCAGACACTGGCAGCTGCCCATCTGCAGAAGGGTTTGGTGGATCCTGTGCCATCAGCAGGCTCTGAGAAAGGAGGTGTGTCGAGGCTGGTCGCTTGTTTGACCAGTCCTTTGTATTTTTTTACTAGGTTAATATGATACACTTCCCTCTCCCTAATTCATGGATACAGTCATGTTTCTTTACGAAGAAAAAAAAAGGAAAATAGTCAGAAGCACAGAATAAATTATAATTTACCAACACCCTTCCAATGTTGAGCTGTTACATGCTGGGGCTCTGGAGCAGCCCTCCTAAACGGAGCCAGTGTGCTCTTAAAGGAGGAGAGAGGATTCCTCAACAGAAAGTAGAGTTGGTTTCTGCCTTTGTGGCATGATTACTTAACTGACTTCGTTAATGACTACCTGATTGTGACAAGTAGCAAACAGCTTTGTTGGTCAGAGTCAGATATGGTCCTGACTGTAGCACGGACCCTGTAGTTCTAAGAACTGGGTTTATCGGAAGATGCTTTAATGCAAAGCGTGTTAGGAACAAGCAAGCCCGCGGTCTTGCTGCAGTGCTGCCAGGAGGTTCCGTGTAGCTCCACAGTTTGTGCGAAAGCTGCAGCTGCCGGGCCTTGGTTTGAGCAATTATCTCAAGGAGGTGGGTGGCTCCTCCCTGCCCGCGTCTGGCCCAAGTCCAAAAGCACAGACGAGACTGAAGATGTGGGTGACCGCGACCACTTTTATTATCTTTCCTTTTATGTCCGTCTTTTGGATTAGCTTGGGTTGGACAAAGCAGGACGAGTGCCTAAGCCTCTCGGCACGTGCTGAAAGCATTGTTAGAAGGGGCTCTAATGCTGACTAGCAGCAGACTGAAGAGGCTGAGCTTCTGCTGATACCCAATTAGCTGATTATTCCAAAGGGAATTGAAAATGAAGGTTATCTTTCAACTTGTGATGAGCTTACAAATAAATATTCAACATGCATTTAATAAGACAGTTTTGTGCATTATTTAACTATCAATTGATGGGTAGAAGGTGAGATACTATGCTACTGATGCTGAGGTCTGAAAGGCAAGGGCAGAAATCTGGTAAAGGAATCATTAAAGGAGATTTGTATCACTCATTTTACTGGATTATTATTTACACAGTAATCATGAAAAGAATTTCAGTAAGAATTCATGTCTGTGTTTTGGTTGTTTGAGGATTTTTTGTTTTTAAAGCACAAGAGGAGTAAGGGTACAAAATGAATGAGAAGATTAGGGAAAAGGGGATGTCAAGGCAAGGGTGGTCCTGCCTCCAGATTAGCTCCAGGATTAGCTCTTTCAGAGCCAGGCTGTAACTTTGTCCCTTAGCATTTTGTGCCTGGTTCAGAGAGAACTCTTTCGTGTCAGGGGCTAGACCTTTCTCCTTGAACTTGGAGGGTTTGGTTCTCCTCTTGCTATTTCATCCTATTTCAGGATGGACTTTGCCGGGGGTGAAAGTGCTCCCTGAGAAGTGGATCTGTTACTGAAGGATAGTCCAGCTCCTTGCGTGTAGCGGGGATTTTTAATGTTATAGATGCTCAAGGGAAGTCTTTACTGTCACCTCATTCGAACTGTTGCTGGCTTGATTTCACAAGGTACAGAGCGATAATGTGCTCTGTTGATATGGAGAAATTGTGTGTGGCTGGGGGCTCCAGCGTGCGCTACCCCAAGGACTGATCCATGTCCTAGGGATGTCTAACATATCTGACTGCAATGCCTGTTTTTGACGTCTACATTTCCCTCACTAATATTTTTGCTCCTCCAGTCCAGGTTACCTGAAACCTCGATGAAATGCTTTAGCTTCGTCCCATCCCTGCCAGAAACCCAGGACTTGGACCAACGCACCATGGTTGCAACACCATGGAGATGTCAATGGGAACCTTCTCTTGTGGGAGAACTGAGAGCAGGACCAGCCCCACAGTCCTGGGAGACACCACTTGGTTAATTAAATAAACTGGTGACCTCTGAGACAGGAGTGAAAACAGGAATGAAAGGAGAAGAGTGGGTTTTCTCCCCACCGCGTCTCTGCCTCTCCAGTCCTTCGTTCTTCACCTGCCCAGTGGGGCTGAGCTCTTCCCGGCACCTCAGGGTAGGCTCTGTTTTCCCTAACACCCTGTGGTATTCCAAACATTATTTTATGCATTTCTTTTTTTTTTAAAAAAAAAAAAAAAGAAAAGGTGCTAAAATAAAAACAGAGGGTCTGTCCTGATTTGTGGTACTTCCTTTTTCAGCTCTCTCTGTTAACAAATTTATTAATCTAGTTGGGATTATTTCTCTTTCCTCTTACAAAATGTTTTTCCCTCCAAAGTAAAAGCTGCCAATGTATTATTAAAGGAAGGTCAGATCCCGGTGCCCTTTTCCTTGTTGATTCAGTGTTTGGAGAAAAAACTTGAAGGGTGTTTTTTTAGAAGGATGCTGTTGAGAAATAAGAACTTGAGTTCAGTTGGTCTTTTGCCTTTAATTTTCCACCTTTCTCTCTCTCTTTCACTCAGTGCAACATGACCTATTTTCTGTATATATGTGGTTTCCCAGCCTAATTTATTTAGTACTGAATATTTGCTTTTTCATTACTTTTAAGAAAGATTATATCTCCATTTTAATTGAAAAATCACCTGTTTTATTGGAAATATAAACAATTGTCAAAGGTTTTCACTGTTTTTTATGGAGATTTATTTTAAAGCCTTTATTTTGCATCTAATATTTTGATGCTCCCTTTAATTTGGTGCACATAGCTATATTTCTTAGTATCTTTAAATGATCTCAAGCGTGTCAGGAAAGCAGATTTTTCAAAAGACCTCAGAACCAGAACTCTGAATAATTGATTTTTTTTACTTTGGCTTGTTAAACTAAAAAATGTTTCTTAATTTCTTTCTGATCACACTAGGAGGAAGATTATTCAGCAAAATAAATAGAATACCCTAACTGTTTAGTTTGATTCATTTTGCTTCAGCGGCATGCTCTGAAACCATTTAAATCCCTCTTTAAAATTAAATGCTGATGATTTTTTGAAACAAATTTACTTAGCAAGGAAAACTTTACACATTTGAAACATCTTCAAAATGCTAAGTAGCAACATTTTTTCTTTTCCCAAATATACCCATTTTTTCTCCCTTGAACTGATGGCCTCTTTCTTACCGTGTAGCTGTTACCACGGCACAGTTCCCATCCCTAATTACTGTTGGATCCCTAAAAGACCAGCAAACAAAAAGAGATGCCTCTGGAAGGTGATTCAACCCCTCTGCCTTTCTCTAATGACCATAGAGGTAACTCTCCCAAGTTGTGTTCTTTCATATATTTAAGGTCAGAGGGGCTGAACCTGGGCCTGTGGGTGTACTGGGTTAAGCGCAGCGTGGATTGTGAAGCGCTTAAACAGGATCATTTGCATGTTTCGGGGGTGAATGTATTGCATTATCGAGCAGAGGCCTTGGGAAACAGTGGGGTTCAGAAGTGAGAGGCATTAACATCATGAACAATATGTAGATTAGTCAATATTAACAACCACATTCATTTAGATGAAGTTGATGAGCCAGCAGAGGAGGCTTCTCCACGGAGCGAGTATCACAGCAGTGACCTTGGGTGGGGGCAGGAGAGGTCGCACTGTGACAGATGGGAACACTGTCAAGGGCTCCCCATGCTTTCAGGGTGATGCAGGTATGTATTAATACCAATGCTTCACTAGAGTTTAAGCAGGGTCGTTCCATCCTCTTAAAGAGATCCGTTTTGCCATTTCTACTGAGTACCTTAAAATACCACAAAATGTTTTGTCTGGTGCAGGCAGCTGAGGAGCAGGGGAACTGATTCTTGCAGGAAACATTTAGAGATTCAGATAGTCTAAGGCATGGTGGAAAATATTTAAACACAAGCTGTTGTATTTTTATCACGGGATCTTTGTGTAAGTGTCTGTAAAATGCGAATTTGCTGCTTATTTTGGAAGAAGGGCTAACAGTGTTTTTATTACCTCTGAGCAGGCTAAGCTGACTCAGTGTAATGTAATTAATGAGGCCATCTTCCATTAGAGGACAGTGGTAAGAGCTATTGCTAATTACTTCACAGGCGTTGGAGAAATGCTGCTGAAGCAGGAGCTCTCAGTGCCCAGAAGACGGTGTAGAAAGATGTTGATTCCTCGCAAGTCGCCAGCTGCAGCATCGTGCGCTTTCGGTTGTCGCTGCAGAGCCTGGGCTGCTGCTGCCGATCGAGTGAGCACAGAGAGAGCGGACGGAGCTGCTGCCGCCTGCCCGGAGCGCGGCCCTCGGACGACTTCGCTGCCTCGGGCAGCAGGTACGTGCTTACACCAACATAACCCCTCTCCACTGCCAACGTTTCCTGCGGTCATGCTGGGACCTCTGAGGACAGCCTGGGCTCAAGCCATCTCCCGAGTGAGGATGCTCTTGATGGACAGTTTTGTTCTTTGCAGTGGCATGAGCGAGACTGGAGGGCAGTGCTGGTACCCCGACCCAGGAATCACTGAAATGTGATACCAGGTGTTGAATATAGACATCATTACTGGGTTCCCTCCATGTCAAACACAGGAGAAAATGCTAGTGTTTTATAAACTCTCCCCAACTTCCCCATAATTGAACTTATGAGTAGAGCGGCCTGGAAGGGACTCTTTATTATTCCCTCATCCATTTGTTCAGATATGGACGTATGAGTTCTGGAAACATCTCAGGCCTCATCCAGCCTGACCTTCTGAATGGCAGACTATAAAATTCTGTCCATTAACCTCACCACTGAGCTCACTAACTCATTTCTGGCTAAAACCTCTCTTCCACTCTTGGTCTGAAGAGACCATGTCGCGGATAATCCACCATTTCCCTTAATAGTTCCTTTTAACAGTTAGACTGTCTCTCCATTTAAAGCAGTAATTATCCCTGCTGCTTCTGTCTTGTGCCCGGTCCGTGGTTCGCTGTAGTTTGCAGCCTGCACACGTGAAGGTCGGGACTGGGCTGGAAGGTTGCTGTAGGTTAGGAAGGAGATGGTTTGGGTAGAGGGGGTGGTGCACAGGAAGCCTGAGGTGTGAGGTTCAGCTCTCAGGAGCGTGACCGTATTTTAAGCGGTAGCCCTTAGTGCTGGGGTTTATTGGTGGCTCCGTGAGGGCTCAGGCCAGAATCCGTGCTGCTGTCCCGGGGGGATTGCAGGGGTGCCAGCGGAGCTGGATGGGGTCCCGGGGGAATCGCTGGAGCTCTGCAGAGGATGGCTTCTTCGGCTGTGCGCAGCATCGGGGCTGATTCAGCAGCTTCTTGCTGGGTTGCCGTGGTCAAACTGGATGAAACACTACAGGGTTCCATGCCCTGCCTGGCTGCAGTGCTTTTCTGTCTTTGTTATCACAAGCCCCCAATTCACTCAGAAAGTCGTTCAGCTCCCTGTTTATCTGCTTCCTCAGGCTCCATCGTTACAGCTGCTGCTGAGACAGCAAAGCCTGGTTGGGGGGACCACCAGCACAGCCCACGGGGAAACACCGAGCCCCCTCCGCGTCGGGACGTGCTTTCCGCAGGGTGAGTGTGTGAGCCGATGGATATTTGCCTTTCTCCGGACTGAACAAACAGGGTGAGGCGCAGCCTGCTCCACGCTTCTGTAGCGCTGCCCGAGTGAACGAGCAGCAGCCCGCCGGCTCCAGCAAGGTGCGCAATATTTCACTGGGGAAAAACTGTGGGTGAGTATTGTGACAGGCAGCCTGGCAGCTGGAGGTTGCCTCCTGAACAGCTTTGGATTGACCATCTCTGTTTGCAGAGTGCGTTTTTTTAGGGCTTGTCATTTTTAAAGGCATAGATTTTAATGTGTTTTCTTTGGATGGCGATTTGACGGCAGAGGAATCAGCTCCAAGAAGGAATGGCATTCCTTGGACTTTCACCTCAGCATGCCTTGACTGGAAGCTCTGGCTGTCAATGGTACGCAGAGAGAGTTTTGTTGATGAAAACCGTTCCTTGGACCCCCACCATGCAACTGCCGAAAGAATGAGCCATTTGTTTGGAGAATTGTTGTCTTTCTTCCCCGTAGACAGGTGCCATTTTGAGTGAAACCATCTCAAACAGCACACACAACTCTCACGGATGTTGCACAGCACCATGGCAAAGAACAGACTTCAAAGCTCACCGAGTGGAGATTGCCAGATGTTTGTGACCTGGTGGATAATTGACATCAGGAGATGTTCACAATGGGCTGCTCATGAAAGCCTTTGAGACGCTCTGGGGCCTGTGATTCCCTCCCTTCTGACACACCTGAGTTCTAGCAAGTTGGTGTTTGCAGCTGGGGCAATTTCAGTGGGTCATGCTTGTTGGCAAAGCACCAAGTTTATGACCCCACAAATGGCATGATGGTTTTTGTTCTCTTCTTGTATACATGCTGGAGGATACCTCAACTGTAGTGGGGTGAGCCAAGGTCTGTAATGAGAGGTAAGCTTTAAAAGCTCAGTCTGTTGGACTTGCTGAAAAGAAAGTTTGGAGGCAGTGTGATCATGGTAGGTAATTCCCTGCACCAGGAGAAGATTTCTGATGTGTAACAGATAAAAGAAAATCTAGTGGATGGATGTTAAAGTTAGGGTAGAAAGAAGACAACTGTGGAGCAACTCTGTAGTTACCCAGTGGAGCAGCTGACCAAGGCAAGGGGGAGATTGATTCTGGCTTGGATGCTTCACCTTGAACCTGGATATCTTCCTGGAAGGGATGCTCTACTTCAGCCGTGTGTGAGCTGGATAACATTACACACTGATGGCAAAAACAAACTGAAAAATAGTGTCCTGGATCTTTTCACACACTGGGCAGCTTTCCCTTGTGTCACTGAGCTCACCACAAAAACAGTTATTTCGCCATGGAAAGGCAGTAGCTGCTCCGGGCTCTGCACCTTGTTAAAGTTAATGGCAATGCAGAGGGCTGGGTCTGCGCTCCTGCGATGGAAAGAGCCGATTGCCTGTCGCAGGGACAATTCAGGGCACTTCAGTTTGATGCTGTAAGTAGACACATTCGGCCTCTCTCCAGCATGTTAGGGGACAGGTGTGGGAAATACAGATACGCGGTGTGGCTGGCCAAATCGCAGGTCGTGAAGGAAAGAAAGCGTGATCGTGCTAAATGGAAAAGTTGCTGGAGTGTTGGGTTTTTTTTGTCCTGGAAAACAAAATAATATTGGAACAACTGAGTTATTTCATTTCACCCCAATATTTTGCTTCATTTTGGGGCTATTTCTGACTTGTATGCTCAACAATTTTTCTTTAAAATATGATTGGCTTTTAGAGAAGCAAACAAAAATGTCACTTCAAAACAAAACAGCGAAAAGTCTGGTTCTGAAAACTGGCAAAATGATCCGGTTGTCAGCTCTGTGCCTGGTATCGCCTGCTCTCTCTCCCAGCTGTCTGTGCGTTGAAGTCTGCCTGCGACTGCTGATGAAGACCTCAGCACAGCCAAGGCAGCGATGCCCTCGGGGGAGTCGATGCCAGGGTTTATACTGCGCGCTCTGCAAGGCTGCAGTGGAGCTTCGGGCGTGCGGGCAGTGCTGGGCGGCCAGGCAGGTGCCATCGTTGCGTCCAGCGGCTGCAGACGCATCTTCCCGGTGGGAGCGAGTGCTGGCTTTGTGTGGCAGGACTGTCTACAGCCCCCGTTCTAGATGCACGAGGCAGCAGAGCTGCACATTCCGGACCAAAAGCCATTTCTATAGCGTGTGTAGTGTTCTTCCCCTGAAAGGCTTAGCTGTGATAAGGCAAGGTGGAATGGGACATAAATCACAATCAAATAGCTATGGCATGATGCTGTGTTTTTCCTCTTTCTCTTTGGGATATTCCTCTCAGCTCATCAGTTTTATAGCTGGGGCTTGGAACGGCTGTGTGCCTGATTCTTGTTAAAAGTTGCAGATAGCTGTTAATGTCGGGCAGCTGCTGCGGCTGTCGTAGCGTTTCTGGGCTGCCGGTTAGTGTAAAGGGATTTGGGTAGCACGGTTCCATCTGAGGGGCTGTCTTGTTAATTCTGGTATATTGGATGACTCCTGGAAGCAGTTTTCCTGGGCTACCACAAGGGTTTGTAATAAATCTTAATGAGGCACCCCTGCTATGACAAATCATTTGTTTCTCTAGTAGGATCTTGACTTATGGTCCCCAGGGAAAAGGGGAGGAACCTCAAACCCTGCGTCACGACGGTGTCAGTGGTTACCTGGCTGTTTACCATCCAGCTAGAAAACCTTGCAGCTGTCACCCAAAATCCCCAGGATGTTGTCTGCTGTTTGTAAAAGTCAGTGTTTGCTTCCCGAGGCAAACAACTGCTCTTGAATGAGATGCTTTGTTTTAACCCAAGTCCACGAGGTGGAGGGATTCTTCCCTCTCCCTGCCTTTCACGTTAAAAATGATCTGGGAGGGATTTGCAATGCAGTCAAGAGAAAAGGTGACAGAGCCAGAAGTAAAGCCCACCCGAACAAACACTGCTGTTGCTGCTCTCACTGTGTTGGTGTCTTAACGGCTCTAGCTGAGCACTGGGGTCAGACGTGGAAGCCATAGGGAAGGCAGCGGCTGTCCTCTTGCAGAACTCAAAAACTGAACAAAGCCAGTCTGAAGACCAGAACTGACCAGTTTCGCAAAGGTGTGTGACATAGCAGACCAGCCATGCACCTTCATCGCTAGCCCCGACCCCTTCCTTTCCATGTTACGTGGTGTTCTGGGTGTCTTCTTACACTTTTGCCGTCAGCAGTAAGCAGACACATCCCAATCTGGGCAGATTTTCAGGCAAGGAGGCCCAGGAAGCACGAGGCAAATGGGCTTGGAGAGATCTCTGGGAGCTGAGAGAGATGTAAATTAATATAGTTGCTAATTTGCCTTTCAACAGAGACGGCAAAATTCATGGCTGTCAGTCGCTGGCACGAGGGAAGATGGATCCAGTCAGAAATACGTCCATGGGGTCTGGTTGGCTAAGACACTTAGAAGGTAATTTTTAATTTATTAGTGCTGACTTCTTGATTAAAACACTTACATGGTTTGTAACTAAAAAAGATCCTAAAAGAACAGATCTAAAACCTGTTAAAGTGTACCTAAGTATTTAATTGACTGCAGTAGGCTCTGAATCAAGCCTTGAAGTAACTGTTTACTTGGAACCCTCTAACGGGATGGTGGAAGTGCTGTGTGGGTAAAATACAGGTTGGACATGGAGTGGTGGAGTGATAAATCCCCAAGGAGAAGAGGTTAGGTTAGAGTGAACTGCATTGCCTAGTGAAATGAGTTCAAGACAACAAAGTTAACTTAATCCAGCCAACTGCTTTTGTGTAATCCTGTAAGTGGGTTAAACTTGTAGGATGGCAAAGATTCATCCCATTAAACCTGTGGCAGCTAAGGTAGAGTGTCATTGCCCTCAACAGTGGAGAGAGAGAGAGGAATGACCAGAGGATGATCTGGGTTTTAGTGGTCTCACTGCTTTGGTAGCTGCCTTTCCTCTCCCTCTGGATGAAGAAAGAGCTGAGGCAAGTGTCTGCTGTCTGATGGGGACAATCTGGATCTGAGCTTGGGAGCATGGAAATTGGAAAGAACCTGAGAAATATTTTGGACATCCCTGTTAGTAGGAATTCTAGTGAATTGCTGTGATTCAAAGGGCTGAAGTACCCTTGGATTAGAGGATTGGTTTAGGATGAAGTCTGATAAATTTATGGAAGGGATTGTGTGACAAAACAGCAGAATTCCTAGGGCTTGAAAAGCATACTTTATCTGTTGGTATCTCCAATGGGTTTGAAAAGAGATGAGATCATTCTTTATTTGCACCATATTTATATAAATTCAGTGTTCCCTGGCTGCTTCCATTCATTTTTGAGATCAGGAAGGAATGATTTTCTCCCTTGATGTGTAACTTGGTTTCTGCTGGGTTAGGGGAGCTCTTCCAGGTCTCTGCAGCCCTGGAGCCTGAAGCACGGCAAGGGATAAGGAGCTTACCTCATACCTTCTGGTGGCATCACACAATCACAGAATGTTCAGGGTTGGAAGGGACCTCTGTGGGTCACCCAGTCCAACCCCCCTGCCCAAGCAGGGTCACCCACAGCAGGCTGCACAGGACATTGTCCAGGCGGGTCTTGAATATCTCCAGAGAAGGAGACTCCACAACCTCCCTGGGCAGCCTGGGCCAGGGCTCCGTCACCCTCAGAGGGAAGAAGTTCTTCCTCATGTTCAGACGGAACTTCCTGTGCCTCAGTTTGTGCCCGTTGCCCCTTGTCCTGTCGCTGGGCACCACTGAAAAGAGTTTGGCCCCATCCTCTTGACACCCACCCTTGAGATATTTATAAACTTTTATTAGGTCCCCTCTCAGCCTTCCCTGATCACCCTCAGTCTCCAAACCTGAGGTCAAGAGGGAATTTTCCATTTGGTAGAGGCTGCAGGTGATTGCTTGGTAGCTACAGCTTTTTTTTCTTTCTTTCTTTTTTTTGGTCATGTTTATTTTGCCAGCCTAAATAACAAGATCTGCTTCCCATGCTCCCCTAGGAGTCATATTTAACAAATTCCCTGCTAATGCCCTCCGTGTGTATCCTCAGTCTGAGGAGGAGCGAGGAGCCCTTGGGGGGGACAGCCTCTGCCATACCATTTCTGCCAGATTTCACGTGAAAAGATAGGAAAAGAGATGTAAGGGGGTGATGGTAAATAAGTCCTATTTTGAAAGGGAAATGGAGTGCAGGCCTGGGGAGAGGCAGACACAACTCATACTACTGGAATGCAATTTCTGATGGACCGGTTAAATTTAAAAGGCAACGGCCTAGGCCCAGATGTTTAAGAACTTCAGCATGGCTTGAAACTGGCATAGCAATAAAAGGACTCTTGTTTGGAAATAGTTTCTCTGAGGTTAAAAAAGAGGCTTTTTGAAGTGAGCTGCACCATCTGACACTGAAATCCATGGGTTCTGGGCACGGAGATCCAGTGATGAGGCTGTGGAGTGCCACCATCCTTCATGAGTGACAGATCTCCTTTACCTGACCACTGTCCCCATCCAGCACCAAGAGGGATGTAAATCCTCCACGACTGGTTGAGTACAGCCATGCCTGCTATGGCTGTAGCACAGCATCTCCGGTGGTGCAGAAGGTGACGAAGGGGTAGCGATGGTCCCCAAGGCAGGAGAAGGGATGTAGCTAATGGAGAGGAGTGCTTGTCAAATGGAGCCGCTGTGCTTGTCAAAAGGTCTGGCATCCCCTGACTCCAGGCAACCATGGGATAGACAATAAGTGTAGGAGAGCCTGTAGCCATCCCATTTATGTCCCTTGCCCATCATTAGGGCCGAAACAGACCCAAAACCACCCAACAAACCAGCATTGTTAATATGGAAGACTAAAAGCATGAAAAATTAGTGAGCTGCCAGCTGAGAGTTGGGGCTTCTCTTTGGTGTCTTGAGGTGAAAATGTCCTAACAGTCCTGGGAGCTTGGTAACATCTCCTGCTGCTGTTTCATATCTGGTTTATTTTTCAAGGTGAGCAAGCTGCAGCAGTTGCAGTAACAGAATGAAAGCACAGTACAAAGGAGCAGATAAATTTTGCTCTTTCCCATGGAGTGATTCTCCCTAAATGGTCCCTTAGATGCCAGGGGAGGACCTCCCTTGGTGATGCCGCAGCAGAACTGGTCGGGCTCAGGAATTTGGTTGCAGAGACCGTGACGGAAGAGGCAGAGCGTGTCAGACCCACCCACTGCTGTTTGCCACTGATCTACTGACTTAGCGTGGCAGAGCTGCTTCTGCAGCCAGCAAGCTCCATTTTGAACCTGCGGCCTCGCCGATGTGAGTGGCAATGTTCCTGTCATCTTCTAGGGACAGCACTTCTGCCCCATGCCTTCTAATGTACAGCTGGATCTTTCCCAGTGATCCCATTAAGGCTCTTCAGGGAACTGTGGGGAAATTACGTTAAGAAGACAATTATATGGTAGCCTGGATAAAAAGGCAGGTCAAGAACAATTTGAAGAGTTGGCAAATGAGTTCAGTCAGCTAAGAGGTGTCGTAAGGTCTCCATTCTCTCCAAGACATTTTCTCACTGCCTCCGATGAAACTTCAGCTGCAGCTTTGTGCATGCTCTTCTGGTGTTCAGTATTTCCCTGGCAGAGAAAACTCTCCTTGCTGTGTGCATACCAGGTACTGGCAGAGCTGGAGCTAGCTGAGAACAGTTGGATTATAGGATTTAGAGACAGATGGGACCTTTTTCATTATACTTTTTTATGATTAGCTCACAACATAACATGTGAGGCAGTCACGTATTTCATATTCACACAACAAATTATGCATCTAGTATGAAATAGCTCTCGTTTCCTTCTCTGAAATAGAGTATGAATTTCCATCTGGAATATATAATGTGGTTTCCATATGTACAAACAGAGACTTGTTACAAGTATCAAAGCAGAAAGAACGTTTTGGGTGATAATATGCTCTGGAAGTGTCTGTCCAGTGAATGCCTGAGAGCCGCCAGTTGATTCACAAATCCTAAGACAGACCTAGCTCAGGCGTGGGCTTTGAGCCCGGCAGGATCTATGAACCCTGTGTCTTCTGGTTAAGGATACTGACTTTAGGACACCCAGTGCTGGCGTGAGCTGTAATGCCTGAAGTCCAGCCTACCCAAACCTTGTGAAGAAAAGATCAGACCTGCTTTTTGATCTGGAAAATACTTGGTTTCTCAATTTCCAGAGCTCAGCTTAAATGGGTGCTGAGTGCCTGCTTGTGTGTCGATGGTAAGTGGTGAGTGGGCCCAGGTTCCTGCTGTCACCGATACCCTCCTGCGTGGTGCGTCGTTCCCATGCCGGGCCAGCCCACCACGAGTGCCGGGAACAAGCCGCCGTGGATTGTTGCTGTAGGCCTGTTTTGGGCAGATCTCCTGGTCATGGGCTGGCAGCCCTGATGTTTGGGGTCTTTCAGTGTGACCGGCGTTGGTGCTGCGCTGGGGCTGTGGAGGATTTCTGCTTCGGTTACCTCCAAGCCAGACAGTCTGGCCCTGCTACAAGCCCAAGGTGCCCCGTGACTGATTTAACATCTTCGTTTCTGGTTAGTTTCCATTGCACATAGAACACGTCACAGTTTTCACTTTTGTTTTTTAACTTATCATATCCTCAAGCCTGTTTCTGAAGGGCAAACGGATTATTTATTGCGCAGTGCAGTTTTGTGAGTATCTATGGAAATGGCATCTGGTCTCCAAATGGAGTCCTCCTCCCCCCTCCAGGTCCTTAAGAGAACATGACAGTAATTGAGCAATAATGAAATGTTTCAGGAGGAGTGTCGGAAAGTTCAGAGTGGTATGGGGGAGTTATAAATCCAGGCTGAATTTGGCTTGAGGAAGAAACCCCGTTATAAACTTATTAGCTGCTGACACTGTGCTTCTCTCACCTTGCACAAGATGTAAAGCTCGCCTCAGCACCATCACACTGCCTGTCACTTGCACCTGCCTCAAGGTGCTGCCATCTCCGGCACCGCGCTCTGCCTTCCAGGAGATCAGTAGCAGCGAGACCAAGCGCACGCTCCGATGCCTGCGATATGCTCTGGGCAGACCTCTGCGTGTTGCTCCCGCCAGGACAAACCTCATTCCCACCGAGCTGGAGTCTGGGTTGCTGATTCCTGCAGTCAGAACCCGCGCCAAACCTTTTCAGGTGCAATCAGTACATCTCCTTTTTGAAGTGATTTGTCCCAACAAATTATTGAAGCCTTGGCTTCAGTTTTGTTCAAACTGGCTTTTGGGTACCTACGTGAAGACTTTTATCCAGCTTCATAGTCCTCTCTTAATTCTTCATGGTGTTTCTAATTTGTGTCTGTCAGAAAAGATTGTTCTTTTCCTTTCCTCGTCAGAACGATTGATGGTTTTGGAAATAAACCTGGACTTTCAGATTCCAAGCTGGGAATCTTTTAGCACTGGAAAGCTATTTCTGACACGTCAAATTCTGTCAAATTCTACTCTTAGATTGGAACAAGTTGCCTCCAGCTTTCAACCTAAAATTTGGTGACTTGCCGAAGGAAATTGTATAGGCTGTTGCTACAGGCAGTGGTGGGAAATTGGCACTTCCAAGTGACGATTCCGCTCACTCTGTGACATACCTCTCTGAGGGCTGGGTGGAGGTGTGTATTTCCATGGCTGGCAGAGGTATCTGGGTGGTGGGTTTGTGTTAGACACTCTACTCTGAGATGGTGAGGATGGGCTTCACCCGGATATACAAAATGATCTGCAGCGTAGACATCCGTATCTGCAAAGATACCAAGGTCTCTGTCACCCACGCGGAGAAATAGGTACTTGTAAGGTGTGATTTATCTGGGCTGTCTAGCTCAGATGCAGAAGGGCATGCAAATACTGAATACTGTGGCTTAAAAATTATTTCTGACATTGTCTAGGAACTTCATCAGCCAAGGCCTTGTGTCTTGATTAATTTTTGACATCTCTTATGCAGTCATTTCTTGATCCATGTGACGTGCAGTGTGCAGCTAGTGGAGGGCCCTAATCAGAGTGTTCTTGTTAGCATGTAAAATGGCTGATAAAAGCCTACGTACTTGACAGCTTTGCAATCGATCAAACCCATGGTCCTGTCAAAGAATTAAATTGGGTCTTCTTGACAATAGAAGGAAAATAATATGGTGCATCACTTCCAAACTGGTACTTAGGCATCCTGCACTCAGCCGAAATAACCCAGAAACATGTAAGGAGTCTAAAAGTATTGGTCTGACTGAAAAATATTTTCTTCATCTGGCTTTGTGAGTCTTGTGAACTCTTGTTTCCACAATCAGTGGTTACAAAATACTGCTAAGTGTCTTTTGCAGAGAGTTGTGAAGGGACTGCACATTTAATTAATAGTGGTTGCATATGTCTGAATAAATTCCTGCAAAAAGTGACATTTGTAAGGAGATTTCATGATGAAATTGCTCTGGAGGCAAAGTTAGGGTTTCCCAGTTTCACATTTAATTAACTTAGTCTGACTTTTATAGGGCTTTGTGTTACGCATTTCATTCTTCAGTAAACAAATGGCAGAAAATTAAAGCAGAGAAACTGCCAATGAACAGTAAATTTAATTGAAAAATAATGAGTTGCCATGGGGTGCCATAGGGCTCTGCAAAGATAACGTTATTTATCTTGGAAAAGTTCCACTTGCATTTGTCAAAATGTGGTACATAAAAGGAACAAAAGGGAAAAATATGGTAGTAGGTAGGAAAGGGCTAAGGCCCTATTCCTCATCCTGAGTTTGGGACTGGAGTTTGGTGGAGTGAAAAACCGATTTCCTGCGCTCCGTGGCAGCTCAGTACAATTTCCATCTGATGCATCGCGAAGTGAAATGTTGTGTCAGGAAGAGAAGTGGCTGGAATTTGTAAGGTCCAGATGAGCAGGAAGGAAGATGAGCATCAATATCACAGGAGGGGAGAAAGTGTGAAATGATCCCGGTTCTTTCATGGTGAAACAAAAGCCTAGATCTGAATGCTCATTCTGGTTTTCACATCTATTTCAGAGGAAATTAAGTGTCTGGAAAACAGAAGAGTGAGCCCTTGAATAAAGGTGCCGAATGAAGACAGCAACAAGATGTCTTGATCTTGGGTTAAAAAGATACATTTGTATCACCAGGTTTGGTCCTCTTGGTGAAACACCTGAAATTCTGTCTGATTGAATAACTCCCTGGGCAGCGAGCGGCAACAGCGAATTGAAGTCGATGACTGACAGTGAACTGTTCATCCAGCTGACAGAGTAAGCGGAGGTACTCTGGATTTCCAACTGAGTAGTAGCTCCCAAGCCCAGGGTGCCTGGCTGTGGGCGAAGGCGATGTCCTGGGCATCCCAGCCCCTCCTGCTAAGCTGTGGCTCGTGGACGAGACCTCTTTCACCCTGCACACGTTTCTTTGATTGCAAATGTATGAAATGTGATGTGTAGCAGCTCCTTTCTGCAACATCTGTTTTCCAAGCCCATGATTTTCCACCAGCCCCCACTATGCAGCAAAACCCACCTTATTTACAGCCTTCACATTTGGAGGGCTCAACAGAGCCCAAATTTGGCTGACATTTGCAAGGTTCCTGCTTTTCATTTCGACCCATTCTTTCTTTATTTTTAGCTGTTTTAAAAATGACACATGTTTCCATCTTTTAGGTAATGAGATGCTTTCCACTTAATTCAATCACTAGTTAATTTGATCCTCTATTTAATTTGTTCCAAACGTCTGGAAGCAAAGTTCTGTATCTTAAATTTATGTATATATTACATATACATCTTCCACCCTTTGCTCTGATCATTCTGCTTGCTCTAAACAAGCCTTATAATTCAATCTATGGCTATTGAACCTTGCCATTTAATTAATAAGAAAAGCCAAAATTGAAGCAAGATAGAAGGAAAAGAAAAGGTTTAAGGAATTAGTCCTGGTCATAAAAGATGACTATGACTGAAAGTTGCTTCATGGAGTACGTGCTCTTGGCTAATAACTCTGTTATGGGCTATCAAATCTGTGAGGGTGGGGGTGAATTGGTGGGTAGCAAGATCTTTTAGGAAAATGTTAAGAACAAATGTGAACTGCCAATTGCGTGGAACAAGGTTCAGGGCTCGTTGTGATATAATGGAACATGAAACTACAAATGTTGTAGAGCAAAGTTTCATCAGTCACCCCAAGGTCTTTGGAGCTTGGAAATCAGAGGGCGAGGGAGGAACACTGCTGCAGCCCGTGCCAAATCCGTGTCATCTCCAGCGCTGTCAGGAGCACCCGCCAGCACTCCATAAAGCTTTCACTTCCATCCCTGACAGATCCCCAAAAACCCTCACCCACCAGGTTTAATCAAACGCTCACCTCAGTGCTCACCCTCTGTGCTGACCCTGCTGGCTTTAGCATCAACAGATCAGCCCACTGGAGCATCGCACCCAGCTGGTATCTGGGAACTGGATGCGCTTTCGGCTTGCAGAGCCGCGCGTGTGCATGCAGGAGGAGCACACGCAGCCGAGCCCTTCGGCTGCGGTGGCCCCAGGATGAGCAGCTTTGCAGAACGCTTCCCAGTACATTGCTTTTGTGCTCATCTGATGGGGTTTGCAAAGTCACACGTCCCAGTTGGAGCAGCGTAGCTGTGAGGCAGCAGAAGTCCTTGTCGACAAATCTCCATGTTGTTCTGCCAGGAAGTTGCCAAAAATCTTGCGAGGCAGCTCATTTATTTTCATGGTGCTTTGCTTGCTGGACACACTGGGTGTGTGCCTGGGTGTGAGCTCGGCTTGTGTTTCCACGTCTGAGCAGTGGCAAGCATCGGGATGCCCCTGCAAGGAGCCAGTCTGCAGAGCGTCGGGGGACGGAGGAGGCGATGCCCGTGTGAGCCACGTTACACCCTGAAACCCAGCTTTCACTTATTTTCTAAGGTGCTTCACCTGCACACGTGCCCTCTCCCTCTTTCTGCTGTAAAAGCCCAAAGCGTGCTCTGCGCTGAGGAGGCACCAAGGTTGCGTGAGGTCTGTTGGGGGTTTCAGGGCTGGAGGAGGCCCGGGGCTGTGGCTGTCGCGGGGCTCCTCGTGCACATGCTGCTATTGCTGGCAGAAGAGGTTTCCCACGTGTGGCTTTGGGTGGCTTCCCCCAGCCGGTGGCCTGGCCCGGCTGTGGGTGGCCGTCCCCAGAGCGGAGGAGCACCTGCCACCGCAGCAATGGAGCGTGAAGGTGCGAGGCGGTTGCAGGGGTGATTGCAGCGCCGGGATGGGAGGAAATTGGGCATCGCAGGCGAAGCACCCGAAGCCAAGGGAAGGAGTGGGGAGGCAGTGAGACTGGAGATCTGTCTAGCGAGCAGGGACACAGCCTTGGCTGGGTTTCAGTTCCCCACGAGATGGAGACAGCGCTGCTGGTTTCAGTTACTTTCCAACTGTGGTGCAGGAACAATTTGTCTTAATAAATTGAAAGTAATAATGCAATAGGGCAGAGCTCTCGAGAGGGCGTGAGGATTTTTATGGGAACCATGGGATGAATATTAACAAACAGATCATGTCATTATTGCTTACTCTTGGTTTGTGACCTGGGCTCCACAGCCCTTCATGGCCTCTGTGCCCTGAACTCAAAGCTGATGCCCTCTGATCTCCATGGACCAGTTTCTTTATGGTGTTTGTGGTTTATGTGACTGGGATCCATCGCTGTGCCGCAGTGTGGAGGTGAGCTGATGCCTCCGTCTCGCCAAGCAGTCACCCAGGGAAGCATGTTGCTAGCATCAGCATAACGAAACTCCTAGCAGAGGGAAGAGGCTTTTTTCCTCCTTCGCAGAAATAAAAGCATCGTTCATGCTGCTTTCAGCTCTGTTGCTGCTTACCTGAAGGAAAACGTTTCAGCTTTCCTCCTGTGCCGCTGTCCCTATGGACTGGGATGATAGCTTCAGGATGTCCTAGGGAGCGCAAGCTCAAGAGCCCAGACATCATCCCTGTCTCTGCCACTGCTCTCCTCTGTGGTCTTGGTCATGTCACTTCACCGCTGCGATGTGGGGCAGTGTTTTGGTGTGCCATGCACAGACAAGCCCAGGGAAGCCGTTTCTGGCAATGGTAACGCAGCTGGCAGAAGACTGGGCTTTGCACTTCATTAAAACTAGTAACTGGAGAAGATTAAGAGGCACAGGATCAATGTCAAAGATTGCCAACAGCAAAGGGAAATGTGCTGAGAAGTGTGTGTGCATGCCAGCGCTTTGGGCCTTTATTTACAGCAGTGGCCGGTCGCAGTAACAGGCCAGCTTGCTTTCATTCTGGCCTGTTTTTATCTCAGTTTCAATAATTATTTTTTCCCCAAAAAAACACATGCAGTGTTTCTAAGTAGCACAAATGACCTGCCACTCTTCCGAGCTGTGCTTGCTTCCGCTGTTACCGTGGTGTCGTGTACCTCGGGAGACTGGACACCCCACTGTGGTGCGGGCACTCATCCTGCACCCACCACCAGTCTGGGGATCTCCACCGTAAATGCAATAGGTGCAAGAAGAGACCCTTCATAACATAGAGAGCCGCCTGCTGTTCGTCTCTCCTGTCTTCCAGGCCTGTCTCTTCTGCTTTCACCCACGTCTCAATCTCCCTCCTCCTCGCACCTTGACGGAAAGCAAACTGAACAGAAAAAGCGGTGCTAATGATCGTGACCCCACTACTGTTTTATTTCCAATTGGCAGCTCATGCAAGCAGCCCTATTTTTTGTTCTAATAGGAAACTTTATGATGTACCAAATTACCCTGTAATAGCCTGCGTTGAGTTGCCTCCTGAAAGGTAAACGATTTTGATTTTTTATGATCAGTTATTATGACTATTTTTTTGCCTATTCCATAAAAAAAGAGGGGGATTGCATTAGAGAGAGCTGGAGGTTGCGCAGCGGAGCCGCTGGGAGCCGGGGACCGCTGCAGGTGCCGGGCAGCGGCTGCTGGGCATCACCTCCCGCAGCCTGGTCCAGCCCCGCGGATGCTGATGGCGGGGGGCTCGCCAGGCACCGAAGGAGGGTTTGGGGCACGCAGAGCCCAGGCGTTGTGCTGCGTGTTGTGGAGTGCCATCTCCTGGCTCGATAGGAATCAACTGGGACTCCCACAGCTCTGAACCGTCCGGAGGGAGCCCGGGACGGCTGCTCCTGCTCCCTTTGGGCCGGTGTCCCCGTCAGGAGATTATCCGGAGAGCTTGGCAGCAGCGGGAGATGGGAGCTCTTAATCCGGAGCTGCTCTCCTGTGCTGGTCGGGGGGAGCTCATTTCCTGATAATGACGACGTTTTAATTAGACTAGCTGAGCCCTTGCACAACCCAAGCTGGCAGTGATACAACTCTGGGAAGTCCCGTTAGTGTCTTCCCACATTTTGCAGAGGAGAAGCAGCAGGGAGATGTGGGCTGTGATCTAGGGAGGGATTAAGTGGGAAACTTCATGGAAGCATGAGGGCATGTACTTTACTTTAGCTGAAATTAGGTGTCCAAACATCTTTATGGCTCTGCATGAAGGTGACTGCAAAGTTCACAATTAAATCATCTCAATGTCTGCTTGTATTTGTAAAAATATGTGATTTGTGATATGTGATTTTTGTAGCTGGAGCTGGTTGGTGAACTGGAGACTTAGAAGAACGGGAGCAGGAAAGCTGAAGTCCTACGTGGTAGCAATTTGTCTTGTCCCCCAGTGTGGTGAGGGCTGATGTCCCTCACCAAGGAATTGCTGTCCCTTGTTGGTCTGTATCAGGTGCTTTTAAGCACTGCCTGTAGCCATCCCGTTTCCATCAGTTGATGTCAATTCTCATAAATGTGACTGCAAAATAGTGAACTATTCATGTGAAGAAGATTTAAGCTCGGTCCAGTGAATGCACTTTTCATTTTTTTCATTGGGCATGTTTTTTCAGTAGCTAAAAATTGTTTGAAAAATCTGCTGGATCTATCACTAGTTAGTTCAACAGAAGAAGGAGATCTGTAATGGTGAAAAAACAGCGATGATTTTGTGAAAAAATGATCATACACTTTCCACTGAAGTGCTTGTAAAAACCTGTCATTAAAAATACTGCATAGAATTTTGCGATAACATTTTATCTTTGGTTGAAAAAAAGACATTTAAATATATCTTGAACATCAAAAGCTATTCTTAGAAGGCTGACCATGGCTGCCGATCACTGTAGCTGTGTGGACACTAATGTGACTTTGCTGGGGATGTTTGTTTTGCCTGGTAACACAGCTCCAGAGCAGGGCAGCCCCACTGGAGCCTGCTGCTCCCCTCGCTGCCCCTCTTGCGTGTGCATCCCTGAGAGCAAGCGAGCTCGGAGGCGGCTCGCCAGTCGTTGGAATAAAGGGGGATTTAATGGAGCTGTGTGTGTATTTACAGGAATGTCTGTTGCTTGCCTGTCTCAATAGACTGTCACTACGACCTAGCAGCACATCGGACTCCAGGTGCACGTTTTGGCACAGATGCCGAATGGGTTGGTGCCCGTTTGTTCACTGGGTGCTGGGACAGGCCCTGGGCTGGACTGTACTGGGGATGGTGGTGGCCAGTGCATGGGTGCAGGGTAGGTTGGAAATCGGACCCTGTGGGTTATCCAGAGGGTCTCTGAGAGGTGATTACCAACAGCCAGTGTTGGTTCCCAGGGTCCCCACCTCTGCTCGGAAAACTTTTGGGGTGGCCAGCTGGAAGGTGACAACGGCCTTCTGCCCATCTATCTGACTAGTCCAAAAATAGTCCATGGAAACCAGTTCACCTTGGAGAAGCTGAAGATCCGTTTCAGCTTGTCCGGTTTGAAAGTCCCTGCCCTGGCCGGAGCCATCAGCCCCTGTCCACCTGACTCACCTCAGTGGTTTTGGAGGGCTGTCGCCTGTTGAGCATCCTCCTCCTCCTCCTTCAGAGAGAGCTTTGCAGAGGGCTAAGGCAAGGTGCTCTCCTCCTCTGGGCAGACCAGAGGGACCTCACAGCAGAAACAAACAGAAAGCAGATCCTTAGCCTTTTAAAATGTAGTGCTGAGGGTGATGAAAGAAAGGGCAATAGTTCTCTTGGCTTCACTTACTGTCCAACTTCTGGAGACGAGATTACTCACTCTTTCCCTGTAGAGAGGGCAGAAGTGAACATCAGGTGCCCTGACCCGGTTCTGCACCCCTGGTCTGGCTGTGTGACACCGGCGAGCATCGTTTTGTGGCTGGTGCTGTGCAGTTCTGACAACAGATCTCCTGGTAGAGAGACGGAGCAGCAGAAAGCAGCGTGGGCTGGGAGCCGAGCCCTCTGCGTTCAGCAGTGACTTTGCCCACTTTTAACTTATCTCGTTCCTTAGTTCTTTACGCGTACCAACACCCTGCTTTGGTTTCTTTAAAAGCCGTCTGTTTATTATACGCGGGTGAAATCTGGTCATGCTGTACTGTTTATTAGTCCAAAACTGAGGTCAGGCAGGTTGGATTTCTTTCCCGAGTGCTTTTATAATATTTGTGTTAGCTGGGCAGCTAAGTGCTGTCAGATGTAGCGGCAATGGAGCTTGCTGCTGTTGAAATTTTTATGGTTTCATGCATTTTACAGCATCACCTGTCAGACTCCAGCAATCATGATGTCACCTGTAGTGGAATATATAAATTTGAACAGAGGAGACTGGAGCTAGGGGAGTTCTTCAGTAATCTGGGCTCCTTTCTCCCCTCCTCCTCCGGTGGGAGGCCGGGAGGTCTTAAGGCATGGCGAAGGAAACGGAGCAGACCTCTCCTCTCCCTCGGGCTTTGCCCCAGCCGTACGGCACGATCTGGGCAAAACTCCTGCCTTCACTCCGGCTGCGCTTTCCACACTGCCTCTTTGTTTTGCTGGCTGTGGCTCTGGGGAGGTGGTCTCCTGTGTTCATCCTGAGACGTGGGCAAGGCTCGGTCGGCGCTGGGGAGTCTCCAGTGGCTTTGCTGTAGTCCGGCACCCCACGTGTGAGGGACGGAGCTGGCACAGAGTCCGGCAGCAGAAGCAGGTGCCATGGGGCTGGCAGGGAAGGACGGGAGGAACGGTGGCTTTACCGGGCTAGTCTCCAAGCATTGATGAAGGGAGCCGAGGGGAGGGGATTTGTTCTCTGAGAAGAAGCAAATACTGCACATCTGGGGTGCCCTCTGCCTTGTGCGCTCACGGTCTGGGGCCAGCGCTGGTGTCACCGTGCTGCTGTGCCCCTCGGCAATCTCGTCCCAGGCAGCATTTGGTCTCTGTCCAATTTTAGTGTCATTGCAGTTCTGACTACAGTCAACTTACAACAACAGAGCTGACGCAGAGAGACTGGGCGAAGGCCCCCGGGGCAGCACGAGGGCTGGTCAAAGCCTCGCGGAGGGCACCGGCACGGACGCGGCTCCATCAGTCACATCCTCATATCCTCACACCACCCACGGTCCGCACGAAAGAGGCGTTCAGAGGTGACTGAAAAGATCTGACAGTAGGTCAAACGGTGGCTCTGCTCTGTCTTTTTGGAAGCAGGAAAATGAGGGTGTTCTTTCCTGGTTCTCATGGGTTGGTGTTGTTTTTTCCCTGCAAACACTACCTTAATTAAGTATCAAACGAGCATTAAGATGATATTCCATGTAGCTTAACAACCCTAAATGAAGACACGTAGCCCTACAGCTGAGCTATAAACCCTCAGTAAAAATGGCTTAAGAACACACTGATCGGGTTTTAAGAGCTCTGTAACTGATATGCATCTTATGGTATCGTTAGGCCTCAATAAATCTGTTTCTAATAATCGCTATTTACTGAGGTTTCGCAACTATGCCAGAGGTACATATCTGTTACCTTGTGGTCCAGCCTCAATAAATGTGTTTTTAATAATCAATTGGTACTTCAATAATAAACAATAATTGCTTTATTAAAGATGAATTTGAACATGTTCTGCATTTCAGTCGTACTGAAATCACCACCTTTTTTTGTTTTTTTAACTCTGAAGTAGCTTTTACTGACCAGCTATTGGTACTCGTGTGCACCAGACGTTACTGTTCCTTATAGAGCTTTGCTGACTTCGCTTGATTTATAACTCATGACGATATTTCAGTGCTTTGTTTCTACCCTAGCCTAAGCAGTCTATCAGTTGCTTCCAAGCAATCTTCCTAGGAGAAACGCTGCAGTCCCTCTTATGGATCATTAACTGGAAATGAACTTGGGACCTTCGGATGTAAACACACCGCCTGCTGCTATACCACCTAGCAGACCAACGCTTTCAGTTGACAGTGCAAGTAATAGTGGTGTGGGACTCTAATCTTTTACAGAAAAACCAATAATTGAAGAGGAAAGTTGATTTCTTGCAGTGCTATTGAGAAAGCTTTATTGTTTTTCAGGGCCTGTGTCTCAACCCAGGTATTCAGAGCCAGGTGTTCCCATGGTACAGGCATCCCAGCTCGTCCGCCTGCCCACCGGGCTTCACGGCTGCGGCGGGCGCTGGGGTGGGAGTGCTCGGCTGCTCTGGAGAGAGGGCTGCAAGGACGGCCCTGCGCCTCGCCAGCCGTCTGACACTGCTCCTACACTGCGGTGTGCCGCGGAGGAGGGGCTTTTGGCTTTGAAGGCTAAGGAGGAGGTTTGTCTCCTTCCCATCAGTGCCCACAGCAAGTTTTCTTCCCAGGGCTGGTTCAAGATTCTGCTGGTGTGGTGGAGTGTGGCGACATAGCCCTGGACTTCAAGAGGCCAGGACTGGAAGTGAGGAACTCAAGCAATATCCATGATTCACATCGCTGTCCAAATACCCAGCTGGTTCATCTTGCACCTTAAATCTGCTCTAATTTGAGACTGTGACAGTCTTGTCTACCATCACGCCTGGAAATGTTCTGCACTCCCAAAGCACAGCAGCTGGTTCTTCCTATACCTGCACGGAAGAGAAGCGAGCACTGCTCATTCAGCACCTTCCACTTTCATTTCACGTGAGGAAAGCCTTGAATCCCAGTTCCATCCCCACCTTCTCAAATGACCTTTCAGTGTTGGGTCAGACCACACTCCTCTCCCTTAAATGAGACCCTCTGCAGAGCATCTAGCCACCCGGGGCCGTCAGTGGCTCCGCGGCGGGATGCGTAATTATCCCCGACTTTGCCGCCCCACGCAGCCCACCCCAGCGGGGCGAGCGGAGGAAGCGTGCTGCAGCTGGTACACCCCCGCGGGTGCCAAACCCCGTTAAGCAATGAGAACCGTATGTGCGCGTCTGCCTTCCTCGCGTATGGCGAATGTCACGTCGGATTAAGGCACAGCAAGCCATAACGGGTGCAGAGTTCGATGCCTTTAATTAGTCCAGTCAAAGGCAGGAATTCCCTTCTGCCGGGTGGGTGAGTCTGCTCCCATGACAAGAAGATTAGCGGCCTCAGCGTGTGATCTTCGAACTCGGAGTTTTCCATCCCACTTTAAGTCATTTGCAATTTTCTGTTCCTCGTGCTGGTAGTTTTGAGGGGCTGGTTTCGTTCCAGAGGGCAGGGGTCAAAGCGTTTTGGTGGATGGCTGGGAGCCCTGTCCCCAGCCTGTGTTTGGACAGGGCTGCTCCCTCCTGCACTACCTCTGGGCCAGACATTTGTGTGTCTGCCTGGACCTAACAGGGAACCTGGGACTGCGCCAGGACCTCTCTGGGGAATGCCAGCACTGACAGTGGTGTCTGGTGGACATCCACTGGCCCATGGTATCGAGAGGTGCAGTAACGACCAAACCGAGGAACGGAAATCCTGCTGTCCGACAGCACGTGCCAGCCACGCGCTGCGCGGGAGGAGGAGGTCACCACCCGTCAGCTGTCTGCGGAGGGCTGCTTGCTAGGAAAGCTGCTGGTAGGTGGTTGCATTTGAGCGGTCCCATGTTGCCGTTTGTCCCTGCTCCCGATCAGTCCTGTTCAACCACCTCTCTGTTCTCAGGGTTGTAACTACCTGTGGGCAGCGCTGAGCTCCAGCACTGTGGGGTTGGAGACCCACCAAGAGCTACTCTGGGCTCCTGGTGTCTGCTGCTTTTGCCTGACAGTGAGTACTGGCTGTGGCGAATGCAGATGAAGTCTTGAATACCTGTGATGTGGTAGAAATGGTTTAAAATGTCCATTTCTAGGATGTCACAGAAAATCCCCAGCCTGTGTGTCTTTCTAGTTTATTTTTTCTTGTGAATGTAAAGATTTCTTATGGCATTATATTTCACCCCATTACTGTAGTTAATATCAATAGAGGGGAAATATCTTAATTCCATATTTTGTCTCCTTTTTATATCTTTTAGGTTTAAGCTAAGCTCTACAGGAGCTGGAGTTTATTGTTTCTTTCTCAGAGCTGTAGAAAGGCTTTTGTGTCTGACTACTTGTCCATTTTCTCAGCTGAGTACAGTATTCCTCCCCTGGCTCTTTGATAGCCTGAGATTTTCTCTTGCCACAGGAGAACTATTAAACTTTTGACTTAAAAGGATCTTTACTTTGGTAACTTAATGCTGCTTTCTCTGAAAAATGAGTCCTGTGCTGGCAAGCAACTCTACAGTGTCTCACGGGTCTACGTGGAAGCGAGTCAAAGGTCTGGTTAGCAAAGCGTATTCCTGATGTTGGTAAATAAGAGTAAGCTGTTTGGGAGTATACTAGGTACTGAGGAAACGTGAGATCTAGAGATGCTTGGGTTATCACTGGATGAAGTGCAGCAAACTGAGGTATCTGGGTAGAATTCTGGATCAGAGAGAAAATGATCACTTGACAGACCAGAAGTCTTACAGTTTAAGAAATTCTAGGAGTTCTGGGACCAGCATCTCGGCTGATAGAAGCGTCAGTCACTGAGACCAATGAGCTCTTTCTCAAAAACACGCAGGTGAGATAAAGACAGGCTGCAGAAAGCAAAATGCGAGGGTTGGTTCTGTGCACAGTGCTGAACGATGCTTTGGGGCAGTGCTTCTGGAGACCACCATTTTGGTTATTTTGGGGTATTTCATAACCCAAACTCCAGGCTGTCAAGCTGGGAGTTCTCATGTGCCCCTGGGGCCCTGTAGCCATGGGCAGGGAGGGGATATGAACGTGGCCGTGACTGATGCTTCCTGCCTGCAAAGGCAGCTCCATCTGCAATAGTCAGGATCCAAGATTTAAGGTCAGGCAGGATGAATCATTTTCGGAGGCTGGCAGGTTTCCAAGTCACCCCTATCCTGGATATTACCCCTCATAAAGACCACTGTGGTATGCCGGGTCCTTCGGTTGGAACAGTATTTTCCTAGCAAATTACTCCGTGGTGCACCTGGGATGCAGTGATTTATGAGACAGATTTGCATGAAGGATATACGCTGCATATATAAGGGGAAATCATACACGGGTTGTTTCACTGCGAGCTGGAAGGGGCTGCGCTGGCCGCGGAGGAGAGGAGGGCGAGGCGGTGAAATCCTGCTCGAGCCATCCGGCCATCGCCGATGGGCCCAGTGTTTAGTCAGGTGCAGCCCAGCTCGCGTGCATAACCCTCATGTTATCTTACCTTAAATAAAACTTTATTGGGACATGTCAGAAAGAAAGGCCTTGGCTCAGACACCATGAAAGGGAAGTTTATTTAAGTAATTACCAATGAGGCAGTGGGTGCTTCCTGAGAATTAATGACCGGTCGGCTTGATGGCCTTTGCAAGATCCTCAGGAAACGTCCCGGGCTGACGGCCTGATGGTGTGTAGGAAAGCGCAAATGCACGTCGGGTGCGATAGGTGGGTGACCCTTGTTTTGGTGACTCTCGGGAGAGCAGCTCAGCAGAATGGAGCGGCGGAGATTCTTGCACAGCCCCGGGGGGAATTCCTTGGCTCATTTCATTGCCGTGACTTTGAGCTGACTTCCCGAAAGGTCTTTGGAAAGCTCAGCTTTAATATCCTCTGCCCTGGTCATAGGGAGGTAGCCTTGGTTCTCCCCCAGCCCCTGAACTCTAGGGGACCTGCACTGGTTTACTCAAGCAGAGGATTTGGCTTGGTTGTCCTGAGACTGATGTTTGATTTCCACAGCTCGTTACTGCTTCTCTTGCATTCTCATAGAGGTTTCTTGGTTTTGTTCCTTTTCCTTTTTCAGTCCTGTATGAAAAACCACTGAGCTTTCTAGTACTGTCATTGCCATCATCAATAATGATACCTTTAAGTTAGTCTATTCAGCCTGTCTAAAATGTTTTCCTGACTATCATCTTCTTTGCTAATTTCCTTCCTTCAGTGACCTGAGGAAACTTGCATTTTCTAGAAGTTATGCCAAGGAAGGACAGGGGGATTGACCTTTACCATCCGGTGGAGAAGACAGACAATTTTGATGGACCTTCTTGTGCCCAGAATGGGGAGCTAAAGACCCCAGAACACCAGTAACAAACCAAGTCAGGAGATACCTAGCCTGAGATGAGAGACTGGAGCCAGCTCCTGCCAAGGGGGATGTGGGTCAGCCCCAGCCTCACATTTGATTGTAGAGAATGGGGCCAAGTGGAGCAGAAAGTGATGGAGGATTCCTCCCATAATTGCACTTTGCTGTGCATCTGTCATGCAGAAGGATCTTGGAGCCCAAACCGACAAGGCTGGGGGATTGCACAGGCAGGCGAGAAGGAAGAGAGCTGTTCTGGGCTTGGGACAGGGGACTCTGCAGGTGTGGGTGGAGGAACACTGGTGGATGCAGGGCCGGGGAGTGGGAGCATGGGAACGGCGAGAGGTGCTGTGGGCTTCATTCTTAGGTGAGATGGATCAGGAGTATTTGGAGAAGTCCTTTCCTATATTCCCCAGAGCTGTATGAATCTCCATTCATCTCACCACACATGCAGTGGCTGTTCCAGCTGCTTGTCCAATGGTTTTTAACCCCAGATGTAAACTGGCCTTCGGAACTGCTTGCTCCTGCATCCCTCTGATCTGTCCCAGTCACCAGAAATGGCAAATTATTCTGGACTTTTCAGGCCATCAGAAAGCCTTCTGCTGTTTCTCCTCTCTCCCATGCTGCCACCAGTTGGGTTAATGAGGGGAGTGTCCAGAAGTGGCTGAGATGGGGTTGTCGATAGCCATGAACTTGGGTAGAAGGAGCGTTGCACTTGGTTTAAGGTCAGTCTCAGCCTCGCCCTGTTGGCAGTGTTGCTGAAGGACCCCAGCACTATTCAGAGGTCAGCTGCAGAGCAGTTTCTCAAAAGCCCTGCTTTCTGCAAAGCCCAGGGTGCCAGACCTGGACAGTGAGGTGAGGTGGCACACAGAGAGGCAGGTGGGACATGTTCGGGGCAGGCAGAGACAAGAATGGTTTGCTGGTGGAGCCCAGCTTACTTTCCACTAGCAGGTGATTGAAACCAAGGCATTTCTGTGGCGCTCTAAGGTTTCAAAAAATAAACATTTTCTGACGAATTGCCATGAAAATTTTCAGCTAACTCTAAACCCAGACTTTGCTTTCACCTAGACCCTTTCTTCTCAGTCTGTCGGTCCCCTTGGTTTTGCCCAGGCAGCAGCCTGCAGGATGCCGAGCGTTCGAGCTGAGGAATTGTGAGCAATCAGGGTGCCCTAAATGCCAACAGCAGATGCAATAAAGGACTGTTCCTTTCCACTTGAAATGCCTGTTGCACTTGCCAGGCAGCCAACGCTGTAAATTCATTCTGGCTATTTAAAAAGACCTTTTAAAGCTTTTGAATGGTTTCTGGCTCATTCTGTAGCAATAAAACCATAGTGCCTGAGAGCCAGACGTTCAGGACCTTACCAAGTAACTAAATACAAGATACTTGAAAGCTTTGTTGAGTGCTTAGGAACGAGATAATTATACTGGCCCTTACGCTGTTGTTTGCATGCTCATGATCACTGTCCTGGGCTCTGTCTAGTGACATTTGGGGTTACTACAAAACAAAAAAATAGTGTAGGGATTTGCAAAATGAGAATCCCACCTGCTGTGGGGTGGTGGAACAACTGTGGGAAGAAAACAGGCAAAGAAGGCAAGCGAGGTGGTGAGGTTTTGTTCTCATCCTGCTGCACAGAGCTAGGAGATCAAACCTTGCTTGTCTTGTCTGGTTTTGTAAGGACAGATTTCATCTTGTCCCTGCAGATGACTCCTCTGAAGGAGGCAGCACAGAACTACCCGTTTTCTCTCCTGCTGTGGTTAGGGTGGGACCAGGGCTTGCTTCCTGCTCTTCCTGCAGCTCAGGTCTGCTGGTGCCAAGCCCCTCTGTCAGGGAAAGCATCTCTTCGGAAGGGGAAGTGCTATGCACTATGCTGATGTTGTTTTCTCTAGACATCTGTTCTTCTTTCAGTTGGAGACAGGATAATGGGCTAGGCGGACCTTTGGTGTGACAGTTTGGTCATCCTTCTGATCTTGGGTTGAGTGGAAACGGTGGATGTTGGCTGTCATCCTGGAACAGGAGAGATACTGAGCACTTACGTTACTTTGAGTGGAAGCTGTGGCTACCCAGCAGGGTTGGGCCATCAAAGGGAGTTGCCGCAGGTCCCACGAGGTGCACAGGCCTGGTCTGGTGCTGCTTGGAACTAGCACCCTGTGCACGGGTGGGGTTATCAGCCCAGGCCACCACAATACTTCTTGATGCCTTGGTGGTAACACCTGGCCTCCACATTTCCCTTGCACACAGAACCCATAACAGTTTGGGCTGCCTGCATCTTGGTTCTCTTGACCTGGGAATGGTGCTTACTCCCAAAGGAGTCCAGCCGTGAGACCCTGGGGAGAGTAGAGCTCAGCAGGTTTAGTTAGAGACTGCAAGACTCAGTTTAGGCTCCCAGTTCACAAAATGGTTCTGCCTTTCTCTGACATCCAACATCATGAGAGCACTGGAGACAGGCTGAGGGTCACAGAGGTCATCAAAGTGACTTGCTGGAAGGTGATTTTCCTCCAAGTGACTGAGCACACTCTCTGTGCCTGCATGCCATGGTACCCAGTTTGCCAGATGGCTCCCTGGCATCCGATCAGGGCTTTTCCATGCAGTAGGGAAGAATGTAGTTGAGAAGGCTGATAAATGGTCTGTGAAGATTTGTCTGGTACTGTTTTGGTCTTCTGGGAACGAGAACCTTGTTGCAGATCAAATGTTTGATCTTTTGCTGGCATAAGTCAGCATAACTCTACCGAAGTTAATGGAGTTGTGCCGATTTACACCAGCTGAATTTATACCTTCAAAAATCATTCATTTGCTCTGTCTCTTCTCCGTTTTTTCCCCTCTCCTTGGATTAGAAATGAAGTCTATAAAGCTAATATGGTCCCTGCAGCAGCATAACTTCCACAGAGTGTTTGCCCGAAGAGGTTAAAAGCCCTATAAACTGCTTTACATTCTCTAATAATAGAATGCAGATGCAAAGGGGAAGGATTTGATGGTCAATTAATGCAGAAACTATCCAGTGCTTTGCATAGATCCTACTCCCTGGCTTTGAAATACAATGCCCAATTAAAACCTTACCCAGAACTATACTGAGATTAAAAAAAGTAATAATAATCTGCAGCACTCTAGGTAGCATGCTACAGCTTTCAGGGTGCCTCTGAGCTGTTCCTCATAAACTCTTGGATGAGATTTGTCAGGATGTTTCCAATTGCAACTGCTCCTGGAGAAAAGCCGTGAAGTAGCATTCAGCTGGCGAAGCTGGAGAGAGGAAAAGAGGAGAGGGGGGGTAAGGAAAGTGTTGACAGTCCCTTGTGCGTTCTTCTGAAAGGAAAAGAAAATTATAGTTACTGTAAGTGTTCTGCCCTTCAGCTGGGTTATCCTGCGGCCTCACTACCTTGCTGGGCCAGGCAGTGCCCGCAGAGTGGCTCTGGGGATGGGATGGGCTGACACAGCTTTGGCATATTCCAGTAGCTTCTTTTGCAGTTGGGTTGAGTATTCCTTGCTCCAGCTCTTTAGGGTTGGATGGTATTGATGACCTGTCAGGACATCTCTGCATGTGGTGGTGGCTCTGAAGGAACGGTGCAGTTTATGAGCAGACCTTATTTGGTGGAGCGAGAGAGGTTGGGGCTGCAGTAGTGTGGATGGGATCTGGATTTAATAGTCTGGAAGGTGGAGTGAAAACCCTTCTCTTTCAGTAGTCCACACTACAAGTAGGAGCTGACAGGGGAGAAGGCAGTTTGGGCAGCAAGGAGCACCGGCAGTAGTTAATCAGGGTAACAGCCAGCCCCTTCTTGGCGCTGGAGCTTACTCACTGGCTAAAGATACCGATGTGGAAATATATCGCCTTCTTTTAAGGGCTCTAGTAATTTACTTGCCGTACAGAGCAACAGGAGGGTGGAAAAGCAGGGCGATCTTCATCCAAAGTAGCTGGAGACACTTTCTTCAGGCCTGAACCTAAGGGCACGGGCTGCCTTAGCCAGAGAGATCTTCCCCTGGGCTGCCAGGTTGTCTGGACTGAGCCCTCTCCTTGATCAGCTCTTGCTGGCTAATGGATCTCCTCTGTGTTAATTAGATAGAAGGGATGGAGATCACATCACCGACCTTAACCACCAAAAACTAGGGTAGCTTATACGGCCAGTTGTTCGTCTGCCGGTGTGGTCAGTGCTCAGGAACTATCTCTTCAAGGAAAATGAATGCATTTTATAGTAGAGATCCAAGGAAGGCAGTTTCTTTCTCATCACCTTCAACGTGCACAGAGCAAACTGACAACTGAGCAAAGCCGGTGGCTTGGGCAGGGATACGTGGTGGTGGCTTCCCCTGAGCCTAAGCAGGAGGCATAGCAAGCCCATCTGCGAGGCATCAAAACCCTGATGGCAGTCCAGCATGTCTTGTTATTCTCTCTCTGCTTCTCTATTTCTCCTTTCATGGTTTGTAAAGAGGACTGAGATATACAAAGTTTTGTATAAAGGTCTCCAAAACGACTAATAGAAGGAATAAATTTATCACAGATAGCCTACAGCCTGTTGCGGATGGGGGGTCTTCCAGGTGGGTCTTCAAGTCCAGTTTAGATTGGAGGTTTTGAGGTGTTTCTATCTGAGCTCACACCTTCTTCTGCCCCTGGGTTTAGTCCCAGCTGCGTAAAATCTCAGCACAGATTGCCAGAGTCGAGTGGAATTGCCCAAGTTTGGGAAACTGGAACTAAATGAACAGAGCATGATATGAAAGCATAATAGGACTGATTTTTTTATTGCAGGAAGGCCTCGACACCGTTCTGAGAGCATAAAGGGTCATTTACATCTATTTTAAGCAATGTAAAAGCTTGATCCTCATTTACACACGTTGAAAAGAAAATATAATACGTACCGAGACTAAGTCCCTTCCTACTGCCAAAGTGATGGAAAGAGACTTTAGTGTAAATAAGGTTCAGGCCTGTTTTCAGTTTCAGCGCCATGAACGTGCCGGTGCAGATGCAGGAAAGATGCCAAATGTATTTATTTTGGCCCGGCAGGGTGTTTCTTCAGTTTTCTGTCTGCAGAAGAAAGTGAATGCACACGTTTTGGCTCTGCCTTCCACGAGAGCCACTGGAAGTGTCACTTCCCCCCTCTCAGGCGGGGACCCAGGACGCCGTCCCCAAGGCCACCACACAGAGGATGCTCTTGTTGGGCAGGACCCGGGGGAGCGGCGGCTGCTGAATGGGCACCTTTGTGGTGAGGGCTGCGAGTTGGCCGGTTCCAGCTGCTCAGCTGCTCCCAAGGACTCCGCAGCAACTTTAAACCACGCAGAAACCGAGGATGCACAAGCTGACAAACTCTGTTTGTGTCAACTAAAGAAAAGCAGCTCTCTGCCGGCTGCCGGAAATGGGCTCCAGACCTTCTCCTGGGGTGGAGGAGACACGGAGTAACTGCTCAAAGATGTGAGTAGTTTCCTAAACAGGATGATGATGACAATTACAGGCTGATAGGGGCTCAGTATTTACATCTCCTTAACTAGTCAGGCTTTCAACCCAATCAGAGTCCGGGAGAGCATTGCTCTTCCCTGAGAACGTTGAAGGAGACTGTGATTTATCATGGGGCACAGGGGCAAGTGGCTGATACTCCACAGAGGTTCCATAATACGGACCATCTGCACGCAGATTGCGACTGAGCCTCTCCCCGTCCTTTTTTCTCTCCACGTAGGACAAGGGGCAGCCTAGATCTGAAGGGAGGTGCAATTTTAAGCAGGGCTGACGTGCCTCTGTGCCAGCGTGGGACGGATTAGAATTAGTTCCTGCTAATTTGCTCCACATGGAGCTTTCAGGTTGAATTCTGTCTCCCAAATTAACAGGCGGACCACCCTCTCAGTATCCTGACTGCTGTATTTCCCGTTGCGAGGGAAGAGTTTCTCATCCGTCCCGCTCTTCCTGTGGTTCAGGCAGTGCCGTGCTCACTGCTCGAAGGGAAGGAGTATCTAGCTCTGCGTGTTCAGCCTCCTGGGGACCCTGAGCTGATGGAAACCTGGGCAGTCATTTCGGAAAACAGTGAGCCTGGAAGTTTAGAAGCAGGAAGGATGCACAGACTAGTGATTATTACCTCCTGATTGTTTTTTGTTTCTGTCTGAATCCCAGATCGTTCCTGTTCAGGAGGCAGTTCTTAGTAGTCTCGCTGCTCTTCTTAGCAGAGAAGCCAAACTAAACCTTGCCAGAAAAGATCCAGGGGCTCTGACTTTGTGCAAGTACTCCTGAAACCAACTGTTTTTGCAAAGTGGCATAAAAAAAAGGGCAGCAGGTCCTGTGGCAGTCCTTCTGCTAATGAAGACCACAGCTTCTCCAGCTGGGCCAGGCCCACAGGGCTGAAAAAGCTAAAGGCTACAGAATAGGCTTAGTTAATTTGGCTGAGGGTGATGCATTTGTGCTGCAGAAACACCAAAGTGTCATAGTGAGACATGGAAAATACCTGCTCAGCCCATGAACTGATGGGGCCCATCTGCCACCCCGTGCAAAGGGTTGCACAGGGTGTGTTTTGTGGGGTTTCACTCAGTCCCAGGAAAATGCGCTAAGTGAGATGGTTCCTTCAGGAGTCTGTTCAACCAGGCTTGCAGGCAGGAGGTTGTCCCTAAAGTCCAGCCTCTATGTTCCGCTCCTCAGGCCCATCCAGCTGAATTATTCATCCCTGTGACACGTGCTGAAATTTTTTGTTGACCATCACAAGGAAGGGCAAGCCACTGGGCTGGTCTTTGCCAAATCTGCTTTGATTTTTAGTCTGTGTCAAGGTGTATTGACATCCTGGTGCCTTTGCGTGGGTTGTTGCAGTCTCTCTGTGGTTAGGTTCCCAGCTGAAAAATGACACTACTGTAGTGACAGTCCCTCTCATGTCCACAACAGCTTGGGTAATTCTTAGCTACATAATTTCTCAATGAAGGTCTGGACATCTCCAGTAGCTTCTGAGTCATGAAGATGCTTTTTACGCGGAGCCATTATTCCTGATAACATATACTGAGATCATGAAGCACTTCTAGGATCCCTGTAGATGTTCGGGAGCCCCATACAAGCCTCAGACAACACAGCTCTTGAGCCCAAGACTTGCTGTCCATAATACGAGGCAGAATGAGGCCGAATTGCTAAGCAGTGCTGGCTGCTTTGAGCCAGGCAGTTGGGTACACGGTGGTGGTGTGAACCCAAAGTATCGCCACGAAGGGCTGAATTTTGCCCTGAGCTGCCCTACCATGTGTAAATCTGGAGCACCTTCACTGGATGTGAATCAGTAAACTCAAATGAATAAAGCTGAAGATACTTAAATGATATTTTCACATTTTCCTGAGAAACAGTAACATTTCTTTCTGTTTGAACTTTCAGAGGGCTCGATATTTCATCCTTGCTTTTTAAGATTTTTGTTAAATTTTGATCCCAACCTCAGTGTAAGACCTAACTTTGTGCTCCTGGCTTCTGACTTTAGTGAATGGTGGTTTGTGTGTTAACTGTAGCGATGTGTTTGCAGGCAAAGACTGGGGAAAGGAGGAGGAACAGAGTTGCTCTGTTTGGGCTGTTCCACGCTGGTGTGTTGCAGAGTTCTTCCTGGTTATGGTCTACATGAAATCTCACCAATGAATCTGCAGGGGTTTTATAAAAACTGTCCACAAATTTATTACATCTTTTCAGCCAAGAAAGACTGTCTCTAGTTCTAACTCAACAGGTTTCATTTTGTCATTTCCAAGCTGGCACGCTTCTCTTGGTCATTTCAGAACAGGTGGTTTAGAAATTTACGTACGTTTGATTTTCTCAAAAGCCTTTTTCACAGCCCCCAAATGAAGCTAGACAAAATTGGTGAAACATTTTATTTGATGTCTAAGCATCTTTAAAACTTGCTTTTATTTCAAGTGGGCTGAATTGATCTCTGTGACTTTTTGTTCATGGCAACCTAAAATTATTTACTGTGGAAGCAAAGAAATAATTTTTTCGCCTAGTTCTGGGGTTTACCTCTTTCCCAGGGCCCAGCAGTGAGCCAGTCTAGCCTTCAGTGCTTGTGCCTCTGTTTGCCCTTCCTGATATTTTTTATTACATACTCTCGAAGTCAGCGAAATAGACTTTCTCCGTGAGGGAGTATCTGAGCCTGGGTGTGTGTTGCTGTTCCATGATGACTGGCAGCAGGCGTTCCCATACAATGGGTCCAGCACGGAGCTGTCTTGGCAGATGACTGTTTTGCCTGTGTTGTTTTTTTTTTTTCCTGCCTGCTGGAAATATGATGAAAATATACCCCTCGCATGTACTTTGTTCTGTATCATATGCAAGAGATGGAAATGCTTCTTGGGAGGAGAAAGAGAGAGAGCAGGTCATCTGGAGAGCACCCATCATGGTACATGGGTGTATGCTGGAGGGCCCTGTGAGCACAGTTGTGTTGGGCAAAGGCATGGAGAGAGCTGAGTTCTGGCAGATTGGCGCTGGGGAGGGCTCTCACTGGAAATGCAGAAAGCTCAGCAAAAGTGTGCTTCTCCTGGGTGTCCTGTTCTTCTCAGACTTCTTGCAAGGAGCAGTTTCGGAGGTGTTGCTGGAGGTGTTCCTGATAGGACTGCTTGGCTGATACGGTCCATTCCCTGGCTCTCACCTGGACCTGGCCTTGTGATGCTGAGTGTACTTGCTGAGCCTGCTGTCACATAGCTGGGGGTGCTGCTAGGAAAATGCAGGCTGCTTTGGGGTTGTGGGCTGCTCTGGAGAGTGGAAGAGTGGCTGGGCAATGATAGAGTTTAAATGACCAGAGTCCTATTCCTAGTACTGTCGTAGGCTGTCTGCTTAAACTCACTCTATCTCCTTTCTCCATCTTTAACTGAGCTTCTTTTGTTTGTTTTTTAGAGCACAAACAACTTATGCAAGCTGGAAGCCTTTACTGATAATTCCCAAACACAGAAATATGTGCCTGCAATGTGGCACGTTTTAGAACAGCATCCACTCAGATGGTGGAGAATCCATCACAGCCTGCGGTGAGTAATTCCAATGGCTCATTAGTCTTTCAATTACAAACTGGCACCTTCCCTGCAGTTTGAATTTGTTTAATTTTGGCTTCCAGCCATTGGATGTTGACATGGCTTTGTCTGTTAGATTAAAGAGAGTTCTGCTATAAGAGATCTCCTCTTTAGTAAGTGCTCTTTATTGTTAATAAGGTCATTCTTCCTCTGCTTTTTGATAAGCCAAATTATAAAGCACCGTAAGTATCTCAGTGTTAGCAGCCCCCCTCCACCCCACAGCCCTCAAATTGTAATTGCAGTTACCTCCTGCCTTCCTACTCGGGCACCACTGAGTTGCCCAATAAGCCCATCGTGCCATTGGAGACATCTGTGTGGGCCTGGCAGATCTGCCACATCTGCAGTGGCATGAGGCGCAGGTATCTGCATTTAGGAACCTGAATCAAGCCCTCAAATTGCAGAAGAAGGGTGTAAAATCCATCTCCCCTAACTTGAACCACCTACAGCTTTAGTAGTAGACCAAACCTATCACCTAGTCTTCTGAGTACCTCTTGCTTAGTCAAAGTGCTTATGTCATTTTCTGTTAAGTCAACACTCACCAAGCTGCAGTTACGCAGAAGGTGACTCTGGCATAACGTGCCTGTTCTGCCACCCATTGCAGCAGCTGTGGAGCCCCTGCTATGGCTGTGAGGTCCTACTGGAAGGCAGCTTGGCAAGCTCATGTCTCCAAAGGAGACTATCTAGGCTACTGTCAATTTTACTTCTGTGGGTTTGGGGGAGGATGCCATGCCCTTGGTGTAGACCCATGCCCTGCTTTGCCAGTAAAAGCTAGTAGGGTTAGGTTGTTGATGCTGATTATTGTGGCCTCAGAGACAGAGTGTTGTGTCATCTTCTGTTCTTTGGTTCTATGTATCTTAGAAATTGCCCCAGTCTATGTGTTGTGATTGCAGATGTTGGCAGGGAACTTTCAAGCAGAGCCATCAGCCATGTTCTCCACCATCATGTCTATCTGAGGGGAACCTGAAGAACGCTGTCAGTTTTCTCATGGCTCTTCAGAACGTGTTGACTGGGGATGGCCTCTGTTTTAATGATATTTTAGAGCTGTTTGATAGTATCCTGGCTTTTCTTAGTGTAATTTGGGTTTATATACAGTGACTGATCACGTGCCAGAAGTTTTATTACGGACAACAAATCTCATTCAATCAACAGCAGAGACCAAACAGCCATTGTTTAACCTCGCTACTTAAAACAACATTGGATGACTCCAGGCGTACCAGATGGGACCTACCAGCCTCACTCCGCTCTCTATGAGTAATCAGCACGTGGATAGGCTGCAGATTTCCATGTGAACTGCGCTGGGTTGGAGCTTGTTTCAGGCCCAGCTAGAGAGCTCTGCTGTTTAATACGGGATGGTAGTATGGGAGGTCTTTGATGTAGTCTCTGGTGAGTTGGTCAAGGTGGGTAGTGGTGGAGTAACCGTCCCTGGAGGTGTTTGAAACACGTGTAGATGTGATACTTCAGGACATGGTTTAATAGGCATGGTGGTGATGGGTTAACAGTTGGACTTGATGATCTTCGAGGTCTTTCCCAACCTTAATGATTCTATGATTCTGTGACTTCATATCAAGTCTTTGCCACCATGCAGCCGTTAGAGCACAGCAGCTGAGCGGAGTAACTTGCTGTTTCACAAGACCATATTTTTCTTGTGCTGAAGGTGTTTTCAGTTGAACCAACTGTAGAGAGGAAGTTTCTGGGGGCCATGAATCAAAGGCTCCAGGAGATCTCCCCTTGTGCACTGTTGATAAACTAGTCTGTCTTCACCACCTTAGCCCAAGGCTCAGAAAGATGTTTTGGAGATACTCTGCTTGCAAACTCTAATTTCATGAGGAGCCAAGCTCTGTGGAGCATATTTAGTGAGCGCACAACTAAATGAGACGTGAACAGCCTGATCATGGCAGGGTGAAACTCAGAGATTCATTGCTCAGGTGAGAAGGAAGCGCGGCAGAACACTGAGAGCCTAAAAGAACAAGCATGAATGTGTATAATCCATGGTGTGAAACCAATGCTATAAATAATGGGCTGATGGAAACCAGATCTGTTCTGCGTATGCTTCCCATTTCTACTCCAAAGCAAGAAAGTTGCTTGCAGTGAAACGCTCATACATGGCCACGCTTTGGCCTCTGTTCCTTCCCCCAAGGCATGTGCTGGTCCTCCTGAGACCTTTAAAAGGCGGCTCTGGGTGTGACTTGGGAAAGGAATGTGCAGATCTCGTGAAAGATTTCCTATCGGCCACTGCATGTGAGGGTAGACCAGCATCATTCATTTTATAATAGAAATTATCTTTCTCGCTTGTTCCTCCCTGCTCCCATTTTTACAAAAGAAAAACGTTGGGAGCCAAACTAACTTGTCTGAGGGCAGAAAATGGCTGTAGAAATAAGTACTGCTGATTTCAACACCCTGGGCTCCACTATTAATATTTGATATTTTAGTCTCTTCAAGCTGCCAGTCAAGTAAAGTAGAGAAGGCAGGAACTGCCATATATAAATGTCCTCAGTGCTAAATCCTACTGTGAGCCATCAGAGTAAAGAAGTTTGTTTCTCTCTTACCTTGTATTCATGTAAATCACCACGGCCAGTAGAACTACGCCTGCCTAAGGCCCGCGTGAGCGGGAAGCAGTGGTGCCACTGGCTTCGGGGAGCATAAGGAGAGCTGAACTTCGGCTACCAGTTTTCAGGGAGTTAAAGAGAAGCAAGCGTAGTCCCCAAGGCAAACAGCAGAGACCCATTTGGAATAAATCTGCTTGCTGGCTGCACTCCTCATTCTGGCAGTCAGTTCATTTACAATTCAGGCCAAGTTTTCCACTATGGTCAGCTTTAACTAATAAAGATGTAGCATGGTACCTTGCTAATCTCATTAGATGGAGAGGTATGTTTTGGTAGCGGTTTCTGGGGGAGGACAAAGAGAGAAATACGTTTAGCAATTCCAGCCTGTGCCATTTCTGTCAGAGTTTTTAAAACTGTATATATATGTTACATAGCATATGTATATATGTACATTTCTGCTGTTTTTACTTAAATCTCCCACTAAAAATAGTGGTACCAGAGGCCCCAGTTACCAGTCCCCAGGGATAACTGCATTCCTGGCTATAGGGAGTTAGAAACTCCAGTGGTGTCATTGCTCATGGCTGGGTACTGATCCATGGAGGTCTTGGAGTCCTTCTTGTCCTTTGCTTGGAGTTAAACATGCTGAACCCTCGCCATCAAAGTCCAGGAGACGCGGTGATGTTAAAGCCTGCTGATTTCAATGCCTTGCCCGGTGCCTCATTGTCAGGTTTATGTTCAGTGACACCAATGGATTTCTTTTTTTTTTCTCCCTCCTCCTGTGAACAAGCTTTAAAAATATCAGGAATTAGGCCAGTATTAATAAATGGAAGCTCTTTCTCTTGGAGTACGAGGCATCACCCCACCCCGCTGAGCTGGGCTCCTCGCAGAAGGGGAGAAAGGGGAAAATCGGGTCCTCTCCGCTTTCCTTTTTTGCTCCTAGACCGCTATGGCTCAGTGCTGGTTTGTGTTAGCTTTGAAGTGCTCTGTGGCTTTCAGCATTGCTCCTTGGGACGTGTCGGCAGGCTTTGCTCTACCCTCTTTCCTGATGTCCTCCATGGTAGCATTTGTCAGGGAAGCCTCAGCTGCATTTCCGAAATGGGTCCTGAACCAAACACGTCATTGCTGTCCTCCACATTTAGATGCTGTAACTAATGCAAAGAGGGAACGTATTGACGCCGTGGGATACACTTGATGAATCAATTGGTCAAGGTGGTAGCGCGGAGGCTTTGTTGCCCCTTATAAGGTTGTTCCTTCCCTTTCTCGTGTCACAACAAGGACGTTGTTGTGTTTTGCCGAATCCTTCCTTGCTTGGGGCCAGTCATTTATCAAAAGAGATTTCCATCTTGGGCTAATAATTCATCTTTTATTGCAGCCCTCACTGCTCCGAGGGCCCATTTGTTTCCTCTTATCACAGTCTAATTATTTCGTGAAGGAAAATCTCTGACTGTCTTGGGGCCAGCGGCTGAGAGTTCAGGAGAACCTGGCTCCCAGGTAGGGATGTGCTTGTGAGCGTGGGAGTGGGGTTTCCAGGGGGTCAGACCCTGTCCGTGGGATGGCTCCTGCGGAAGGGAGGACGGTGCGGGAATCCGGTGGGTTTGACATGAAACACAAAGTCTTTCTTTGACTTAACTTTTCCTTTGTGCATTTTTCACGGACGAATGCTCCCACATGCGTCACACCCACTCATCTCCCACCACCCACTCACTTTTTCACACAGACACACTCACACTCTCACACATACTAATAAGATTTCCTGTAAATTAAGTTTTTCGGTCTTCCCCCCCCCCCCTACCCCCAGTGGAAAACTGTGGAAAAAAAAGGGAGCAAAAATTCATATTCATTACATACTGGGCCAGTGCTGGGATTATAGAAGGGAGGATGGGTGGGTGGATGAACAGATAGTAATCACAGCAGCATAATTAATAATAACGACAGAACGACATCCTGCTCCTATTAATAGTGCATGCACAGCTTTAATCAGCTCTATCCACCATCCGATGGGAGACTTTAACTGAATCAGTTGCTAGTTTCTATCAGAAAGGTTGTTCTGACCAGACTGACAGAGGGTTCCCCTTGGTTCTTTATTTCTAAAAAGGAGAAACTACTAATTTATTCTTAATTTCTGCATCTTTGTCTGACCCAGGATAATTTCTTTGTTTTATTCAGTGACCCCAGTGCAGCTCAGAGGCCGTGGGGGATGTGTTGGGGAGTTCCCCAGTTCCCTCTCCCTGGGTGAGCATCCTTTGCTCCTCAATCCGCTGCCTCTGGAGCTCAGTGCGCAAAGCTCTGGGATGGCCCCGGACAGCCGAGCCGGGGAGAAAACTATGAAGCAGGGCAGCAGGGCTGTCTGCAGTCACTGTGCCACCGCTATCTTCCTACAACCCTAGTGGCTTTATCAAGCATTTTGAAATCACCCAGAGCATGAGAGGTGCTCTATAAAATCAAACTCCATCTCGGTCTGTCCCGCAGCCATTCCTCTGCTCGGAAAGCAGCAATAAATTCAGCTGGGCTGGTAACGGCCAGTTGCACCACTTCAGAAATTTTCTTTGAAGAGAAGTTCTAAAATCTCATTGGTTTATTAAGCATTTCATATCTATGAATTGTCAATTGATGTATTGCATGCAAAAGACACGGTGAATAGAATAATAACCTTTCCCAACATTTCATTTTGAAGCCCCATTTACCTGAACCGAGCTGCTTCCAATAAAGATTTCACAACATGTTTCTCCTTCACAAGTGCGCTTACAACTTATGAAGCAAACACAAATGTTTTAATTCTGACAAAATGAGCATCTTTCATGCACCAGCCTCTATTCAGCACATAGTTTTGTGGCTAAATGACTTTCTGATTATCATGTCCCAGGATATTACTTCAACTGAAGTGATATGAAATGTCATTAAAAAGTAATGTTCCTCTGCTTTGACAATCATATTAGTAAACATTGGAGGCTCTGCAGGTTATATGTCAGGCGGGCCGACACTAATGGGTTTATTAACATATACAGTAGCACTTTGTCAAACGTCCTTGTTAATCTAAATTTCCAGGTGACAAAAAGAAAGGGGAGGAGGAAGGAGATGATATTTAAATATTGTTTAGGTTGGACTACAAGTGAAAGAACCCAAGAAACCCCGAGCAAGGCTCGCCCAGCCCTCGCTCCCAAGCAGAGGTGCTGATGGGGAACAGGGACACCCATCCTGGAGAAGAACGAGTGTAATGCATGGGAAAGGGCACAAGTGGATTTGTTTCAGGGTTGGGGGTGAACAGCTGCATCCCCATCCGAGCCAGCGGGTTCATGGTACAGGAGCAGCCAGGGCTGGGCTCTGTGTGAAAGCCAGGGTATCCGAGCAGTAAATAGAAGAGGGCAAATGGGGTCACAGGGGCAAATGGGTTATCACAGGGACATCAGGGTCCCAGGGACATCTGCTCTGAAATGCATAAAGATACTTGTGCCACCTATAAACTAATGCTTGAGGAAGGTCCAGGCAACGTTGCAGTGCTGCAGTGGCACCGAATAACGGGGCTTTGGGGCTTTTTAGAGGTGATGGAAGGCTGACACCAAATTTCCTCCAGGATTCAGGCAAAGTAGGGATGGACATCTGATCTTGAGGTGGGAACGTGCTCTCTCGATGTCCCCAAAGGATGGGACAAGAATGGGGAGGGGGGAATTTCAGTTGCCGCTGCTGGGTGAGTTGACGCTGAGCCCAGCTGAGCCGGTGCCCGGGCAGAAGCCCCAGCTGGGCTGCCACGGGTGTGGGGGCTACAGCTGCCGGGGGGCCCTGGGCATCTCTGCAGAAGCCCCTGCGGTGGTGGGGATGCCAGCCGGTGGGTTTGGCTCCCAGGCAAGCAGTAGGGAGGCACGAGCTGTGCTCTTGCTGCTCTCCGCAGCAGTGATGAGAGTTGAATTTGGCCTGCGGAGAGTTATTTACCCAACAGCTCCAAATTCTTCCCCTCGGGATGTTAGCTAAATACCGATTTTCAGTTATGTTCACATGGTACCATCTGCTTGATGGGCCAGAAGCTCTTCCAGCACGTACCAGAGAAAGGTGCAGAGCAAGTGAAATGGGGCTGTAGGGAGCTGCCCCAAAGGGATCTTTGGGGAAAACCTGTTTCCTTGTGGGAAATTAATTCATCCCCACACCCACTGCCTCCTCCTCCTGGCTGGCAGCACTTTGGAAGGGGTGAGTAACAGCGGCTAAACTCTGTGTAGTGAAGATTTCGGGGTTGCCCAGATGCCCGGCTTGCTCTGGCACTGGGGAGGTGGCACTGCGCCATGTCCTGGGCTCTGGCAGGGTGCTGGAGGTGGTCCCAGCTTCCCGTGTGTGCAGGGGATAGCACTGTGCCCTTCGGCATCCCCACGATGACAAAGCGGTCAGCACAGGGCTGGCTGCGCAGAGGGAGCTTACAGATGGACCCCACCGGTGTGGGGAAGAAGAGGCATCTGAGATTTCAAGTTGTAGAAGACAAACACGCTTGTCTCTGCTCAAATATCCTGGCTTAGAGAACCTCAAGCTGTTTAAAATCATCTCCTGAGCTAGTGGAGAAGAAGGGAATTCGGATGCTGAAATTCAAGTTCTTGGCCGGACTTCAGTCCCCAGGGACACGGGGAGCCTGGAGGGACCTGCTGGCACCTCCGAGCACCCCAGCACACCCGGAGTCCTGCCCGTTGCGATCCGTGATGTATTTTTTCCCCACAGAGTGGGACGATACAAGTCTACGTGTGGCAGAGTTGTCAGACGTGTTTGTAAGGATGCTTTGCAGCAGCAGTTCCCCTTCCCCTCTGAGAAATGACCGGACTGGATAAGGCTGCTCAAAGGCACCGTTGACTGCCGGGGTCTCAGGGCTGTGCTTCTCTCCTGGTTCTGCGTTCGGAGGACATAACAGCTGAGTCGGGTGTTTCCCCACACCGGCTCTCTGCTCGCTATGGGGTAAGCAGAGTCAATGACTTGCCGTGGTTTTTATTTTGGGAGCTGGGAAGTGTAAGTACAGTGGGACTTATTCTCGTCTGAATGACTAAGCCTCCACCAGCCCGGAGCTCTTCATCTTGGCAAGCAGATGGTGCGTGGAGGGAAAGTGATGCTATTCACCACACTGAAAGGCCTTTTCTTTCTGGAGCAGCGCCTTAAAGGTACAATGGTTTGGTTTCTCAGGGTGAGCAGTGCTGGGCGTTCAGGTGCCTTTCGGGGAGGGACACAAAATAGGGCAGAGTCGCAACCGAGCCTCGGATGGGTCCTGCGTCGAGAGGCCGAGAGGGACCCGTTCTGTGCTGGTGCAAGTTGGCCTCACGTGGATGCAGAGAGCTGGGTCACAGGGCAGAGCTGCGGGGCTCGGGGATCCTTCAGAGCATGCTAAGGAGCATCGTTCTTGGGCCAAGAGGGAGCCTCCATTCCTGGAGCCACTCGAAGCCCCGCGTGCCCCAGAGCTCAGCGAGATGCATGTTCCTGGTACACAGATGTGACAACCACAGTTGCTGTCTCTCACCAGCTCTCATGATTTTGGGAATTGGCAGCCTGGGGTTGAACTGCCAAGCTGAGACCGCAGCTGGGCCCGTGGCACGAGCGCCCTTTGCAGACAGGCATAGGGCTGCTAATGCCCGCACAGCCGCACGCGGCGATTCCCACCCAGGCTGGCAAACCCCCCTCGTCCTTTCCCTGCCTGGCAGCAGCACTTCTGGATCTGCCACCGCTGTCTTCACCTTTGAGCCGCTTCAGCAGCAGGCGAAGCAGAGGTTCAGGGCAAACCGGAGCCTCTGCTGCTGGGAATAACACAGAGAAATTCAGGAGCGAAGTGGCGAACGTCACCCCAGAGAGCGTCTCCTCCCCTGCTCCTCCTCCTCCAGCCTGCAAGCTCTCCCTGCACTCATCTTTCCTCTGCACTGACTCTTATGACTCCAAAAAGGGGCTGCTTGTGCCACCGTGACACGGGTACCTGCCACAGAGGAGCGGGTGTTGTAAGCCCTGGGAGTGGATCCTGTCAATCTGGTGGTCTCTGCTTCGTTGGCAGATAATTATAGTGTGGAAAGAAAATGTATTTGCTAAAAGCAGGAACTTCATGGGGTTTATAAAGGATGCTTTGTCCAAGCAGCCACTGGAGTTAATACAACTCAGCTTGGGCTCCATAAAGGTCTGCAGAGCTTAAAGTCTGAGTGTTGCTGGGCTGGGAACTGGAGGCTGGCATTCACGGTTACTGTCCAGTGTTCCACAGAGAGCTGTGGGGTGCGAAGCGTAACGAGGGCTCGGGGTCAGGCGGGAACGGCTCCTGAGCATCCTGGTGCATGTGAAGGTTGGAGGCGAACAGGCACAACCGTTCTTGTGTGCCAGCCGAGGAGTTTGGTTGCTGGCAAGCAGCAGCATTTCACACCGATCGGATCCATGTTTTGCGACAGCACTCCAAACTCCCAGAATTCTTCTGTTTTGGGGGCTCATTATTATTAAGCGCTTGATGCATTTGTCTTCGTTTGACCTCTTCTAGCTGAAAAGATCAGCAAGGCTCGATAGCAAAGTGCTCAGAGACGAAGTGGGGGTCTGGATTTTCAGTGCCACACCGTCATCTCGGCTTGTGCCATCCCATTCCTGGGGCCCAAGTGGGACCGAGCACAGGGTGCGGGTGCCGACCCGTGCCCGCCCAGCCCAAAATAGCCGTGAGTCCAGAGTACTCGCTTGGTGCACCAGGAACTGCTGCCTGCCCTCGCAGCTGGCGATTGTATCTGGTACTTTATAAGCTTCGAATTTCTCAGTGTAACACAAAGGCAGTGCGAACTGAAGAGCTGCTGAATTGGTAGTTTATTTGGGGGAGGGAGGTCCTCCTCTCTTCTTGGCTTTTCCTTCTTTCCTCCGGTAGCTGCAGTGGGGAAAAAAAAAGTTTAAAAAAAGGGAGGAAGGGCTTGGAGGCAACAGGTTAGAAAACAAATACCAGAAGAAGGAGAAATGGAGTTATTTGGAGAGCAGAGTTATTTGCTTTGAGATCAAACTTCTTTTTTTCTCTGATTTTTTTTTTTTTAAGAAAATGGGAAAAAAAAGTCATCTTCTCAAAATACCCCCGTTTTTTGTTTTAAAACTTTAGACAAACTTTTGGTGTTGCCTCTGTTCACGATTGAGTTTGCAATTTAATAACCTTGTTATGTTACAAATCCTGAGACTTCGCGACTCCTGCACTAGTCCATCTGCCAAGCAGAGAGCGTTTCTTGACCTTTTAAAGCAAGCCAGAGATAATGAACCATTTGGACTGTATAGGATGCCCTAGATGTTTGGAATAAAATCAGCGTGGCTGTGAATTTTGGAAAGGAACAAATGTGCAGCTCTGAGCCAGCAGCACGGGCTGAGAGTTTGCAATGATCTCCGACTGCAGTAACAGCCATAAACTCCTTTAAAACAGTTAATAAATCAGAGGACATGGGCAGAGTGCGAGCTGGGCTTCACAAGGGCTTTAGACAGTGTCTTGAAAGGTCCAGAGAGGGAGGATTCGACTGGCTGCCAGTGAGTTTGAGCTTGTAACTAGCCGTTTTCTCCCTCAAATCTCATCAGCTCTTGAGAAATGCAAATGCTGAAGAGGCTGATGTTTGCTGGGGGAGCTGGATGTCAGAAGCTGCTGTCCCTGTTATTGACGGCGGTGGAAATGTGCAGTGTGTGCCACACGTTTTGCACTGTGGATGTTGGAGGTCCGATGGTGAAAGATCTTTCTTTCATCAGTATTTACTGTGGTGAGTTTTAGTTCTTCTCTGAAAATGGAAACCTGAAATATTATAGCTTCACGGGTGTTGTCCCAGGTCAGGTGTTCCGTCTTCAGTCAGAAATGTCCCCTGGGAAGTACCACTGACTCCTATTAGTGAAAGGACCCTTGTGCATGCCAGACAACGTGGCTGGGGAGCAGAGACCGAGCACCCAAACCGTTCTTCCCGTGGCCCACCACAGCAGTGCTTTGGACGGGCATCTCCTGACCTAACCCTGGAACCACTGGGTCCAGCACCCATGGGCTTGGTGCTGAGCAGCAGCTGGGGCTCTGCCAGCCTCTGAGGGCTCCTGCAGAGAGCAAGAGGACCGTGGTTCTCTTGTCCTTTCTGGAGAGCAGCAGATGTTCATGGGTGATCCTTCTGCATTTGTTTACGGATGATCCTTTCTGTGTTTGGCTCATCAGGTCTCTCCCAATGCCTGGGGGATTGCACCAGGGCTGTGATTTCCTGCCTCCTGTGTGTGGCCGCTCATGCCAGGACTCTCTGCTTAGCCCAAGTGGTTATGCACTTTTCAGCTGTTGGCTGTTGCTGTGTCCCTCTTCCCTACGTTTTCCATGGTATTTCCATCTTTGCAGCAAGCCTAGCACAGGAGCACCAAGATCCTGCCTGGTGGTTCTCTTGCTCTGCCTGCTGCGGCTGGGTGGTGTTCTCAGGTCTAAGGCATGGACCCGATTTGGCACACATGGACATGAACAAGGACACAAGGACACACACACGTGTGCACACACATGCAAACATGGACAGGATGAGGCTGACACATTCTTTGCTTCCCCAACCTCCTTTTCGTCGCATCCAACTCTGCGGTTCCAGCAGGAAGGACATAGGCAGCTTTTTGGGTGGAGCAGGAGAAGGGATGGCTGATGTGCTTCAGCCCTTGCCTCACTGGTGCCATGGAGAAATGCAGGATTAACTTGTTTTAAAATGTTGCTGAGGTTATGTGTGTTCTGCCTATGCTGCAGAGCCAGAGCCTTGATCTGTAGTTCTTTGGGGGAAAGATGACATAGTTGGTCTTGATTAAACCATTAGTTTAATGTTGATTAAACCATGGTTAAATTAGTCATGTCTCTAGCTATCCATATGATACATAAGGACTTTATTGTAATGGGATGGGTTGCCATGCCCAATATTAAAACTTGCTGTTGTGCTCACTAGCAACTAGCGTGGCAAAAATAAACAAATGGGATGGAAGGGGAAGGACTTTCTACATTAACACTGCAGTATAAATGGAGCTGTCATTTAAACTGAAATAGCATTAGTTTATGGTGATTTTTAGCCACAGATCTCATGTCATAGCCTGCTTTCCTGCCAAGGAAACATGGGCAGGCTTGCTCTCCTCTAATGGAGGTTCCCAAAGCATTGAAGAATGTGACCACCGCCGTGGTGGTGGCGAAGAGCCAGGCAGGATGGTCGCTTAGTGCCATAATAAGCAATCATTTAGCTAAGGGAAACCTCCAAAGTCAACGCTCACAGGGAAAATCCTAGGACTCTTTTGGTGTCTGGCAAAGCAGATGAAACACCAGGCTGAAGGGATTTCTCTGAGAGGTTTTCCACTCTCCATACAGCATTTGCTTTTTTCCTGCAAAGCTGAAAATCTTGGCACATGTGTAATGCACCCCACACTACTGGAGGTCTGTTTATACTGGTAGCTGAAGGGTCTTCTTCTTGCCATCATCTCCAGGAATAAAACATGGACATCAGAAATGGATGTGCGTGAGGCTGCCCTGATGCCTAGGCTGGTCTCAGGCCCATGGTTAAGAGTGGTTGTGTCAGAGCAATACCCTTGGTGCTGGTGACCTGTGGAGGAGCAGGTTGATGGAGCACTGCACTCACCTGCGTCTCCCTCCTTTGCCATGCAAAAGCTGAGGGTGGGGAGCAAAGGAACAAATATCCTGCTGGGGATGGCCTCAGCCATGCCCTGCTCAGTGGCTGCATGCAAAGCTGCTGTGGGGCCACGGATGTGGGTGCTGGTGCTGGCTCCCACTGTCATTACGTTCCTGGGCTGCTCTGGGGTGGTGGTGCCAGGGGAGGGGAGGCAATGAGCCCTGAAGGGTTGGGGTGCGTTGGGGGAGCCCCTCTCATCCCGGCATGGCTCTCCCTCCATGCCTTCCCGGGCCCCCGGTTTCTAATACTCTTCTTTAGGGCACTGAGGCAGGTTGGACACTGTTATGTTGTCTTTATTCTTGATCTATAGACTGATAGATCCTGCTGGCCAGGTGAAGATCAGCATCTTGGTATACTGATGGTCCATGGCTTGATTTCACCCAGTCCAGATGGACTTGTCAGGTAGCAGAAGGTGTTTCCTGAAGTCTGTGCTACTAAAAGAGTTTGTAGGGCTTGGTGGGGCCCCAGGGAGTGAAAGACATCTTCCCATGCCCAGTGTTCATGTAGCGAGCTCAGCGTACTCCTCAAGGTCATTTTTTAGGCCAACCTTTCTTGGCGCGCGGAATCAGGACTCAAAGCCATGGCTTGCTCCAGCTGAGGGTCCCTACAGCCCCCTCAAGACTCGGGGAGTCTCACCCTCAGGAGCTGGAGGTCCTGGGAGGAGGGTTGGACTGGCTGGGGAGCCTGCACCTCTTACAGATCCCACCCACCGGCTTCAAAGCCTCAGGTTTAATTAATCTCCCACCAGTCTTGCTTACCCACACCCTGATCCCAGGCAGGAGACTCAACACCAGTCAGGGGCTCTTCCATCACCTTATTTCAAACAGTGTTTCTCCCCATCTACCAGGGCTGAGTTTCCTTTCCTGCATCCCACCAGGATGCAATTCCTGACCCCAGATCTCGTTCCTGAGGGCAGACAGCAAGAGCCATAATCCCCCGGGGGCTGATACAGGGGTTTATAAAGCCCTGCATCTTCCTTCGGCCATCACTGGCAGGGGGGAGGACGTTAACTCAGCTCCTGTGCGGATGCCTGTAATAGGAACGGTGCCTGGGGAGGCATTTGGTCCTCATTAGCAGATGCTCGGTAGCTGTTTTGTCATTTTTCTTGTTTGTCATAAAAAATAAATACTGTTTAATAGATGATCTTACAGAGCAGGTTTTGGCAACAAAATAGACCGTGTCCCATTATAAACTTGATGTGTATAATTTAAAGCGAGATGGAATATAAAACCATTTCCAGCTCAGATGAGGGAGAGGGAGACACAGATTTAGGTCTTGATTGTGCTGAAATGAAAACCAGCACATTCTCAGCTAGTGTATTAAATCAGGCATTCTGTTTTATGGCGTCCAAACTATAAACAGCCTTTTTCAGAATAATTAATCACATCATTTATTTTTTGGTTTGAAAGGCTTGGGGAGGGGATTTCTTTCATTTCTTTGTGTATTTTTAGAGATATCATATGCAAAAGAGCAGCCCTAACAACCATAGAAGACTATTTGGAGACCAGGGAGGAGTTTAACAGGATGTTCCTGTGAAGATCCCATCCGTTAGCAGAGATTTAAGGAGTGCCCTGATGAGCCCTTGGGAATGCCACGCCCTGATGGGGGAAGCCGGGCTCTGGAGCCGCGGGCAGGGATGTGGAGCAGCGGTGGGAAGGTGAGTGGGAGAGACAGTGGTGCAGCCGGTGATGTGCCAACCATCTCTGCTTTCCCAGAGCAGCGTGAAGAGTGGGGTGGCAGGGAGGGACTGGGGGGCTGATGGGGCTGTCTGGTAGCAGAGGATGCTCCGTCTGACCCGCTGGCCTGCGGTGTGCTCGCCTTCCATCCAGTGTGGGAAAACCTGCCCCTTGCTTTCGCTTAAACTGGGCAGTAAATTCTTACTGGGATTAGAATGGGACAGGTCCCCACTATCAGCACTGTCTCCATCATCTCGTAGAGCTACGAGCAGAGGACTCAATCTCCCACCGCCGTAAATCAGCGCAGTTCTACTGGAGCTGGAAGAGGGATGCGGATTTCTGCCAAGGAAAGAGAGAGATCCAAAGCGCGTTTCCTCCATCCTCCCGTTGCGTAGAGCAACACGGCTCCTCTGGTTTCGGAGCGGCAGGGCTGGCTTGCCTCCGTCTGCTCTGGCTGTTCCGTTCTGGTTTCAGCAGAGCCAGTGTAAATCCAAAACAGCTCTAGGGAAGTCAGGCAAGTTACTGGAGACTCAAGGCTCGAGGAGATAGGAAACTATTCACAGCTTGTACATAGCTGTCGACGTTATATCTAAAAAGCTGGCGGAATACAGCAACACTGTGCTATAGGCAGGGTGCTAATCTCTGTTGTTATGAAGTTTCCTGACATTTCCCATTATCAGAGTTTTTTTGCAATTCTTTATAGGACTGAAAAACTTTAATCTCTTAGGTTGAAATGCATCACCCATGTGCCGTCCACGACACAGGTAGTGCCACTGGGTAAAATTTTGCTTTTTCTCGATTTTCTTATGAGCTGGGAAGCTGCACAAATCCCAGCTGTGTTAAAAATAGCAATTGATAAAGCTGCAAAGTCTCACGCCCCGGAGGAGTTCAAGCCTTCACTGAACAACCTTCACTTGTGCCGTGCTGCCCAGGTGGGTATGGGTTTTAACATGTGATTACAGGCTGCTTTCCCTGCAGGACCCCACCGTGCCGAGGTAAGCTGGGATGAAGGCAGGGCTAAGGGATGGCAGAGACCGGACCCCATTCCCCAGGGCCAGCAGCATCTTGTCCTGACCACGCTATGTGGAATTATCTACTCGTCTCTGGCAATAAATAACCCATCAAGTCCTATAGAAAACCTACCCTGCTTCTGCAGCAAGAGGCTATACACAAATGTACATGTACAAGAAGGTAAACCAACCTTTTTTTGAGCTGGAAAGTGGTATGTTTTACTGGAAAACCAAACCAGTTTGCTTTGGCTGTGCTGCTGCCCGTCCTCATGGCAGCTGTACTCCTGCTGCCGCTCCCTGGTTGGGGTACTTCATGCTGGAGGTGCTGTGGCAATACGTTAGAGCTGAAACATAGAGGCTTCAAGCCAAAATAATTCATGTAGGGTTGTTTGGCTTTTTTTTCCGGTGAAAAATCAAAATTTCCTCTGCAAGATGAGACATGATTTCAGTGGGGTGGGGGAGGATGGAGTGGTGGTGGTGCAGGAGCAGGAAATAACTTTCTTTAAAAAAAACACCCTAAAAATGACTTTTCCTTTGCAAAATAAATTTTATGACACATTTTTCTACCAGCCCTGATTTTAACAGTACTAGCAGTTTGGTGCCAGCTTGATGAGTGCTGGAGCAGCTCACATTCCTGTAGGAAAGAGGTAGAACTCCTAGCACTAAATCTGAGGCTGGCAATGGGCCTCTCTCCCTGGGACCGTGCGGACCAAGGTACCCCCATGCAGGGGCAGGAGGTGAGACCATCTCAGTGGGATCAGTGCACAAAGCCGTGGTCTTGTCACAGCTGTATTAGAAACTCAAATCCTGCAATGAACCATTCAAGCATAGAAATGCATTTTGGCTATCAGATGGTGATAAAATGGTTATGTGAATATACAGCTGATTAGTGATGGGATTCGATAACAATCTTATTTGGGGAGAAATTGTTCCTAGAGGGTCTGGTTTGGGCTTCCCACGTGTTGCGTTGCAAAGGCCCACGATGTCATGTTGCATCTGCTCAGGGCTGGCCACCTCCTGTCACCAGAGATGCACGGGGAGTTACGGGGAAGGGCGACCTTGCATTTTGGATGCAAGGCTAGAGTTCAGTTCTTGGCTCTACGCGATAGTTTCTCTTGCCCACGTGTTGGCCTCCTTGTGCCACCAGCAAGGCATGGAGCCACCGTGGTGTCCAGGGGTGGGACCTCCCTGGACCCGTTTGTGTTTTATTAATAAGCTGAAAGAGAGCTGCAGGCTCCGGCTGCCGTCGCAGCTGACGGATGGGGTCAGGGTGCATGCGTGTGCTCTGAGCCTCCGTGAGCTCTGGTCGTTTGTCAGCCCCAAGCCCAAAGAAGAAAACCCACAATTTTCAGGACATAAAGAGCAGAAAATGTTTCACTGCTCGCAGGTTTGTTTGAAGCAAACGGATCAATAACACTTGATACATAACTAAATAAAACCAAGCCAGACTCTGTCTTGCTGGATCTCCAGGGATATATTTTGTGGCAGAAAAGGTGGCTTTTCTCCTTGGAAATGGCACTAACTGTTTTCCCTGTTTTGTGAATATTAAGGGAAAGAATTGGGAACTTTTCTGTTCTTTGTTGTTTGATCTGGCTTTTGTTGAATGACACCCTGAGTGCTGGATGTCAGCACTTGCCCCTGTTGCAAGGCTGATGCATTTTCACTGTAGCTGCTTGTCCAAGAGCAGATTTGATCCTGAGGAGCGATGGTGGATAGAGGATGGGCTCACGGAAAGAACAGTTGGTGGTTCACTGCATTCCCAAATGAAAATTGTGGGTAGAAAGGAGGTATTGAGCAACTATCTTCTGTGGAAAGCATATTGAGAAACTGATTTTCCAGTTTTGTTGTTTTTAGTAGAATTTTTCTATTTCTTGAAACATTTCACAGAGTTTTGGGCCACTGACTGGCCTCTCCACCACTGTGTGACTATTTTTCTTGATCAAAAAAACTAATTTTCCTTTGGGTTGCCCCTTCTCAAATTGCTGCCCAGAGCATGGCCACCCCTTCTCAAAGTGCTGCCCAGAGCATGGCCACCTTCTCAAACTGTACAGTGTCTTCCTGGTGCAAAACGATGCCCTTCAGCTTCAGTAGTGAGAAGGACCTACATGTTTCTTGTGCATCTGCTCCCGTGGAGCCATTAGAGAGGATGGTTTACAACCAGGAGAGATCTCGCTAATGTTGACAAATGTGGCTGTCTTTGGCGGATCTAGAGACCTTCCAGGTGTGATGGAGCCTCCAAGATGCACCTCCCTGGCTAGCAGGGCTGTGGCAGCTCAGCTGTGTCCCTGGCCACTGGCTCTGTGTCCTCCCCACCTTGCCAGCTAAGAGAGGTCAGCAGGGATCTGAGCACTCTGTGATGATGGAGACCTCATGTTTGTTTTCCCTTCTCACTGGCGCGCTGTGCATTGCCCGAGGAGCAGCGCAGGAGCAACCAGCTGCTGGGAACCGAATGGTTGTGCTGAAGTAATGACAATCTCTGGCAGAGGAGTTCTGAGGAGCTCCTCTGTTATGTGCTCTGCCCCCAGAATGAGTAAATAAAAGCCTCCTCATTTATTTATAATGCAAATAGCAACTGTGCATTCAGCTCTAGGATTTGTTGATTATTTATTTAGACCCTCTGTCTCGGAGGCACTGGCTGTTCGCGTGCAGGAAGCATCTGTCTGGGTTTATTTCCCACAAACAGACATTTTGCTTCTTGGGCTGTGGCTGCTAATGTTTTTGAAAGCCTGCCATGGAAATCCTTGCAAGAACACAGAGATCCCCTGGTCCTTCGTCTTCAGAGTCAACAGCAGCAGCTCACGGTCTCACCAGCCCCTCTGGGAATCCCAGTTGCACCATATCCCGCTCCTATGGAGCAGCTGAACACTGAGCTCCTCTGGGCATGAAGGTTTCTACTGTGATAGCACCACAGAGTGATGGCTAAAATCCAGTTGCTGTAGGTCCTTAGCCTCGAAAAGCTACAGGGAAAATGGGTAGGAGATAGATACAGGCAGGCATGAAAACAGTGAGACAGTATTTGGTGTAACTAGTGATGGTTGCTTGGGACTCGCTTTCTCTCCCCCCGTGATGGGATACAGAGTGTTACTGTGTGCCAGAAGTGTTGGATTTGTCTTGTTCTACAACCAGACACAAAAAGCAGCTTTGTTGTGTTCCAGAGACCTGGGGTGTGAATTGGTGCTCCCCTGTGACAAGGTGTCTTTCAATATTCCTGCTTCTTCTCAGGTTGGTGGCTGATAAAGTTTTGGCACTTGGCTTTAGGAAGCTAATGATACTCATCTGATATGTCCTTCTCAGGTGATCCCCTTGGCTTTGACAGTTGATGGAGCACATGGCATGGACCAGACCTCAACTCCAAAGCTTTGGTGAGTACAATCCTGAACAGCATTTTCAATGACTGCAAAGGCCAAGAGTGAAGGGCTTGTCCTAGCAGATGGACGAGCCCGGAAGGGTTAGATTGTGACAAAGAAATTCTGTCCGTCCCCGCTGGTTGCAGTTGTGGCACCATCATGGAGCTCCAGGAGGAAAGGCACCAGTGGCTGGCCCTGGCCTCCTGCCACTACCTCATTTTCCACCAAGTTATCTTTGCTGAAATGTCTGTCTAATTATCCTGTGCAGGAATCCCTTCTTTGTAAAATGATGCCACAGTCAGAGTTTTACAGGCGAGAGTTGATTTTTTGAGATTTATTTTCAGAAAGCTGTATTTACTCTTTTATTTGACTGCCTGTCTTGGAGTTTTAGAGCCCGTGGGTTGGAATTATTTTCCTGGTACCCCCCATGGTGTGTTTTTGCAGGGTAAAATCATTTCCATCCATTAAGTCTCAGAACTGTGAGGTGGAAATAGAAGAATTAATTCATACTCCATAGCACAGCTGGCCAACCTGCAGCAGAGGATGATTAAATCCAGACTTAGATGATCAAACTTAGGCACCTAAATGACCTGACCAAAGGCTCTGGTCCAAGCTCAGATCCTTGTATGTCTTGGATCTCTTCTCTTGCAGACTGAGAAAAGGTTGCTGTTAAGCCAGATAGATTTTGCTTGGCTCCTTCCCTCACGGCAGGCTTTCCACGGCTCCCAGGACTTCAGCCATTCTCATGGGTCTTCTCTGAACCCTCTTCCAGATTTTCAGCCTACATCTCAAGGTGTGGAGCTGCCTAGGACCTTACAGACAGGATCCAAACTAAATTCTGGATATCTTGTGCAGGAAGCCACTGTGGTGGTTAGTGGTGAAAACCACTTCTCGCTAGTGACGAAAGGTCTGTCAGAGCTGGCAAAGCTGAGAAGAGGGGGGATGTCTAGGAGCCCCTGGGCTTGGAGAAGGCATTTAAGGTTTGAGGCATTGCGGCACTCCTGTAGCAAAAATCAGTGTGTGTCCTGGAGTGAAGAAAGGGCCGGATGCAGATAAACAACGAGTGGTAAATGTTGTGGCTGCTCTGTGTGCGTGTCCCAGATGTGTACACATCTGGAGTGATTTGGGGAGGTACTGAAAACCTACAGAGATGCAGAAATGGGGCTGTGGTGAGTATCAGTGTCTCTACACAAAACACGATACTGGCAGAATAGAAGGCGAGCTGGGGCTGGGCCTCGGCTCTGCAGAGGGGCAGGACGCAGCTGGTGGCTGTTTTCTGCGGACGGCTGCAATGCACAGCCGGAGAAACCCCGCCCCGGTACCGCACCGGCCACAGGCGCTGGGGTGGGTTCTCCAGCCGCTTTGGTCTCTGGGCTTGGACTCAAGCCAGCGTGAATCTCATCGAGGGGCTGGGATGAGGAGGGGGATAACGAACTGTTTAGAAGGCCACGAATAGCAGCTTTCGTCAGCTGTCATTTCCCATTACAACTGGCTCAACATTGACATGCAGCACGAGAGGTTCCCCTGCCTTCCCAGACCCAGCCAGCTCCATCCACAGTCTCCTCTGGCTCTTTGCAGACCGAACCTTTCAGCTTGAACCTGCCCCAGTGACCGCCAAAGACCTGGCTGGACCCACCAGCTGCAGGACATTAGCTCAACTCTTGCTTGACAGCAGGGAGAGGGGTCAGAAGTGACCAGGACCTTGCTGTGCCTGACGTGAGTTGGTGTGGATGATGCACAAATACAAACCCTTGCAGACTTGAAGGAGCTCTGCAGCACCTAATCTGAGTGAAAGGATGCCAAGTGCCTGAATCTTCAAACAAGACCTTATGTATAGAGAGCCTTCTGCCAAAAGGTAGCAGGGAATTCGATGTAAAACCAGAAATATGCTTCAGTTGCCTTGGAATACAATATCCTCCTGAGCTGGCTTGCATATCGCTTCACAGAGATCAGCTGTCCACCAAACTACCAGTACCTCCCAAACTTGGCTGGGTTTCAGTGCTTGTGGGATGTAGTATAAAAAGAAGAGGAGAATGATTGAGTGTCTCTGTTTCCAATTGACCATAGTGCAAAGTGCCTAAATCTAAGCCTGAGGACGGAGTTACACCCAGTGCGTATGGATGGTTGCAGGAGTTCTTACTGTCATTTCTGGTTGGAGATGGGTGTGGTGGTGCTGGAGAGGAAGGAAAGCTTGGAAAAGGAGTTTCCACAGGGAGTAGCCAAAGGAGACTGGTAGTTTTTATGCCGATAAACTGGAACTGGGATTACAAAGGCAGAGAATAATTCTTATGCTCTGCAGCTCGTTTGTCTGCTTAATTCTGGGTTCGGGTGGTTGGTACAGGAAAGGATGGTGGCCAACAGCTGAGCATGGAAATCCCCCAAACCCGTATCTGACAGAATTATATACTCTTCCTAAGTGAGCAGTGTGTGCGGGCAGCTCTGAGCAAGCAACATGCTGAGCGTGAGGGCTGGTGCTTGCCAGTGCCCGGCGACGCTGTGGGTGTGTGTGCGGGGAGTGGGGCTGGGAGGAAGGAGGGGGTGGAAAAGCCACATTGCTCCAAGGCCAAGCTGGGGATGGAGCAGAGGAGGAGTGTGGAGCACAAATAACACTTTTCAAGAGCAGGCCTCATAGAAACAGCTGCTGCACTCCAGTTCCTCGGTGTCTCCCCACCTGCAGCTCCCTTGAACCTTCCCTTTCATCCCTTCAATCTTTGTTTCATTTCATTAATAAGAAACTCGCTTCCTTCTCTCAGCAGAGATACTGGAGCACAGCCCACGAGTTGGGAGTGAAGGGAGGGAATAGCTGCAGCTTGGCTTCTCCTCTCCGACCACCAGCCAGCTCCCTGTCTCGGGATGGATCCAGCAGGAGTACAGGAGCTCACATCCAAGAAGCCCCGGTGCTCTGCCAGGGCCACACAGGTAGCAAAGAGCCTGATAGAAAGTCAAGTGCAACATCTGGGAGTGGTTTGGTTTTTTTTTTCTGTTGCCTCCCCTGTATTTCAGGGCAGTAGCTCTCTGATGTGCACGGAGGGCTTGCCAGAGCTCAAAAGGCTCCGGTCTCCCACACGAACACCCCTGCGTGTGCACAAATGCTCGCCCGTGTCTGCCTAGGAAATCTGGATCAGATGACAAGAACTATACTCTGGAATAATATGTTGCCTGTGAGACCTTGAGGTCCATTGTTGGAGAAAAAGTAGTAGGCTGTTCTTCTTGGCTCTTTATTCAGCCTTGGTGCTGCTGCCTCAGGGCAGAGCGGGCCCAGGACTCCAGATTTGGGGAGCTTGTCCTTCTCCCTTCTCCTGCTTCTCCTACAACCTCCCCTAAGAGTCTAAAACTGCAGCTAGTAGATAACGGAAAATGAGCCAAAATACTCCTTTGAGAAGGAAATGGGTCCAGGCCAGGGGGAATTGGCCTCCCTTGCTTCTCATCAGCGATGGCCCACAGACTGCCAATTAATTTCTTTTCCCATCTGCATCCCGGATGGTCTCAGGCAGTGGACAGCTTCGCAAGGGGTGGGAACCTGCAGTCCTGCTCTCCCCATGAGCAGCATGCCTCTGGTCTGGAAACAGTCAGCATCGCTAAAGGGCTGTGCAGCCTAACGCCTTGTTCGCAGTGGTTTTTCCTTGTGTGTGCGCAAGCTACTGAGGGCCTTGGTGGGGTGGAGACAAGCAGATACTTTCCTGATAGCCAGTGCTCCGGCAGGGAAGCAGGATGCTGCTGGGAAGCAAATGGGAAAACGGAGCCCGTGGGAGAGGAAGGAAAAGGCTGAGGCAGGTTCAAGATGTGGAGCGTGTTTAGGGCAACAGAGTTGGCCATCGTGGTCAGGGATAGATGGGTTGGCTTCCTGAGCCCATAGAGCCCCATTCCCATAACTGGGTATTTTGGCCACATGTACCCCCTACAGAGCAGAGAAAAATGGTTTAGCTCCCACTTGTTTTGTGTTGGAAATCAACTACCTTAATAGGAGCCACAGGCTTGGAGAAGGGGTTTAGCTCTTATTTTCTTGTCCAGAGGTGGGTCTGGTGATATAAGTGTTGACTGAACCTTCCTTACAGAATCACAGAATGGCAGGGGTTGGAAGGGACCTCTGTGGGTCATCTGGTCCAACCCCCTGCTGAAGCAGGGTCACCCAGAGCAGGCTGCACAGCACCGCGTCCAGGCGGGTCTGGAATATCTCCAGAGAAGGAGACTCCACAACCTCCCTGGGCAGCCTGTTCCAGTGCTCCGTCACCCTCAGAGAGAAGAAGTTTTTCCTCATGTTCAGACGGAACTTCCTGTGCCTCAGTTTGTGCACGTTGCCCCTTGTCCTGTCGCTGGGCACCACTGAAAAAGAGTTTGGCCCCATCCTCCTGACACCCACCCTGCAGATATTTGTAGGCATTTATAAGGTCCCCTCTCAGCCTTCTTTTCTCCAGGCTGAACAAGCCCAGCTCCCTCAGCCTTTCCTCGTAGGAGAGATGCTCCAGTCCCCTCACCATCCTCATAGCCCTCCGCTGGACTCTCTCCAGTAGCTCTTCATCTTTCTTGAAGTGGGGAGCCCAGAACTGGACACAGTACTCCAGATGGGGCCTCACCAGGGCAGAGTAGAGGGGATGGAGAATCTTCCTTGACCTGCTGGTCACACTCTTCTTAATGCACCCCAGGATCCCATTGGCCTTGGTCAACCTGTCGTCCACCAGCACACAGCAGAGATTTCAAGGAGTCCAAAGAGAATTGTATCTGAAAATAAGATTTAACCCAAGAAGGGGTCGTTTCCACCTTGGGCTTCCCTGCTTGACAGGTCAGGAAAACAGCTTGGTCCCTGCTCAACTTAATGGCAGCAAGTTCTGCTGTAGGTGTTGAGCCTCCCCCTCCCTACCCATCCCTATGTGCCTCCCTCCATTCCCAAGGATGCAGAGTCCTGGGACTTTCCTATCCCCTGAAGACACAAACCCATATGGATTTGCATGCAAGGCCCATTTTCCCAAGGTAATTAAAGTAACTTCATTAGCGCTGCGATGTCCTGGGACCTTCTCCCACCATTGCTGCATTATTTGTCCTGGTCTTTGGTGGCTGTACTTAGGAACGGTTACAGAGATGACTACAAAATTTTAAGAAGTCCAGATCTGCAAATGTTTCCATGAATGCAATCACAGAGTAGAATTTGGTGATTGCAAAGTGTTAACAATGAATACCTGTTCAAGAAATGAGCGCATGCCTCGGATCTGATGCGTTTCAGGAGGGGCAGTTAAGCATTTAAAATGCACCCAATAACATTTGTTAGTAACTCTTCTCCTCGTTTCTTCCTGAGAGATGTCTTATCCAGCCTGGGAATGGGAGTCGTGCCACTGAGTAATCACTAATACCAACAAATAGCTTAAATAGTTAATTTCCTAACAACAGAACTAGCAAATTATTTTCCTGTGAGCTGTCCTGCTGAGAGACAGTGACAGAAGTGAAAAAAATTATATCAGGAATTAATTGTGAGCAGAGGAGGAGTCCAGTGTCAGTGGTGCAGGAAAGACAGAAGGAAAGGGAAAAAAAAAACCAACAGGAAAATATGATTTAAACATCCACAGAAGACATGCAAATACAGCCATTTGCTCAATGAGGGGCCTCTGGATTTTCCCTAATGAACTCTAATGCAAAGAGGAAATTAAAGAACTCTGTTTTCCACTCTGCCCAGTTGCAAAGCGTCTGGGCGGGGAGCGGGGGCCGGTGCCAGGAGGAACGCTGCAGTGCACGCTGATGGGCCGAGGAGGAAGGTTTCTGCTCTCAGGCTGACAAACGGTGCTTGTCAGGATTTTTTGGATTTTTTGACAGAGTATTCTTGTTTGTAAAGCAAAGCAAACAGCTAATGCAGCAAAACTGAAACTCAAGCAGGAGAAGATCAGCCTGGATAAACTTCTTGACCGAGTGGTTTTGTTTTTTCTTTTTCTGAAAGGTCTTCCAAGATGGTCCAATATCTGAGACCATTTCTTTTTTGAAATAGAAACATCCGGTGCTCTAGTCCATAATACTTTTCAGTTTCAATTGTAAGCCAAGTATAGCATGAATGGGGCTTCTTTGCTGAAGGTTTGGGAGAATTGAAACCAAATGTTTAAAAATTATCTATCCAAAATGCTTGGCTTGACTGAACTCACATGACTGTTGTCTTTTAAAAGCTATAAACAATATTGAAATTCTGACTGTTTATCTCCATATGACTTGAGAATTGTTTACAATTTTTAGACATTTTTCAGGAACTAAAAACCTGTTCCTCGTGTATATTTATGCTGGCAGCTGCTATCCAAAGGACAGCTCAGCTCCTTGAAAAGTAGAAGCATATGACAATTTTCTCTACAGTAAAGCTGGTAAAATATGGGGTGTCAAACCAGGATGAATTCCCCTGGCCAGTTTGGCCAGCCGGGAAGCGGCTGTGTCCGGACAGGCTCATCTGCAGCATTTCCATCCGGAGCGCCCGTGCCGAGGGTCCAACGTGCACCGTGAACCCTGCGAGCTCTTCGGCTACGGGACGCGTTGTGTCTGAGCGGGGTTTAGGTGGTTGAAACGTGGGACTCCGACTTCGGATGGACATTGCCGCGCTGCCTGGGAAATGAGCTCCAGCTTCCGTTTGACCGAGGTGGGATCCGCGCCTGGGATCTGGCCACGCAGGGGTGCAGGGTGCTGCGGCCAGGGCGGGAGACCAGTCAGCTCCTCCATTAATAAGCTTTTCTGAGGCAGTGAAAGGCCAGGTTTGATCCTGATGGCAGATGCGATGATGTACACGTGCTGTACCAGCAGCATCGGCCAGACCACCCTCACAGGAATGCTCTGGGTGACACAACTTCTGCCAGCTGGGGTGACTGCGGACCAGGGAGAGCTCACAGAGCACCTCTTGCTCACCAAGATATACAGGGCCAATATCTGATTTATATGGGCAGAGCTGGCCATGTCCTCAGCCCCAGCCCTGCCAGCAGCTTGCATAGGTTGCCATGCAAATAATTTCTTTATTTAAGCTTGAATCTTCTAATCATGGAAAACGGAGGAGTTTGGTCTCAGGCCAATACTGGGTTTGAATTACAGGGAACCTCAGTGAGGGTTTTTTTCATATCACGGTGTAGTGATGCCATTTGTTATATCTTTATAATTCCTGGGGCAGACAGCTAGAGACATGTCTGTGGAGTAGGGTATACCCCTGAACTGGGGTCCTTGGGCTGTGGCTTCACTTTGGACAACAGACCCCACCTGGGCTTAGTAGACATGCTCTTTTGGTCAGATGAGCCGATTAAAAAAAAAAGTAGGAGATGGGTCCCGGCAATCCAGCAAATCCTGTGATGCTGCTGGACTGATAACGTGCTTGGAGGGCATCAGTGGATGCTCTGCTCTGCCTCACCAGCCCTGCGCCTCGCTGCAGCCTGCCCCGATCGCGGGGGGAGCCTGCGGTAGAAGCACAAACCCTTCTGCGCACCCCGAAGCCGTGGGCCCTGGGGAGCCGCTGAGGCTGGTTTGCACCAGCAAAGCCGCGGTGCGCTGCAGACAAGGCAGCGTGCAGCCGCAGCCGTGCGCGGAGGCAGGTAATTAGATTCGTGACTGCGTTTGCCCTGTCGATATGATGCATTCGGCCGCTTTCCTCTGTGCTCTTAAACTTGTCCTTCCCAGGAGAATTCTTTCACTCTGTTGCCATCTCTTCTGTGCCCAACCATGGGGGGTCTCCAGCAGCGAGCAGCGTAGAAGTTCTGTTGATTCTGCTCCGTAAGTCCTGCACAAGGGAAGATAAGTGCTCCCCAGCCAATACCTCTCAGCCATTTCCTTTAGATGTTGCTCACATGCCCTAAATCACAGCTGTTGGTGAAAGAACAAAAGAAATGAGCTGGAGAAACCATGGCTGAGCAGGTCTAATCCTGTCTACAACATCGCCATTGCCCCAGCGTTAATGGAGGAACTCACAGAGGCCAGCTGCTGGTGAAGAAGGACCCTCCGTTACCAGGACTGTTCCGAGTTGGAGAAGAGGAAATAGCAAAGAGGTTGGGTGAGTGAGCACGTACTTGTGGCTGATAAAGCTGCGTCTGAAGTTCCTCTGCTGCACTGAGCACCTCGGGTCACACTCACGCCAGTGAATTTGGCCTCCAGAAGTTACACAGTTGTCTTAAGAACCAGGAGATTTTTATGACCATTATTATTCCTATTTAACGATGCTGAAATGCAGGTGCTGAGCCTTTCTTCGAGAGCTCTCCTTGGCTCCCAGCAGCTTTCAGCATGAGCCGGGCTGTCCATAGGGCATTTCTCGGTCATCGGATTTGGCAGATCCCAGGCCAAGCGGTGTGCTCGAGGCTCAGCGCGGTGTTGGCCTTCGCTAGCAGCTTCGCACCCGGAGAGACGATGCATCCAAAGCTGCGTTCACCCGGTGCGGTACCGAGCCTGAGGGCAGCATCGGACCTGAATTCATGAGAGCTTTCCCCACGGAGCCATGAGCTACGCTGCCTCCGGGACGGAGCGAGCTTGAGCAGCGTGCCAGCCCCCGCGCAGCTGTGTGGACAGGCGTAAGATGAAGGAGGTGTAATTTTTTTCAAAAGCCATGGCTGGCCAATGTCTTAGGTAATAAATGCTATGAATTGAGGAATGCAGCCTTGTTATTGCCTGGCGGAGGGGAATTCAGTCTGCGCGTTGGCTTCTCCAGAGTTTTCCACACAAGCATCGTTGACTTCTTACCACCACATAGATATTTCTGTATTTCAGCAAAATTCCCCACTTCTAATCTGGATAGTCCTCGCTGGGTGGAGTGCAAAACCCGCATTGTTAACTCCGGATAACGGTAATTAAAAGAAAATAAAATCAAAGGTGCTTAGAAAAGAAATGGAACATTTTTCTGTGGAAGCCAAAAGATTATATTAAACTTCAGTGGTTTAATAAAATATTATGAAGTTTGGGAGCATATTTTCCCTGGGACTTAATCTGTTTATACATCTAAAAAAGTAAATAGAATATCACTTTACTTGACCACACAGAAAACCCGATATATGGGGGCTGCTCCGCTGTATATATTTCTTGGTGAATTGCTTCCACCTCGGGTTTCACGCAACGCACCGTTGACTTGGGTCCGTTCCTCTCCTACCAGGTCGGGGGAGAGCAGGAATTCATCAAACTCGGCAGCGAAACGCTGTGGACGTGGCAGGGCCAGCGACGGCTAAGGGGTGAATGGCGTGAAGACCTGAGTGTTCAAGGTTTTTTGCAATCGAAAGAAGGCAGCGTGACATTAAGGTTGCTGGAGAAACGGGAAGTGGAAGAGGAGAGGTCGTGGAAACGATGCCAACGATGCCACCGGGAGCTCACCACAGGCAGAGCCCCCCCAGCCGCCGTGGAGCGCGTTAGGTTTAGGAGACTACAGTCAGACACAAGTGGGTAATTCTGTGCTTTCCCCTTTTTTCATAAACCTGCCCACTCTTTCCAGGTTGCTGCCGCCAGCAAAAAGCGAGCACAGCCTCTCAGTACCCGTAAACTTTATTAAATGTGTGCTTTTTCATTCTTAAATTAAATTAAAATCAGTCTGTTTCGTACTGGAATAGCACCAAAGGGAGGATGACAGTATCACCAAGCAAAGGGGAGGGAGGAGAGAAAACCCAGAAACCGTTCTATACGAACAAGAATTTTTTTAATGGTTAAGAAAATGGGCAATTTCCCCCCCCTCTCCCCCCACCTGGAGACCTAACATTGTGCATGCTAGTGTGCACGTGGGAGAACCGAGGAGGCTGAGGGTCAGCGTTAAAGTCACTCCGGGCAGGGCAGGCACGGCCAAATCATTGCTGGAAATTTAACTGTTTAGTGCTGCAGCCCAAAGACCACCCCGAATACCATGTAGAGGATCTCATACCCTGATCCTCGTGGCACATTGGTGCTTATATTCCTTTGAACTGTGTAAATTATTGGGTGGCAGCATTTCCTTAGGAATTGATTAAACTCCCCATGGCACGAAATCAGCACCAACTACAACGTGGATGCGGCAGCCCGGTCCTTGCCTCTCCAGAAATCGCAGCGATGCGAATCGTAGCAGCAGAGGGGCCGGTTTTTGTCTTGCCAAACTGTACTGGTAAAGAAAAACCCATTTCTCTGAAATTTTCCAGGTGTGTCCAGCTGAAACGCAGAGCCTTCCCACAGTTCAGGTTTGGCTGGAAGCTGCCGCTGCAGTGGGTTAGAGGGAGGTCTCGCGTTCAGCTGCCTTTCTGAATTGGGCTCCGCACGCCGGTGCCAAAGTATGTCACCATCTGTGGGAAAAAACCTGATTTTTGAAGGCTTTGGGGGCAACGCTTGTGCTCAGCACCCCTGCACCAAAGCTGCGGGTGGTTTCTGTGCCCCAGGGCTGTGGTGCCCTGTTTGTGGGGCTGGGCTGGGCAAGGCGCCGTGCAAAGCCACAGAAACCCCTGGAGAGAGACCTGATGGCCAAGGGCATCTTCGCAGTGCTGCAGATGGGGGGTGAAGGAGATGTGTCTGCTCGAAGATCACAGAATTGGAGAATGCTTTGGGTGGGAAGGGACCTTCAGAGCCCATCTAGCCCACACTCCCCCCTGCAGTAAGCAGGGACATCTCCAGCCGGATCAGGTTGCTCAGAGCCCCATCCAACCTGACCTTAAATGTTTCCAGGGGTGTGGCATTTCCCACCTCTCTGGGCAACCTGTGCCAGTATTCCACCAGCCTCACTGCAAAAATTTCTTCCTTAAGATGAATTTGGCACTTGGCGTTGATAGGATGATTTATAAAGTTTTTGGGTTTTTTTTTTCTCTTAAAAAAAATGTTCTAAAATCTAAATGTTGGATGGCATGTGAGCCTAAGCTTGATCAGTGCCTAATGGCACACTGGATTATTGAAACCAGAAGAATTTTAACACATCTAATTAGTTTCTCATTATTATTGATTTTTCTGCTTTTAAAAAAATCAAACTTTGTAGGTCACTTTCTTTTTTATTTATAGCTACTTTTGCTTTTCTCTCCTAATACACATGCTCAGTACTGTAGGCCTAGGAGAGGTGCGTTTTTCAGTAGCTTACTTCCCGTTCTTCTTAGGTTAAAATAATCTAAACTTCATGGATGGATTTTAAAATAAGCCTAAAGAGTTTAGAGGCTTAAATGTTATTAGAGTTCAAAGCAATTTGATTGTGTGACCTCTTTCTAAAAGCCATTGTTCCTATGTGGAGGGATTTTCAAAAATACTTATGGCGCAGATTAAAAAAATCAATTACAGTCTCAGATCCCCAAATAATTTTACTAGGTGTGCAGCAAGGGGTTCAAACCCTCGGAAATTAGTGGCAGTAAAACACTCCAGCATTTTTTGGGAAAGAGTGCCTTTGTAGCTGACTCAATGTGCTGGGAGGAGGTTTTGAAAGGCGCGTGTGATAGTTAGGCTTGTGTGCACGCTGAAGCTGCACTGATTTAACGACTGATTTGGTGGCAGTTGCAGAAACTCCTGTGTATGAAGGTGCTTGGCATTGCTATGGCTACTTCAGGATGGAAAGAACAATCTGGAGCACTGTGAAGCTGCTTCATACTGATCTAAATGTGACCGTATGAAAGACAATAGCAATATAATTATATTGATTTTTTAAAATCATACTCTTAAATGATATTTATACTTGTCAAAGCCATCTATAGATTAGCCTAACCTTAAGTCTTCTTCAAATACCAAAGAAATGGCATGCTTAGATCTTCTTTTCAGCTTGGAAAACCTCAGATTTGGTGCGGCGGTAGTGCTGGCACTGTCTGGTTGTGCCCGTGAGCGAGTGACAGCTTGTCCTCGTCACCAGCCTGGCTTTTGCACTTGGATGGAAGAACACAGAGTGGGAGGGATGGTGGCCGTCTCCCATTCCTGCCCCAACAATCCTTGCTGTTAGAAGGCTTTCCCAATAGTTAACTCCCATCCTTTTGGCTATACGTTAAGCCCATTCACCTTTGATCTGGCCAGCAAAGGCAGAGAGCAGATTGCTCCCCTCGTCTCCAGTGACACTTTGGAGAGACCATTACCAAGACCGCAACTCTCTTCCAGCTTCTTCTGGTTTGGGAGCTTTGAGGTCCAGCAATGAGCTGCAGAGATGCTGGGAAGGACCATGACCCCATGAAGCCAAAGCTGCTTGACCATCTCTGATTTTTCTCATGTCATCTCGCATGAACATGGAGGGGCTGAAGGGAGGCAGGTAAGAGAAGGAGCTGCTGGGGGTCTGTGCGATCCCTCGTCTGCCTTTCTGCTCTAAGGTGTTTGCAGAAGGCAATTACATAAAATGTTTACCCAGATGCAGTACAGAACATTGCCAAAAAGGGGCTTAAAATGAGACACACTGGAACAAGAACGCTGGGAAGGGGGTGGGGAGGTATCAGTGCAGGCAGCAAGGGTGGCACTGAGCTGTGGCATGCAAGGACAGACTGCAGAGCACAGGCCAGCTCTGGTGCCATCAGCCCATCCCCACCACTCCACCAGCCGGGGCACAGAAACTGGAGCTTGGGTAAGGGCTTTGGGGCAGCAACGGTGGGAGAAGGTCCCAGGACATCGCAGCGCTAATGAAGTTACTTTAATTACCTTGGGAAAATGGGCCTTGCATGCAAAACTACGTGGGTTTGTGTCTTAAGGGGATAGGAAGGTCCCAGGACTCTGCATCCTTGGGAATGGAAGGAGGCACATAGGGATGGGTAGGGAGGGGGAGGCTCAACACCTACAGCAGAACTTGCTGCCATGAAGTTGAGCAGAGACCAAGCTGTTTTCCTGACCTGTCAAGCAGGACAGCCCAAGGTGGAAATGACTCCTTGGGTTAAACCTTATTTTCAGATACAATTCTCTTTGGACTCCTTGAAATCTCTGCTGTGATTTTATTAAGATCTTCGCTGGTGTGCAGGCAGCCGGTGAGCTTGGCCCCAGGCTTCTTCCTAACCAGATTACCAGGTGATCCCTCACTTAGTTTGCTTTGCTCTATCAGGGCCTTTTTCAAGTTAGACTCAGGAGAGGGAGCATCATCATGTTGTGTTTACACAGCACCAAGTGATAATTAGGTGCTCCTACGGTACAGAAAATGCTGAAGAGCCTGCAGATAAATGACCCCACGGTAACAGAAGATTCTGCTTCACTAACAGATTTCTGTCGCTGAGACACTTCTACCAGCCAAAAAAGCTGATAAGGATCAAAGCACAGTATTTAAAGCTCCTGGTGACTGCAAACAGGAGATTCATTTTGCCTGACAATTTTTGGAGCCCTGCATCACCAGTGCTCTCATTCCTGCTTCCCCCTCGGTTCTCCTTTAGGAAAGGACAAGCAAACTTCCATCATCTTCTCCTCATTCTCTCCCGTTTTTAGACGTGATTTTTGTTAAACAACCCTTTCTTCACTGCTTTAAGACTAGCCCAACCTAAACCATTTTTCATTAGGGCTTAAATATCATCCGCCAGACACCGAGAGCTTGTTCCCTGCGTGTGCGTGGTGCGATGCCGTGTCCCCCATCGCCTTCACGGCTGGTGTACCACGAGCATCGTCTCTGTGTGCCCCTTCCTCGCCGATCACCCAGATCCCTTCCTATGCCCCCCCACCCCAGGAAAAGCCCTGCCCTCGGCGTAGCACATGGGGAGCACTGGTTTAGAGCCAGCTCCTGTGAATGAGCCCTTCTGACTACCTGGCAGTTTTCATCACAGAGTCAAAAGAATCATTTGTTTTCTTTCACTATTGGTTACCAAAGCTGTTTTGTCCCAAAACAAAACAAAGGATTATTTGTTTTGGCTTCTGTAAGATGAAAAATAAGTTTGCTTGTTGAAAAGAGCTTGATTTGGGGGGTGGCAAAAGTCAAACAAAAAATTGGATAAATGAAAAAAATGTCACCAAGGGTTTAATGCAATAAAAAAACCAACCCTAAGGTAAGGTTTTGAAAGCCAAATCAGATATTAAGCCTCCTTTGTTTCATTGTCAAAAGCAACGAGGTCTGGCCTAAAATGGCATTTGCAAGCCAAAATCTGGCTGACCTTCCAGTAAGGCTTGGAGCTCCTCCAAGCACCCCTGTCCCTTCTGGAGGTGGACCTGAGGACACCCAAAAACTCTGCACCTGCATTTTTGTTTTTTGACAGAGACAGTGCTAAACCTTGGGCCCATTGAAAGCAGCAGCCAAGCTGTAGGCGATGTCAGCAGGACCAGGCTGCTTTCTGGACGGACACATCACCTCGTCTCTGAGAGGAGAAAGAAAACAAAGCAATGTCGAAAGAAAACAAAGAAAGTCAGAACAAATCCTGTTTCAGCACAACTATTTTTTTTTCTGTATTTTCTCCCTCTCTACTGATATGTAAAAAAAATATATATTATATTATATTTTCCTTTTCTTAAATTATTTTTTTCAGCCTCAGTCCCAGCCGAAGTCCTGCCCCGTCATCTGGTAGAACTTCATGTTGAAGGGCCGGTAGAAGTCCCGCAGTCTCTGCACCACCTCCTGGTCTATGTCCGGGTGGGTCCTGCCTTTCGTCTTCCCCAGGCAGTGGGGTTTGCTGCTGCCTTCCGCCTTCTTCAGGCACGGGAACCCCTTGGTTTTGTTGAAGTAGAAGTGTTTGTCGGTGATGATCCTCTTGAGGCCCAGAAAGTCCTGGACCCTGCCCAGCTCCCCCGCGGGGTCGCTGATCAGCCTCTCCCCGCTGACGAAGAGGATCTGCCCGATGGGGAAGTAGAGGAGCCAGTTCTCCAGGTGCTTGGCGTAGATGCCAATCTGGATGGCGCTCCACGAGGTGTCGATCAGGCCCGTAGTCCTGTTTTTGAAGGTCAGGCTCTCAAAGGTGGGGATATCGGGCTTCTTGGAGAGCGTCTGGGTGTAGTCCGAGATGGCTCTGGTCACGGGGTCCCGCACCACCACGATGAGCTTTGTGCCCTTGGACATGGAGGAGATGCGGGCTGGGGCCTCCTTGGTGACGAAGTAGCTGGGCGTCTTCTCCATGGTGATCTGCCCCTCCAGCGTCCTGGGCATGAGGTCCCTGAGAGAGGGGGAGAGAGGGACAGGTTAGTGCCGAAGGCCCCAGGGCAGGGTAGGGGAGCTGAGCGCAGGCAGTGCCCCGGGGATGTCCCAGGTACCACGGGCAGGATGCTCCTGAGCCTCATGACTCCAGCCCAAGCCTGCTTTCCTCCATGCGTGGATGGTCAGGAGGCCCACAATGCTCTGATTCAGCAAAACATCTACAGACATTCCTGATTTCCCACTTCATTTGGTTGCCCATTTACTTAGAATTAGACCTCAACCTACTTTGCCTATTCAAGGCCTGCAAGGGGCTTCTTGAGGGGGATCCCAGCTCCCTTCTTGCAATGGGAGTGCAAGAACAGAGAACACCTCGATAGTCCTAATGTCCTATCCCTCTAAATTCCACCCTGCACATTCCGGGGTTTTCTGCACGTTGGCTTAAATTCCCTGGAATAACAGTGAATTTCTCGACTAACAACACTCCCTTCCTGCAGGGCACAAGGGATTTGCAAGGGCCAGGATGTAGGACTCTATCTTTTGGCATTTTCAAGGTGGCAGCAAGCTGACGTCACATAAAAATGTGCAATATCAGCCCCCTGACCTCAGCAATTTCCTTCTTCCACCCAGAGAAATCCTATACACAGGCTGCTTTGGGAATCTCTCCAGCCGGGAGCAGGAAGGGGCTTGGGGCTCGGGCCAGGGTCCATCCTGGTCCATGGTCCCCTGGGCCAGGCGTTGGGCATGATCTGCTAAAAGGATCGCAGGATTTGGCCTCAGGATAACCTGAGCTCCTCCGTGTTAAACAAGGCAAGCCAGGAAGGTGTCGGAGCCGTATGAGCGGCCGTTTGCTCCGCTGGGCGCTCCCCCTTGCCTGCTGCACCACATCGCATCCCCTCACCTCCCCGTCACCCCGTGTATCACCCCCGGACGGCAGCCAGCCTCTGCAGACCACCAGTGATTCACACCACCATCGTCTGCTTACACAAACCCACCCCTCCTCCCGGGCTCTCAGCAGAGTTCTCCTCTCCGCAGCTTGGTCCGGTCCTTCCCGGGGAAAGTGGGAGACGGATGGGAGGTGGCTGCAGTGCCGGCGAGGTTCACTGCCATGGCCCCAGCAGCACTCATGGCAACTGCGGCCCCGGGTCCCGAGAAGCAGGGACCCGCATCCCCCCATGCCCTGACCCCTCGTCTTTGACCTCGCGGCGTTGCGGCACCCGCGTGCCGTGATGAACGGCTCCCTGCCTGCCTTCTTGTTACCGTCTTGCGGCAGCAACATCTGGTTTGCAAACCTGTGCAATACGCCAGCAAAATTAAACTCATCTATCAAAAAAGCGACAATGAAAAGCCAACAACAGCTAAAAACACCAATAACAACCAAACCCCAGGCTGAGTCGTTACGTTACAAACGAGGCAGCGAGGACTGACCCTTCCCAAAGCAATTCTTCCCATTTGCAACCACATTGCACAGAGGCTGAGCAAAATTATGGTCCTAGAGAAGCCAAATCTTTGCTGAGAGTTTCTGTCTCAGGGGAAACCCCATGAATTTGTGATGTTCAGGCTGGAGAAGAAACAAGCTGAGGGGTACGAGCGAGCTCTCACACATCCTGAAGGATGTGGAGACAGAAAAGCAATCGCTGCTGGCACTAAGGATGGCCTTTGCCGAGGAGACACATAATGATACGGTGGAATTTGCCATCACCTGATGCTGCAAAGGCCAAAAGCATAAATGATTCCGAAACAGACTGGCCAAATTCACGGTGGATGAAATAAATTGGTGGCGATGAAACGTGAGAGTCCCAGAGCCGCTTCAGCCATGGGGAGCCCCCAACCCCGACTGCCCTCAGCTGGGAGGAGAGAACAGAAGGAGCCCTACAAACCACCAGCATTCGCACACTCTTCTGTAGACACCCGCTACCAGCCACCACCTGGGAGAAGGTGCTGGGCTGGCCAGCTCTTTGCTCTGGCCCGGTGCGGATGCTCGTGATTTTTTGCTCAGGGCAGCCTCATGAATCCCATTTTCCCTCCGTGTGCACCGAGCCCCCATTGCTCAGCTGCGGTGGTGTTGCCCTCTGCTTTGGAAACCCTGCAATGACCGAGTCACCTGGAAGCACCCGAACCCCCAAAAGGGTGAGGGAATCCGGCCGGACCCCCCTTCCCCCCCCCCAGCCGGTCCCTGCCCCCTGACACAGCCTCCTGCAACCGCAATTTGCTGTTGAGCAAGAGCAGGAGCTGCTGACCCGGCGGCGGGGCGAGGGCAGCGGGAAGGCGTGCTGACTTCTGTTTGCCTTTCGATAAGTGTTGAAATCTCCGCTGCGTCTTCCCAAGGAGGAGATTAACCCCTTGCGTGGCGAGGCTGCAACACAAAAGATCTCTTCAGCGCCCGGGAATGAGCACGCACCTCCGCTGCCAGGGCTGGCGGGCAGGGACATGCCAGGAGCCACGGGGAATGTGCTGCTACAGCTTTTGGGAGATCAATTAATTACAAAGAGCATCTTTCATGGACATAAACAGTTGCCTGGAGGCCCCCCTGGACTAATGGCATCTGGGTTTTATTGCAAAAGAGCCACTTGAAAAGACAAGAACCACAAAAATGTTTTTGGCAAGAGCAGCCACCAGTGAGCCCTGCCAGAATAAATGGATTCTGTTATTTTAATTTTAGTAGAGCTCGGGGCTTTATTTAATTACTTAATAGGGGAGGAAGACTTTCCTCAAAGGGAGCATTTCGGCTCCGCATGCATATTCATATCTGGCCTTTTCCAGGTCCGCACCTTCTTCCCAGCAGTGGTGGCCGAGGCGTCCGTCCCCGCGCCCCAGCTCCCAGGGCTGCTGCTGGCAGGGCCCGCAGCCCCTTCCCCACCCCAGTGGGCCTCGCAGGACTTCGCTCTGGTCATGCCACGGTTTGGGTCTGTGTTCCCTCGGAGCCGCCGCAGCAAACCCTCCGCAGCCGGCCGGGCTGGGAGAGGGGCAGCGGCAGGGTCGGCTGCCTCGGGGGGCCGGGCGGGGGGGGATGCTGTGCAAGGGCTGAGCACCGGGCGGTTACTGGTCCCAGCGACGCAGGCGGTGCTGCTCTGGGATTTCCCGATGCACCCGGGTGTGCCAGTCCCCGACAGCGGCACCCGAGTGCTGGGGTCGCATAAGGGTGTCCCACTAGCAGTCTCCCAACCCTCAGACACTCCTGGCGTGGAAACCGATCTTTGGTGTCACATTTATTAGGGCTTTTATATCTCTTTATTGACGGTACAATGATACCTTTAAAAATCATGAGTCTAAGTTTCCCAGGGCAAGCGGGTTGTTGGCTCAGCCCTGGAGATCAGAGGCCACGGAGATGCCACCTCATCTCAAGTCCCTGTTCCTAGCAAGAGCATAACTTCGGGGAAGAAAGCAGCACAATTATGTCAAGAAACCCGAATAATGTATCGGGCTCCCTCCTTACAAGACTGAGCGCCCAAGGGTTGAGTCCTTTTGGAAATTCAACCTGGAGCAATGGATCCAATGATACATGTGGTGGTGGCTGCCACCAGCCCGTGCTGGGTTCCCGCCTCGGCTCCATCAGGGAATGGGAAGCGCGTTAAAGCAGCTGGTTTGCCTCAGCTGACTTCTGCCACCGTCCCACAGCTCCAAGCAGCAAGAGAAGCTGGTGACCAATGAGCAAACAAGCACTGCTTGTTCCAGAAATGAGATTTTGGGAGGGGACAGCCTGTTTCACGTAGGAGAGGCAGCCCCACGCCGCTGTGTTTCCCGCAGAGGTGGGAGCTTCTCCTGGTGTTGGGTCCAGAAAACTCCAGGTGAGCTTGCTGTGTGAAGTCCACCCGCTGCTTTGCTCCCAGCTGGTCCAAGCCACGTCCTGCTCGGGACCCCCCGGGCTCCTTCGCAGCGTGCAAGGCATTAAAAGCAGTGGACTTGCTGCAAGGCTTTCCCACACAAACCCAGCCCAGCTCTCTCCCGGCGGGAGGCTGAAGTCGGCAGATAAGGGCAGTTCTTCACTGGGCCTCACGCCGTCACAACCCAGAGCAATAAATAAAGCTGCCGTGATTACAGCAATCAGCGCCACGGCTCGCTGCGCCCTGGTAGAACCTGCCCCACTCGTGTGCTGAGGGCAGGGCTCCTCTTAACCCCAGAAGGTGAGTGCCTTCTCCCTGGCAGTCCTAGTATGACCTTTGTTAAAATAATCAGCCTGTCAGAGCCCGGGTATCCAGGCTAGAGGGACTGAAGTGACCGTCCAGAACGAGGTGTGCCAGCCTGATGCCGTAGGGAGGGACGCTGGTGCCATCCCCCCACCCGGCGCTGCCAGGGTCAGCACTGCCAGGGTCTTCACACCCTTCTCCATCCGAGCGCACGGCCAGGGCCGCCTCGAGCTCCTCTGCAGCAGAAAAGGGAGCGTGCGCACGGCCTGACATGGCAATTGCAATCCAACTGAGGAGGAGGAGGATGCAGAGGACGGGTCTGGACCGGCACAGGGGTCTGCACCTTGCAGCAATGCAGCTTCTCGGTGCTGGAGCAGGGACCAACCCAAGGCGAATGAGCAGCGAGGGGGAAAGATCAGTGCCCTGCTCACCAAACGCTGATGTCCTGGTCCCAGCACCAGCAGCCTGGGGGTGGCTGCGATGTGGGCATGTGCTTAGCCCACCCCTGGGACAGTCACAGCTTCACTCGGCGCAGGAGGGGGAGCAGAGCAGGTCTGCAAGCACCCCAGCAAACACAGCGGAGCTACAGCCTGGAAGTGCAAACCCACCATCAACCAAGTCCTGAGATGCAGAAAAACCCACAGCTGGGGCATCTGCGTGGCAGCGGCAGCTCGGGGACGCGGCTGGTGGCCCTGGACCCCTCTGGCGTGCTGGCTTGGTGCTCTCCCACGGAGCCTCCGCTGCAGAGCCTCTTCTCCCGATGGATGCTCACCCTCATCTTTCCTGCCGACCTGCCCCAAAGGGCACACAAGCCAAGACCTATCTGCCAGATAAAGGGTGGGAAGGAAGCAGCGACGTGAAGCCGGAGCTTCGCACAGCCTGCTTACACAGATACGGGCTTTCCCAAAGGCGCTGCTGATCTCAGCTATCGGGATCTTTCCACGACACAGCCTGCGAGCTGCAGCGGGGTTACGAGACATGGCAGATGCAGAAGGGCATGGCTTACCCCCACCCTGCACCCCGAGACACCTTCCCCGGGCAGCCCGGGCCGGGGGGCACCTTGCCCCGGCCTCCACGTGCCTTTTCCATCTGAGCCCAAAGTCAAAACCACGGGTCCAAGCAGTGGGATTCACCGAGAACCGGTGGGGAAGGAAAGCCCCTGGGCAGGTATCAGAGCATCTGAGGAGAATCACCGGGATGTTTCCACGGCTCGAGGGGAGCAGCCACTGCATGCGGTAATAAACACCTGAGAGCAATCTTCAGAGAAGAAACCTGCCCTCCGTGACTTTTTGCCCTGCTCAGCTTAACCCAGAGTGGTTTTGCTCAGGATTCAGTGGCCAGGGTTCAGCTGGGGTTTGGAGCACCCCAGCCTGCAGCAGCGGTGGGAGAGGCAGTCTCCTGCGGTGGCAAGGGTCGTTCTTCAGAAGTGCCACCACAAAAGGTCACTGCAGGAAAAAACTGTATGAAAGAAACGCTGCTCCTTCCGAAAGAGCCCAACAGCTCTGCAGTCCACTGCGGGATGCTGTGTCCCACGGCAGAGCCTTGCCGGCAAGGAAGGGCCCAGTCTGCTCCCAGAAATGTAACACGGGGTCACGGGAGGATCGGGCACTGTCCCACCGGCAAACACCCGTCCCGGGTCCTGCCTTCGTACCACGAAGCGAGCGCGTGGTTAAAAACGAAACGGGCTTGTTCATGCCAAATTATCCGGTCTTTGCATGGGGGAGGACGAGGAGAAGGAGGAGCAGAAACACCTTCCTCTCATCTCTGGGAGCCAGCAGCGTTCAAGCGGTGAGAGGAACCCCCCTCCACCAACCACCCGAAAAACCAAGCAGCGGCTGAGCCGGGCGCTGGTGCTCTCGTGCCCCGTGGTCCCGCGTGACGGCGTTTCCGCACTTGTCTGCTGCCTGGCGAGCGTTACAGGAGCAGAGCTGAGAGGGAAGACGGACTGTCCGAGGGGGCTTATTTCACCTCTCTGTTCTCTCCAGAAATGCTCCCGGGATTTCTGTCTCCAGGAAGGGGGTAGACACCATGGTGATGGGCATGTAGGACAGCTGGCAGTCCTAGGGGAAACACGGAGCCTGCTCCACCAAGAAGCTACTGAACAAGGAGGATGGGGAAACTGAGGCACAGCAAGCACTGTGCCTTGATGGAGCCTCACATTCTCGAAGCGGTGCGCGTTACTCCCTGGGCTACTGCAGCCACCAGCAAGTGGTCTTCTCACCACCACCCCCACCCTATGCCCTTTTTGCTTTTTCTTCCAGATTGTTTTAAGCAGTGATTTTTTGCAACAGAAATTTATAAAAAAAATCAAAACCTGCGATCACAGGCGCTTCCCATTCCCCCACCCTCCAGCCCACACTCCCAGCAGTACCATTACAGCGTGTGCGGGAGATGATTGAAAAGAAAGACACTCTGGCAAGAGCCATAGCTTGATGTAACCAGTAGTGCGTTGGGATACATAAATGAAAAAACGCTGCCTGCAGAGATGAATATGTCCCTCCTACGAGGCCGGTGTCTCAGCCCAGCAGCACCAGCAAGGTTCGAAATTTGCTTTGATGAGCTGCGAGGGCGCGTCGGAGTTACCTGAGCCTCCGCTTTGCCTTCCTTCAGATGTGAAGTGAAATCAATAAATGGAAAGATGCATTTCAGGAAACCGATAAAACTGGGAAAAAAACCCCACAACCCACCCTCCAAGAAAAGCTGTGGGACTGGGGAGGCTGAAAAGAGAGTGGCAAAAGATCAGAGAGGTCTGGAAGGAAAAAGGAAAATCACTCATTGCGTTGCTGGATGTAAAATCAAGTCCAACTGACATTAATATCAAAAGGACGCCCTCACCATTGGTTATAACGGAGGATGGATTGGGTTGGAGCAAAGTGAGAGGGAGGAATGGCCCGGGGAGAGGACAAGGAAGACCGTGGGTCTCTCCCATCCCTACTCACCCTGCTGCCGAGGCATTTTCTGCAGGTGAAGAGAACACTCAGGGAAATCCAGATGTTCTTGGGGGGACCCACAACACAACTGTCATCTCCCAGAGGACGCCTGCACCCTCGCGAAGCAACCGCGGTGGTGTCAGGGGCCTTGGGTTTGCTCCTGGCTCTGCTCTTCTGTCCCCACTGAACCGGGCAGGATGAGTGCATCCCCTCCGCTGGGATAATCGTGGTTCTGTTCCCTTGGCTGTGGTCACAAAGACCTCCAGCAGCACCGCTTCATTTCTACAAGCGGTGAAGAGTCCTTGGGTTATTTGCTCCTGGAGTTGTGCTGAGGAGCCTCCAGCCGCTCTCCCTGTGCCCAGCTCGGCAAGGTCCCTGGCAGGGCACGGGTTTTTTCCTCTCCCCAAGATTCCAGAGGGGTTTAAAATCAAAACATGCACAAAAATAGGTCCTGTCGAGTTGAGCTGTGGTGGGATGAAAGGGCAGTTCTGAAAGCACATGGGGCGTATCGTTACTTTTGGGCACTTAGAAAACATCCCAAAAACCTGGCAGCAGGCAGCCAGCCCTGAGCACAGGCATCACTGCTGGGGAATAAATGTGGCACACGGTTAATCTGCCCCCTTCCTGAATAAACTGCTCTGGCGGAGGCAGGGCCTCTCCTCCCTCCCCTCAAATCAGCCTGCGCTGTGCTTGCTGCTCGTCGGGAGCTCCCGAGCTCGTCCTTAGGCGGATGCCGGCGTTTATTTGAGCAAGTCTCGGTATTTATGTATCTCATTACAGCTGCAGCCGGTAGCATCTGTTTCCACGCTGTAACTGTCAAGCAGCATCTTATCAGTGGAGCTGCCTTCCCATCCCACAGAATCACAGAATCACAGAATGTTGGGGGTTGGCAGGGACCTCTGTGGGTCACCCAGCCCAACCCCCTGCCCAAGCAGGGTCACCCACAGCAGGCTGCGCAGCACCGCGTCCAGGCGGGTCTGGAATATCTCCAGAGAAGGAGACTCCACAACCTCCCTGGGCAGCCTATTCCAGGGCTCCGTCACCCTCAGAGGGAAGAAGTTCTTCCTCATGTTCAGACAGAACTTCCTGTGCTTCAGTTTGTGCCCGTTGCCCCTTGTCCTGTCGCTGGGCACCACTGAAAAGAGTTTGGCCCCATCCTCCTGACACCCACCCTGCAGATATTTGTAAGCGTGAAGCATCCCTCCTCTCCTTCCAGCTAAGATCTCGCTGAAGTTTGGGAGACAGCTGACAGCCTGGCGCGGGATGCAGCCAGCACCCGTGGTCCAAACCTCGGCCTGAACAGCAGCCCACAGGGACCCCCGGTCTGCCCTGTCCCCCCCCACCCCTCCAGCAGCAGCCGAAGCAGCCGTGCCAGCCCCACAGCCAGCCCAGCCGGCAGCCAGGGTCTGTCCGGGGCAGGGGGACGTGGTGGGTGGCCGTGCCCATCCCGGCATCCACGCTGCGTCCCTCCCATGGGCACCCCAGCAAAGGCATCTGCAGGTCCAACCGTGGGGCTGCCACTGGGCTCTGGGGGGTCCTCAGCAGATCCCCCCCCCAGTTTGCACCCCGCTGCACGCCAAGCGCCGGGCAGCTCTGCTCCCCGCCACCAGCATGTTTAACCATTTCAGCACTTTAGAAAAAAAACCCACTCCAGCCATCCCACTGCCTCGAGAACAGGGGTTTGGACACGAAGCTGTCAGTGCCGCGTCCACGGCTGTGACAGCCGGTGTCACCCCGTCCTGGGGTCACAGCCGGGGAGCCTTCTCCTTCCCGAGGAGCCTGCGGGGACAGCGGGGTGTGTGCACGCGCCGTTGCGGATACCTCTGCCGGTGGATGATCTCTTCCCAGCTCTGGGGGCCGTGACCTTGCTCAGGAAGAGCGACAACAACCCCTGGCCAAGGGGCCGAGGAGACCCAGCAGCAAGGGGCAGTGTCCCCGAGATAAGGGGTTCGTTCTGCCCCCGAGAGCCGGCACACGCACAACTTCGCGTCGGCTTCCCCGGCCTGGGAGCGACGGGGCCGTGGGGCATCTCGAAGGGGCTTTTGCACGCGAAGAGGGGACTGTGCGGGGGGGTCTTTGCTCAACAGCCCTGTCCCCCCAGCTGTGCTTTTGGTGCTCAGCTCCTGCCTTGCTGCCTCCCGGGAAGAGAGATTGCACTGATCAGTGCTAATTAGGGCGTGCAAGCCCTCTGCCTAATTGCTCTGATTAATTATTGACAGGCAGAGCTGCTGCTTTGAGGGCAGCAGGTAAGCGGGGAGCCCCGTGGCCTCCTGGCTCGCGGCAAAGGCGATGGCGGTGGCGAGAGGCGATGCCGCCGTCCCAGCATCCCGTGACCGGTCTGTGAGAAGGAACCGCGCCAAGAGGCTCCCGAAAAGCCGCTGTGCTGGGAAGCGCATCTGGGCGTCTCCCGGAGCCCGCCGGTGCCTAAGTGCTATCGACAGGCAGAAACCCTCCGCTGCCATTAGCCGCGCAAGCCATTGATTTTCTTTGCTGGAACAAGAAACTCACTGGGGCTGAGGCAATCTCGGGTGGCACCGCGGCTTCCCCCAGGCTGACCAGCTGGGGTTTGGAAGAGGGGCGTTTTGTAGTTGTTTTCTTTTCAATGGCTAAAAAAGCCAAGTCATCCGGGCGCACTTCTGCATCCGTCTGGGAGGATGCGGGGTCCCGCCCGGTCATGTTGCTGGTAAAACCCAGCCGTCTGCCTACCAGAAGCAGATGCAGAGCTCCAGAGCCCTCGGCCACAGACCCCTTTACGACATCTCCATCCTTTGTACGGGAACGGAGACAGCACCAGGCATCATCTAAAGCAGCTTTCTCTGCTGGGCTTGGGGGTGGTTTCCCCAGCCATCCCTGCTGCTGAGGAGTCTTCCCCTCTACACTGCCCTGGTGAGGCCTCATCTGCAGTACTGTGTCCACTTCTGGGCTCCCCATTTCAAGAAAGATGAAGAGCTACTGGAGAGAGTCCAGCGGAGGGCTACAAGGATGATGAGGGGACTGGAGCATCTCTCCTATGAGGAGAGGCTGAGGGAGCTGGGCTTGTTCAGCCTGAAGAAAAGAAGGCTGAGAGGGGACCTTAGAAATGCCTACAAATATCTGCAGGGTGGGTGTCAGGAGGATGGGGCCAAACTCTTTTTCAGTGGTGCCCAGCGACAGGACAAGGGGCAATGGGCACAAACTGAAGCACAGGAAGTTCCGTCTGAACATGAGGAAAAACTTCTTCCCTCTGAGGGTGACGGAGCCCTGGAACAGGCTGCCCAGGGAGGTTATGGAGTCTCCTTCTCTGGAGATATTCAAGACCTGCCTGGACAAGGTCCTGTGCAGCCTGCTGTAGGTGACCCTGCTTTGGCAGGAGGGTTGGACTGGGTGACCCACAGAGGTCCCTTCCAATCCCTACTATTCTGTGGTTCTGTGATTCTGAGTCCCTCCTCAGCCTGGCCACCAGCCTGCTCTGTAACCCAGCCTTAGTGCTCGTCCCAAGGCACTCCCAGCGGCTGTCGCGAGGGCAGGTTTGGGGTACGCCCTGCACCTTCCTTCCCGCCTTCCCCCAGCAGGCCTGGACCCAGCGCTCATCACCTTGGCTGTGGCCACGTGCATTTTTTTGGTCCCCTGTGTTTTTGCATCTCAGTGGCCTCTCCAGAACCATACACCCTCCCCAGCCAGAGCTTCACCCCAGCAGTGGTCGGGGCTCCGAGGGCAGGGCACGAGCCGTTGCCACATCCCTGCAGTACCAGCTAATTCTCACAAGGGAGCAAATCAGGCCCACAGCGAGTTCATCATTTTTCCAATATAGCTCCCAAATGAGAAGCGATTCTGCATTTCCTGGATGGATTTGCTTGGGTACATGCAGGCTTCTGGTGGCTGGTTCTGGTGGCTTTTTGGTGCTGTTTTTCACTGTAACTGTCGTGCCTCTTAATGCAGATGGACACAAGTTCTTCTCTTTTCTACAGATGCCTCTATTATTCTGCAGCCTGCTGATTCCCCTCTATGCTGTATGATGCCTGAGGAGACTTTTCCAGCTGAGATGATGGGTGTGACTCTTTTGCAGCCTCACGCTGTGCCTTTCTCCCTTGCAATGGCACAAAGTGCAAACCAAGAGCTCCCGCTCGCGCTCCCACCGTGTGCGGGAATCAGCCGCCGCCGGAGCCGTGCGGCACAGGACAGTCAGGCCCTGGTTTTGTTTACTCAGCGCACGGCTGGAAATGAATCCCATGAGCCCACCCAGACCAGAGGTTTGCTGAAAAACACATGTCCATTTGCCCGCTGCGCAGCTGTGCCACGGGGAGGGAGCTCACAACCTCCTCCCATCACACGGAGGGATGCAGAAGAGTCACAGCCTTCACAGTGGTCGGCGTGGCCTTCAGCCTGGACCTCACCCTCCTCAGTTCTGATGCTTAAATACCCAGTTTTGGGACCTGCTTCGCAATTCTGAACGTGCGCTGCATTTTTAATTTGTATTAAAGATGTGCCTATATGGGCTGATCTTCATCCCTGGCTAGCACGTGAACAGAGCAGGAGATCACACATGCTCTGAAAAGCTTACGGAGTAAAGATTGAAGGATTAGAAAAAAAATGGCATAAATGACCCAGCAGCTGATATAATGAAACCTCAAGCCCATTCTTCTTCCCTAAGGGCACCCCTGAAGCTTTACACGCATGCACCCCTCCCCCAAACAGCCCCCCAGATGCTGCTGGTGGCCTTGGAGGGACCAGAGCTGCACCTTCCCCTACCTCGACCCGTGTGAACCTTCGTGATGGGCTCAGCCTTGGGGTCCCAGGGCACAGGGGTTTGTACTGGGGAGAAGGTGGGAAAGCCTCCGCCCCCAGCCCGTAACCATCTCGCAGCTCTCACCTGAGGATCCGCGAGGCGGCACGTTTCACCCTAAGCAAATCACCTTAAAGAGGAAGGTTCGAGAACTGTTTATTATTGGAAATGTCTCCCTCTCTAGGACTCCTTTTTTGATAAATTAGCCTCAGCTTCATTACTTCATGATATATTTCCCTTGACATTTAATTATACTTACCCCAAACACATTAAGCCAATCAGTCTGAACAGCTTCTTATTAACATGCAAATTTCTCCTTTGAAAAGCCATGAATCTATGAAAAACTCTCTTTAGGCTTCCATTAGGCCCATTTGGGAAGTTGGGAACCCCCGGAAACGCCCTCCTGGTCCAAGGCCGGAGGGGACCAGGGGGCCCAGACCCACAGGCACACCCCGGTCCCTGGCTTTGGGGTGGGTGAAGGGGATGCTGCCATCCACCAAAGCACCTTCACGGGCCTGGAGCCACGAAGATGGGAGGCTGAATCATGCAAACCAACATGGTGCTGGCGGCTTATCCCCATCCCAGCCCTTCTCCGTGGGAACTGCTGTTTCTCCTCTCCACCAGCCCTGGAGATACGGCGATCCTCTGCTGCGCACCGCGACACCGTCTCGCTGCAGGGGAGCTTCACGTGGGAGCTGCAGAAGACGCAGTGAAATCTCAGCCCAGTTTTTAGCAGAACAAACAGGAATCCGGTTCCCCCGGCGCCATGGGCAGACGGGATGTGATTTGCATTAGGCAAATAAATTGAACCACACAATTAACCATCTGCCCTGGAACAGCTTTAGGTTTTGCTTTAAAGCACCACTTCCAGCCTCCCTCTGCTCTCGTATCCGGCTGAACACCACAGGATTTTCTACTCGGAAACCAAAAGGGAATAAATTCACTGAATCATTCCTATAAGTAACTGCAGAGAACCACCAGCGTAGGTACGAGAGCCGCGGTGGCCTCTGGCCTCCGGGACGTGTTTCCCGTGGATTGCCCCAACGGACGAGTCACGAAGCTGCTTCAAACCCTTCCAGAGTCTCCAGCTCCCACCGAAAGCCTCCACTTGCTACAAGATGATTTCTGGAAAGCTGCTGAGTGCCGCGGCATCTTCTCAAGAAAAAGTTACTCATTTCATCTTACTTAAAAAGAGGTTGTCGTTTTTAAAAAATACGATTCGGTGTAATTTTTTTTATTTCCTACAGTTAGACATCAAGATCAGAAATACACTGCAATCAGTGTACTATATAAATAGTCCAATTTTGGAAAACAGCTCTCATGAGCAATAAAGCAACCCAATTTACTATGCGCTATAATAAAAATATCTCTTTTAGCATATAAATCAAACCAGAGTGAACAGATAAAAAAATAAACTCAACCTCCCTGGTTTTTGCCTGAGAGCGCAGGCAGCCGGCCCTGAGGAAGGGCTCGCCTGCCCTATATAAATATATGCAAGAGCAAATCTGCTAAAAATTGTAGCCACCACTTTATTTTCTAAAGGTCCCAGTTTATCCTTCGACAGAAGAAGGAGGGCTGGGGAGAGGTCGGCGAGAAACACAATCCTTTCCTGTATAAACAGTATAGACTGTGCTGATTTTAAGTGCATCATATGGCATATATTTTATGTGTGTATATAGAGAGAGAAAGAGAGATTTTTCAAGCCAGCCAGAGACATGAAGTGATCCTATATCATCTAAAACAAACAATCGTACTTGGACTTCTGGCAGTTTTCCTTGCAGTCGTCCCTGCCACCCCCCCTGCCCCTTCCCCCATGGGCTGTTGGTGCGCGCTGCCGCCTGGCCCCATTATTTGTCACAAAGGCATATAAATCACTGGGGAAACTCTTATTATCTTATTTTCCCTCTGCTTCCCCCTTGTCTGTTTTGAGAAAAATTAATGCATTTGTCTCCAGAAAAATGTGCAGTCTCTATAATTCAGTTTTAAAACAAGCACAACTAGCAAATGGATAGACCTTGGTTAGGAGACTCATTTTTCATGCGAGTAATTGAAGCCTTCCCTTCGATTTTTCCTTTGGGTGTTAAAGACAACTGATGCCTTCCTGGAATTTGCTGAGGTCTACAAAAGGTGGAAAGACAGACAGACAGAAAAAGCAGAAGAGAGAAAGAAAGAGAAAGACAGAGATAAAGGGAAAGAAAGAAGAAAAAGATGAAAAGAAAAAAGAAGATAGAGAAAAGAAAGAAAAAAGAGAAGGAAGGAGAAGGAAAGAAGGAAAAAGAAGAAAGGGAGAAAGGGAGGAAAGAAGGAAAGCAGAAGAAATGGAGAAGCGAAGTCTGAAGCTCATCTCAAAGCATCAGCTGCCTCTGCAGAGGGAACTCTGGGGAGCCCCCAGGAGAACATCCCAGCCGGGATTTTTCCCAGAGCTGGCAGTGCTTTGGTTTGGAAGCCTCCTCGCCGGCCAGGCTGGTCAGGAGACCCATCCCCACCAGGCACCCCGACAGCCTCTGCCTTAACCCAGCCCTGCACCCCGGCTCTGCTGCCCACAGACCTGGGGACCAACAGCCCCGCCGTGTCCTGCCGGCACCCCAAGCCCCAGACGTGGCGTGGGGGGAAGCACCCCGCGCAGGTAATGCCGCTGGTTTCATCCTGATGCCTCTTCCTGCACCCAAAACTCAGGGACTCTCTGCTGCTTCCCCCTCCCTGGCTAGCGGCACCCACCCCTAAACGGGAACGCGGATCCACACAGTTCTCCGGGCAAAGTCCCTCAGACAGCAGCGTGTTCCTCCAGACCACAAAAATCACAGCCAGCTTTAAGCTCATCCCCATCCCTTGTGCTGCGGGGCTGCTGGGCTAAGCAAGAGTCTCCCCCCACGAGCAGTGCGTACAACAGGGGCTCCCGTACAAATCGATGCTCGCCCCCGGACCGCATCCTGACCCCCCGTCAGCTCCCAGGCCCGATTCACCACTGACGCAGAGGAAGCCAAGAGTAATTCCAGAAAAGCCACCATCAAGTGAGCGCTCAGGCCAGCGAAGTCTATTGTTCCTTTGTCTCTCACTATATTATCTCTGTCCCCCGGGAGCTGCATTATTGCCTGCAATATATAATGTGATTTGCTTGTTTTCCTTGTCTGCCTGATATTTCTCAGGCACGCGCAGAGGCACACCTTCAGCCACGCAGACTCGCAGCAACACATGCGTTCTTCCCGGGGAAGAAGAGGAGAAGGATGGGAGAGGAGCTAGGACGGGAACTGGAGCAGGAGAGAGGGGCGGTGGCTGAGAAGCTGCAGGCAACGTGAAGGGGAACGAAATGTTGCCTGGGAACTGGAAGTACACAGAAAACCATTGAATGGACGTGATTGGGGGAAAAAAAAAAAGTGTTCTTCCATCCTCCTTGCCTCTGGAGGTGGAGAAATCTCACCAGATCTCAGAGACCAAAACTCAGGACCTAGCAGGAACTAAAGCAGCTAAATTAAAGCAGCTGGAGCCAGAGGAAGGGAAATAATATTGGAAACAGGCAGTGGGAGCAGAAGGCTGAGACCACTTGGGCCACGCGGCCCGTCTCCGGGAGCTCTGGATACCCCCATGTCCTGGCGGGTTAATGGACCGGCTGCCGGGAACGGGGAGAAGAGCTTTCTCCCTTCTCTGCCCAGATAAAAGGATCAGTCCTCCAAGATACTGTTGTGGAGTCCTAAACAATTCAACCGAGATTATTAAGATCAAGATTATTTAGAAAATACTGTGAAATACCCTATACTGCTGGAGATGCATTGTGTATTTGTGTGTGTGTGGATATCAACAGAGAGCTTTATGAAAGAGCCACACACCCCAAAGGACACACCCCCACTTTCGAAAACAGAGGTTGTTTCTTAAATTATGCCAAGAAATTACTTCTTTATATATCACTACACATTTCCTCCTGCTGCCAGGCCAAAAAATCCTGTATCTGTATCATAAAAAAGAGAGCCTGACCTCAGGCTATGATCTAGAATATATGGAGTCACACGAGTTTACCCTCGCTGTCATTCCTCATCCTTCCCGTGCCAATTCTTTTGCTAAATGAAACTGGAATGGCTGGGAACAGGCTCCCTGCTTTCATTCCTGGAGCAAAGCAGTCAAGAGCAAAGAGGGCAAAAGCCTCCAGAAAATAGAAAGCTTAAAAAGATCCCTCCTAGCTTAATTTGCAGGTTCTGGGCAAGGCAGGGGGTAGCGCCGAAGAAACTGCGCCGAGCAATCGCGCCCTGGCCCCCTCGGCCCCGCAGTCTGTCCAGGGATTTTAGCCACAGCGCACCGGGTCGCGCATGAAGAGCTCTCTTCTGTGCTCAGCTGTTCCACCTCCTCCCAGGGAATGCACCCCTGGCTAACCCGCTGTCACGCAGCGTCATCTGACATATCTCAGGAAGTTTTAGTTGACAGCAGATCTAAATTTCATCAGTGAATCGTGCAGCATCTGGCTGAGGTCCGGCTGGTCTGTAGGCTGGCACCCTGCGCACCTTCCCGATGCTGCCCAGGGCGGGCATGGAGGCTCTGGCCTGGGCATTAGCGTGGCACGAAGGTTTCTAAGAGGGAATCCTCTTAGAAAAAAAAGAAAGAAAAGTGCTCTCCAGAATATGAATGGATGAAAAAAAGCCCAATTAGTGATCTCAGCTTCATGAGGCAACTTGAGTCATTTGGATCCAGGCCAATAAACCCTCATCCTCCTCACTCAGCACCAAACTGGCATAGGCTGGGGGTTTCAGATCAGCTCCAGAAGATGACCCCCAGCCTCGCATTGTCCAGCGCTGCCTTCCTCAGCAAGACCAACCCTCCTTCCCTCGTCACTTCTCAGCATCCACAGCGAGGAGGAAACCCAGCCTGAGTGTGCTCCCTCTTTCACTGCGCTCCCCTTGGAAAACGTAAGAACGCAGGGGAAAAACTAAGCTAAGCCCACGCTGGTACTCTCTTCACAGCAGCAGGGATTTCAAATCCACACGGACACCACGGCCCACCACGACAGCCGGGCATCACCCCGCGGTCGGGGGGTGGGGTCTCACCTTGCAGGGACCCCTGCCATGGTGTGACCGTTCCATCCCAACATGGAGAGCCACGGCGGGGGCTCTGAAACGTGAGTCTGTGTCTTGGGACCCAGGTCTCCCCGAGAAGCAGCGAGACCTCTGCTCTTAAGCCACTTCGGAAAGCCCAGACAGGACCCCTGGAGATGAAGATTTTGAAGTCTGATCAAAGGGACTCGTGGAGATAGCAAGGAGGATTAATGCTTTTCCAAAAGCACAGTGAAAGCTTCTTAGTTATTCCAGTGGGGCTTTTTTCAAAGGCGCCTAAGGGAGTTAGGCACTTAAATCGCCCTCGGATCCTTTATTTAGTTTGCAAATCCTGCGCTGGGGTAGAGCAGAAGTGTGACCCCTGAAGCATTACTTTCCGAGCGGGTCTGCTTGAGTGGAAAGCGGAATTGATTCTGGCTGTGCTGGTGGCCTCCTGCAGCTGCTCCTTCTCCGTAGCGGAGGGAGCGAGCTTGCTGGTGGAAACTGGTGAGGACACGACATCTCTAAAGAAATAAATAAGGGACCAACAACCCACTGAAACCCCGCGGGCTGTGTGTTCAAGGGAAATCATTGAGAGCGGCTCCAGGTTTGATGCCTTCCAGGGGGGTTAATGCTGGACAGAACGTGCTGGGGGACCCTACCCCTGGCAGATCCCGACTGCGGGAGCGACCTCCAGCTGGGAGAGCAGCATCTCGAGTCGCCTCCGGTGGGTTTCACCGCGATCTCTAGGAAAGCTGCAGGAACCACTTATTTAATGAGTGTGGTTATTCTTCATTGCTCATGTCTCCCTGTACTCTTTTTCCTCCATCACCAGCCTTTTACAATTAGAAGATGTAGAAAGAAGACCCGGGGCGGGGGGTTTGTTCCCCAGCTGGTTGCATGGTCATGGTGTCTTAATCATTCCCACCACCACTGCAAGTGCTATCATGGAGGGAAACAGCTCCCAGAAAGCAATAGGAGGAAGCCAGAAAAAAGGCACAAACAATAAACGAACCTGTTCTCATGCAAATGCTCCTCATGACAAAAACAGTAAGAAGAAAAGGGCAGATGAGAAACGCACACCACGGTCCGGCCGCAGGGAATGCTTTCCAAGCCTCCCTGCCAGCTCTCCTGGCTCTCATTTCATCTCCCCCATCACTGCAAACGGGTCAGGGAGCCCCATCCACTGAGCCCCCGGCGCAGTGCAAAGGGGTTCGGTGTTGTTGGGAAACACGGCACACAAGTGACGTGCTATTGTCCCTAATTTGATTACTGAAGCGATCACGCTAACGGGGCATTACACAGCCCGCCAGCACCTTGTTACTAACCCACGCCAGGAACTTCCCACCAGAGCATTAATTCCCCAGTACTCGCCTTTCCCAACCTTGCCAGGTAATTGTTTATGAAAAGATGAATGTATACAATAATACCGGGTGAAGGGAGCTGATGTATGTGGTGTTAATGAATGAAATAATCAGTTTGGTAATAACTGGCATGTGTATTTGTCAAAAGGGACCCAGCAGGACATTAGCATTCTGCAGCCACCAAACCTTTATCTCCTGGGCCTGTGTTTGACAACCGCCCCCAGATAGTCCATGAATAAAATACCGAGTAGTACCCAGACATAATTAAACTGCCAGTGTAGATGTACCTAAATGAACTTGATATCTTAATGACACTAGATAGCACGCGAATAATGAAGGCGGCATGAAAGGGATGTGCATAATGAACGCCGACGTCCCGGCTGTCACTGAGCAGCCGCCCACCGGGACCCTCCTCGCCATCGGCAGCCCCCAGACCTCCTCGTTAGCACGCGGGGCATCGCCTGCGCTCCCACGCCGTGCCAAGGGGACCCATGCGCACCCACACCGGTGTCAAGCACGAGGCCGGGGCTCTCAGACCTACCCGCTGGCACATGTCACCCTCCGCCTCCAGCAACCCCTCCTCTGCGCCAGCTCTCGGCACTGGATCCTCACCGGTCCCACGGCGTCTGCTCCTCCAGAGACCTCCGGCATGCCGTTGTGCAGATTTGAGGAGCACTTAATATGATTAAATCACCAGACACATCCCTTTTTCATTTTTTTTCAGTGTGGGGACTGTTTTCCAGGGGAGAAGCCGCTCCCTAGGGACGGGCTGCTCGGAGGAGCCCAGCTGCCGGACGGGGACCGCGTCGCGAGATAACAGCACCATGAGCAGAGCCGCAACGCCTCCTCATCCCCATCAACCACGGACCCCAAGCCAGGTGCGTCCTGCCCCCAACCCCCACCCACGGGTGCAATCCTCCCTCCGGAGGGTGCCGGGCAGCCATCCCGGCCGTCCCTACGCAGCCGCTCCGGCGTCACCCGGCCGTCTGCTCCCCAAAGGCAGGTTTCAGCCTCCTCCTTCGGCGAGGCCCCACGCTGGCTTCACGCCACCGCACCGCTCGGAAGGTAATTGCCACTTATTGCTCTAATGGCTCCAATTTTAGCAGCAAATGAGCGATGTACAGTAAGTATCAGTCTTATGAAAAAAATAATAATGGGAAACTGGAGCACGCGCTGCAGGGAAGGAACACTCCCCCCGTTACACGGGATCGAGCCGTGCTGGCGTGTGACAGCAGCAGAGGCCCTGCCTGCTGCTGCTGGAACTCCGGTATATTGAAATACAAGAAGTTCAGCGTGTAGGCAAGCAACCGGCTCGGTGTGGCTGGGCTCGCTCCGTAACGACTGCATCGACTGGTGGCTCAGAAATTGCTGCGAAGCCAGCACGGGAGACGTGAACTGGAACAGGTCCTATCTCCCTCTGCAAAGGAGATGAGGGAAAAGTGCTTAATGAAAATGAAAAAGTACAGCAGGTATGGGGGAAAACAGCTTAAAAACCAGCAGACGACACAGCCCAGACCTCCCCAGGGAGAGCCAACGCAGAGAGCAACCCGCTGCGGGTAGCGCAGCAAGTCGTGACACAGGATGACGCACTGAGATGGGTTAAAAACACATAGAATCATAGGATCATTGAGGTTGGAAAAGACTACTAAGATCGAGTCCAACAACTGCTTGGGCCAGAAAAAGAGGGAAGGCGGCACCAGTGTGGCCCAGCCTACCCAGGCGTCCCAGGGAGGTGACGGGAGGGACCCGGGCAGGTGCCCACCACCATCATCACGTCTCCAGCAATGACAGTCACTGTTAGAAAGATGCCAGAGAGATGCAGCCACAGAGCTTGGGGTCCCAGCCAGGTGCAACCTTCAACTGACTGCTCTCTGCCTGTTTACCCCCACTGAGTATTTGGCCCTGACTGCCACTTATTTAACCATTGCTTTCCTTCCCAGGAGAGACATCCCCGTGGTGCACCCTCATTAGACTGTAATGGTGATTTCATTAGATTAAATAACTCCGATGATCCCCAGAGACCAACGGCACTTTAAACATAGAGCCTCGGAGTTAGAATTACTGTTATTTAACATTGATTAGATTATGAGGCAAATCCAATTTTTCCCCTACACATATGATGGCTACGATTTGCCTAGCGGGAGATGGTAAGGACGGCATTCCTGGAAATCTCTGCTGAAGCGGGGAGCCATGCCTGAGTCAGCGATGGTGGGGTGACCCACGAGCTCGTGCCTGACAGACCTTCTGTGGAGAGCATGAACGGGGCACGGGGTGATGGGGGAGGTCTGCCCATCGTCCCTGCCCTCACTTTGCTCCAAAGCTGGGGGTCAGGTGGACCCGTATCTGCCATGTCAGCTGATTGCCCTCTCCAGCAGGAATATCACCAGGAAATAACTGGGCCTCTTTGACCCATGGCCCTGCTGCGGCTGAGGTCGTTAATCACTCCTTAAAGCTCCCTCCCAGCCCTTTTGCCCCGGGAGCCCCATAGCCCACAGCTCCCAGCAAGGGACGTGCCTCATGGCTGCGGCTCTGCCCACCGCCTGTCTTCCCGGGTCCCTTCTTTCCGCTCATCCCTATGATCCCATGGGAATCCTTTCCACGGCTCTGGGAACCTGAGGGCTTGGAGTAGGCTGGGAAAGGTTGTTCAGGGCAGGAACGGGACCATCTCAGGGCTCCACTCCTAAGTAGGAGGGTGCTGTAAGTGCCCCCTCCCCGAGAACAGAGCAGGGGCGGGATGGATTTCAGCACGCAGAGCACCTTCCTTCCAAGCCCTTTCCGAGGGTATGCCGTGCATTCGATGCCTGGCTTAGGAGATCAGCCAGGACTTCCTTGGGATCTCTTGGCTGATGCAGCTCTGCAAGCCAACAGGCTCAAGCAGCTCCTAAACGTGTTCCCTGCACCGGGCAGAGCCGCCTGCAGAGCCAGGGATGCCGGGCAACCCCAGCAGCCGCAGGCAGGCAAGAGCACAGCCCGCTCCGACAGACAGACAGACAGACAGACAGACTCACTTCTCCGAGAGCAGGCTCAGCCGCTGGTGCAAAACTCACTGTCTGATAAATCTCGCTTTATGCTGGGGATGTGTACGGAAAAGTGGAGGCTCCAGGAAGAGCTGGCTCCCAGCAACCAAAGTGGGCACGAGGCCCACCAGTGCACCCACCCTGGGCAGACCATGGGGTATTCAGCAGAAACTCCCAAGGACGGAGGAGGGGAGAAGGACCTGTGTCCTCATCCACGCCAGAACACCCGGCGGGCTCCAGTCTGGGTCTGGACTCCTCCACCCCACTCTCCTCTGGATGTCCCCAGTGGGTGGTGGCCAGGAAAGCCCGCGGGAGCGGCCAGGGCTGAGCATGGCTCTCCAGGTCACCCAGACTTGCACTCCTTCATCTAGGTGTGGGCTTACACCAGCTTTTACAATGCTCCTCGATTTACCAATGAAGCCAAGCGCTGCTTTCAGGGCTTTAATAAAATCCAGAGCCGCTCATAATTTTAAGCCAGATTTAGTCCAGAGGAAACACACCCAAATTCCTTCCTCGCCTCTGCGATCACCACCCCTGATGCCTTTCCCATCTACCTTCCCGGGGCTACAATGTGACCAAGCCCAGCAGCTTCCGAGTGAGAGCGGGGCTGGGGGCATTGCTCCGAGGTGAGAGCTGAGAAAGCAGCAAAAGCGCGTGCTCGGGAGATGCTTATCTTATCTGAAAATAAATAATAATTTAAAAATCCAGTGCTGCAATAGCGTATTTCTCACATACCAAAGAATCCAGAGGTACACTAAGAAACCAGAGGTTCTACATCTGGCCTGGGAAGGCTGGTGGGTCCTGATGGATAGATGGAGCCATGGCTTCTCCTCTTGGCTGCTGCAGGGAACTGCCTGAGATGGCGATGCCCGGCCCAGCAGTGATGAGGATGCACCGATTTCTCCCTCCCACCTCTGTTTTTGGGGCAGGATGGAAGGGAGGGCAATAAATGCTGCATTTTACTGTCTTCAAGCCCCTTAAACAGCTGGGCTGCAGGGTTGGGAGTGCCAGAAACGGGGACACATCCAGGCATCGGCTGCAACCTGGCAGTTCGCTGTCACTTGGCCAGACAACTCCATCTCAGTTAGGAAGCAACGAGCAGATGAAGCCTGAAGAACTCTGAGGCGCAGCCCCCTTGCCACCCGCAGCTGAGGGCTTGGCTCGCCAGCCCTGCCGCATCGCGCCGGCGAGGCAGCGGGTCCCCGCGCCGGGACGAGGGCTGCGACCTCCCGCGCAGGCAGGGCAGAGCTCAACCTCTCCAAGTGCCACACGAAGCGGCTCCGGCACCTCGGTGGGCTTGGCCGCCCGGGGCTGACCCCGACCCGCGGCACTGGAGCCGGCCAAGCTCAGTGACACGCTGTGCACTGCATCTGGGTCAGGCTGCGAAGTCCTTCCCCCCCGTCCCGGCCCCTTCGGAGGCTCCCGGGCTAACCGCTTGCGTGTCCTACTAAATTCTTTCTTTCTGAGGCTCTTCCAGCGGATTGACTGCTGCTGGAAGGGAGGGCGGCGGAGCCGGGAGCAGGCAGGCGGAGCGGCATCGCGACATAACCACGGCTCCGGGGCTGAGCGTCTCTGCCCCGAGCCCGGCTCCCGTGCTGGGCTGAGCGGGGATCGCAGCCCCTGCACGCGGGATCCATGTTTAAACCTGACGTGATGCTGCTGTCCGACTCTGCGCGTCCTCGGCGTCTGCCCGTGGTCGGAGCAAACACAACCCAGAGAGGGAGATGCTGGAGGGAGGGGTCCTGGTGCTCACCGACTGCAGGAAAGCCAAGTCCCAACCACCCTTTAGCAATGACCTTAGTATTTTGTGAGTGAGCTCATCAGCACAACCCTGTGTCACAGATGGGGAAACTGAGGCACGGGACAGAACAGGCCCTTGCTTAGCACCACCCAGCCAGGCTAAGTGGGCTCCAAAGCCTCCTCGCTGCCCTGGACACGATGCAGCAGACAGGCAGCACATGTCATCTGCGTGGTGGCAGTGCCCACACCATCCCCAGGGGCTCAGATCCTCTCCCCATCTCCTGCCCTAAGGAGGGTCCAGCCTGAGCCAGACCCTGCCGCACTTGGGAAGCGCGAGGTGGGAACCAGCCAGCCCAGCTCAAACGAGGAGCAGCAGCAGCCGGACAAGAAACTCATTGGTGTTCGGTGTGAGGCACTTAAAGTCCAGGCTTTCATACCTTCTTGACTACTACTTTCATACTCTTTGCTACGAAACAGAGAGATTGCTCCTGGCAAGCTGGCATTGCTGCTCTCCTTGGAAAGACGAGCGTTGCCAGACGGTTTTCCTTTGGGCATCCCAGCAAGCGGCCCTGCGCTCCCTGCTCCCCCGGACGATGTTTCCCCCTTTGCGACGTGACCTCCGGCCGCAGGAAGCCGGCCCGGGGGACGCAGCCGTCCCTGCTGTGTCTCTCCTGGGGGACACATCACCTTCCCAGCATCCAAACCCGTGGCCGGGCTGGTTTTTGTGTGCTTGCTCAGCAACCTCCGGCAGCCCTTTAAACCCAGGCAGGTTGGCACGGGGCAGAGGAGCGGGGCTCACGCCCTCCATCCAGGCAGCAAAACCCTCCAGCAGACGGGCAGAAATGAAGAGCCGGGGCGGCAGTCGGACCTTAAACCACTCGAAATGTTTGCAAAGCAACCATCGGTCCCGGCGGGGCTGCAGCAGCTCAGCCCACGGGGCCGGGTCGCTGCCAGCCCGTGCCCAGAGGGAGCAGCCCCGGGTACCTTGGAAGCCCAGAAATCTGAGGGGATGCTTCGGCAGGTTCAGCTGTGCTTACCCAGCTCTCACTAGCCTGCAGGGGATAAATGGCATCTTTCATTTATTGTTTGCATCTGGTTCGGGCTAACACAGTTACACACACACCCCCAGGCTCTTCAGCACAAGAGCTCACAGGGTACGGGCGTTCAATGGTCGTTTATAGAACCATAGAATCATTAAGATTGGAAAAGACCTCTAAGATCATCAAGTCCAACCATCCACCCAACACCCTGATGCCTGCTAAACCATGTCCTGAAGTGCCACACCTACACGTGGTTTGAACCCCTCCAGGGATGGAGACTCCACTACCATGGGCAGCCTGTTCCAGTGCCTGACCACTCTTTCTGTAAAGACATTTTTCCTGATATCCAACCTAAACCTCCCCTGACGCAACTTGAGGCCATTGCCTCTCATCCTGTCGCTAGTTACCTGACCAACACCTGCCTCACTACGACTTCCTTTCAATACCCAAACGACCCAAACCAAGGGTGCAAAGCACAACGCCCTCTTCTCTGCTATCAACCACCAGCCATTCCATGTCAACCAGGAAAAAATCATCTCTTCCCAGAAAGTCTATTTCTAACCAGATCATATTTTCCCCCAGTAACAGTTATGGGAAGATGAGCCTCTCCCTGGGTCACCCCAGGGTCCCTTTGACCCATGAGCTAATTCCCAAGCCAGCAGCAGCAGCAAAGCACTGGGTCCTCCCCAGCCGGACTTCGCTTCTGGTCCGTCATGCTTAACAGCTCCTGATGCATCGTTCTTTGCTAAGCACTTCATAGAATCACAGAATCATAGAATCATCAAGGTTGGAAAAGACCTCTTCCATCATCAAGTCCAACCATCAACCCAACACCCCCATGCCTGCTAAACCATGTCCTGAAGTGCCACACCTACACATTTCTTGAACACCTCCAGGGATGGGGACTCCACCACTGCCCTGGGCAGCCTGTGCCAATGTTTGACCAAATTCTTGACTTCTAGAGCTCTTTTGCAGTCTTTTAGCCATAAACATCCCACAGCAGTCAGTTCCACAACTTAATCGCACACCGTTTGAAAAAGTCTCTATTTCTGCTTCTTTCTAACCTGTTGCTGACAGTACGGATGGAGACACGAGAGCGACAGCCGCTGCCTTCTCGGCCACCCCATGAACTCTCCCTCTCAGCAGCTTCTGGGCCCAGGCTGTGGTGAGAGACGAGAGTCTTTAGCAGAGCTCAAGAGCATCGTTCCTTGGAGAGCCTCACGGCTCACAGCCACTCGGCAACACCGCGCATCAGTGCAGGGGAGGAGCAGACGCAAGATGAGCAACCTCCAAGGAGACAAAGATGCAACTGAGTGGACTCGCAGACGCAGCCAACGCTGCGAGAGCAGGGGAGCAACAGCCCCCAGCCCAGAAGCAGGCAGAAAGGACTTCCCCAGCGCCCAGTAAAGCTGTGTCTGCAGAGCAAGAAACCAGTAAACCCCCATGACCTAAGGCTGTGGGGAGAGCTGGGCACCACCCCTGAAGCAGCTGGGCTGGGCAAGAGCAAGCACCGGTGCACTGGTGCACCCACGTGCACACCTGCCTGTGCTCACACCTTCCTCCTCCTCTTCCTCCATGAGGCCCTGCCCTGCTGGGGAAGCCAGCGGGGACAGGGCAGCCAGATGTCCGTGGAAACGACGTGCATGAGCCGGATCTCACCAAGCCCTGCACAGGAGGCGGCTGAACCAGCCGTGGACCCCAACCCACGCTCCGCTCCCCCAGCTCTGCGTGTCACGACCTGTGCTGTACTCGCTGTGGGCACTGAGATTCGGCTTTTGGTTTTTGCTTCTTTAGAGATGATGGAAGAGCTGACAACCCCTGTCACACAGGTCCAAGACTGGTAAATACCAGGCAAACACTAATATTCAGGCGGCATAGTTCAGCAGCGCAAGAGGGCAGCAACACTGCACATCAGCTTTACCCCTTGCCACCACAGGCAGCTTTTGCACAGATTAAAACCCAAATCGTCTTGCAGACCAGAAGACAGACCACTTCCCAGCCATCAAAAGCCAACTGCCCCGAGCCCTGGGGTGGGTCTCTGCCAGCAGCACGGTGCCCAGCAGGCCTGTGCATGGGGAACAAAGTTGACTGGAGCCAGTTAAAATTGCAGTTAATTTTTTAGGGGCAGAGACTAGAATTACCTGAGCTGGAAGTTAGCCCGGACGTGGGGATTAGCACCCTCAACCCTTGTAAGAGGAGTCAGGGGAACTTTCCGTGACCTTCAGCAGGAGGAGAGGGTTGAGGAGCAGAGCAGCACTGGGGGGAAGGGGGGGGATGCGGCTGATGCCGAGGGAAGCTCAGGACATGCTGAATACCCATCGCTGATGCTTGTACCAGACGGTCTCCCTTCCTACCACGGTTAGAGGAGGTCACCAGCAGCGTGGAGCTAGACGCCAAGAGGTCCCATGTGCTAAGCCTTGCCCTGCCAGAGGCTCTGGGTGCTTTTCTGCCTGTTTCCCCACTGGTAGAGTGGAGCATCCTCCATCCCACCAAAGCTGCTGATGGCCGTGGCACTGAACTAAGCCAGGGACTGGCTGCAGACTCAGGGGTGGGGGGGTGTTGGCTGTGCCGGGGCTCCACCAGCACCTCCTAACAGCATGGTTTCAGAAAGTGAGAAACACCACGGCTGAGGCCACTGACCCAGCGTTTGTGTCTCAAAGGAGAAAGATCTCCCCCACTTCTGGCTTTGGGACATCATACAGCCGCCTCCTGCCATCACCCGTCTTACCTATGCAAATCACAGCGCGTTAATGGCACAATACTAATTGCACCCAGGTTAACCCACTGCTTCCCCCATCCATGCCTGGGGACCCGCCATAGGCACAGGTCCCACAACATGAGGAGCTACTGGAGAGAGTCCAGCGGAGGGCTGCGAGGACGATGAGGGGACTGGAGCATCTCTCCTATGAGGAGAGGCTGAGGGAGCTGGGCTTGTTCAGCCTGGAGAAGGCTGAGAGGGGACCTAATAAATGCTTATAAATGTCTGCAGGGTGGGTGTCAGGAGGAAGGGGCCAGACTCTTTTCAGTGGTGCCCAGCGACAGGACAAGGGGCAACGGGCACAAACTGAAGCACAGGAAGTTCCAGCTGAACACGAGGAAGAACTTCTTCCCTCTGAGGGTGACGGAGCCCTGGCCCAGGCTGCCCAGGGAGGCTGTGGAGTCTCCTTCTCTGGAGATATTCAAGACCCGCCTGGACGCAGTGCTGTGCAGCCTGCTCTGGGTGACCCTGCTTCGGCAGGGGGTTGGGCTGGGTGACCCACAGAGCTCCCTTCCAACACCCAACATTCTGTGATTCTGTGAAAGCCATGCTTTGCTGCACCGCGTGACCCGGGGTCCTCCCAAACACCTCTTTACAGAGGCTAAAGCAAAACTTGGCAAGGCACAACCTGGCATGAGAGCTCGGCAGTGTTTGAGACCGAAGGGATTTAAGGAGCAAATTTCCAGCTGGGGAAAGGACTCCAGAGCCAACAAAGTCCAGATGCAAAACTGGGAAAGTGGCATCTCCAGCTGACATGTTACAGGGGCTCAGCACCACGCCGTCACTGGTTCTGGTGTGTATTTTTGGGGGTCTCAGCAGAGCCAGGCCCCCTCCCGCACTCTCTGCACACCACCTCTCCCAGGCCACCACATCCGCTGCCTTTTGCTTGCTAACCCTGTGCTGGAGGGGCCAGGACACAGAACTTCTCCCAGGTAGGAAATCCAGATGCTGCCTCACTTGTTTTACTCCAAACTGGAACATGCCATCGTTTGGGGATTTCTCCCCCCAGAAAAGGGCTTCCCAAACACTCCAGTTCAGACAGCGTAAAAGTGTTCAGTAACGTCGAGAGATGCTGGTATATGGAACTAAACGTTATGATACAATACCAGGAAAGCAGAAATTAAATGTTAACGACAAAATGCAACATCTGAGAGCCCAAAGATGCACACGCGAGCCTACACACCCCCACAAACCATCAGATAAACACAGAAGGCAATACAATCGGATTTGATATTTTCCCATAAATGGCTTCCCCAGAGAGCACGGGCTGCGGGAGGGAGCCCTTTTCCAACAGGCAATGTCAGAACAAATCAGCCTGGCTTTTCGAAATTTTCAGCAAAAACAGATCCCGCTAGAGAGAGAGAGATAAATAAATAAATAAAAATAGGCAGCCTCCCATCACGACGTTGCGCTTCAACCTGACCTCTCACCAGTGGAAGGTGTGGGAAGGGCGGTTGTGGTCAGACCCGATCTGACTGTTCACATCCCAGTTTCCAGCCACCGTCTGTGCTCGGCAACTGGAGCCGAGCGGTGCAGTCGGGGCACGGGAGGCTGCTCCATCTCCATCTCCCGCTCCCAGCCGGCAGCTAGGCAGGATCCTGCTGGAAGCTGCTGTTCTGGCATCCACGATCTGCACGGCTTTGTGCAAGGACGGTGTCCGGATGCCTGGAGTTGCCCAGGTGGGATTTTCTTATGCGGTACGTGGGCATGGCTGCTCAACAGCGGAGAAAACAACCACACGAGGTTTCCACAGCTCCCCGGGGGCAGCGATGGGAAGTTTCTCCTCTGCCTCCCACGAGAGACGTACCCAGCAGCAGCCTCGAGCCTGCGGGAGTTTGAGCAGGGATCTTTGTATCTCTGCAACAGATGGTGTTGCAACAGAAAGAGCACGTTATGAATCTCCTCACTTCCAGGAAGCAAGAGGGACGGTCTTGCCAAGCACGAAGGGAACCGGCGCTTTCTCTCGCTGAAAGATTTCCTCCTGCAGAATCACATCATTCGATGAAAGAAACGCCAAGAAGAATTCACTTCTTCGAGCAACTCTATTTCTATTCTATTTCTATTCTCACTGCTGGCAGCATCCTGCTCACGTGTCCCCCGGTGGGTCACAGAATGGTAGGGGTTGGCAGGGACCTCTGTGGGTCACCCAGTCCAACCCCCTGCCGAAGCAGGGTCACCCACAGCAGGCTGCACAGGACCGCGTCCAGGCGGGTCTTGGATATCTCCAGAGAAGGAGACTCCACAGCCTCCCTGGGCAGCCTGTGCCAGGGCTCCGTCACCCTCAGAGGGAAGAAGTTCTTCCTCGTGTTCAGACGGAACTTCCTGTGCCTCAGTTTGTGCCCGTTGCCCCTTGTCCTGTCGCTGGGCACCACTGGAAAGAGTCTGGCCCCATCCTCCTGACACCCACCCTGAAGATATTTATAAGCATTTCTAAGGTCCCCTCTCAGCCTTCTCTTCTCCAGGCTGAACAAGCCCAGCTCCCTCAGCCTCTCCTCGTAGGAGAGATGCTCCAGTCCCCTCACCATCCTCGTAGCCCTGTACTGGACTCTCTCCAGTAGCTCCTCATCTTTCTTGAACTGGGGAACCCAGAACTGGACACAGTACTCCAGATGAGGCCTCACCAGGGCAGTGTAGAGGGGAAGGAGAACCTCCCTCGTCCTGCTGGCCACACTCTTCTTAATGCATTCCAGGATCCCATTGGCCTTCTTGGCAGCCAGGGCACACTGCTGGCTCATGGTCAACCTGTCATCGCCCAGCACTCCCAGGTCCCTCTCCACAGAGCTGCTCTCCAGCAGGTCAGCCCCAGCCTGTACTGGTGCCTGGGGTTGTTCCTCCCCAGGTGCAGGACCCTGCCCTTGCCCTTGTTAAACCTCATCAGGTTCCTCTCAGCCCAACTCTGCAGCCTGTCCAGGTCTCACTGAAAGGCAGCACAGTCTGCTGGTGTATCCACCACTCCTCCCAGTTTTGTGTCATCAGCAAACTTGCCGAGGGTACACTCTACCTCTTCGTCCAAGTCACTGATGAATAATAAGGGCCACAAGTGCTCAGGAAGGTGCAGTTTCTATTTTGATGTGTTTAACTCCAAACCATGAAAATCTGAATTTCCCAGGAGGTGGGCTATGCAGGAGAATGGCAGAGACACCGGCCACCGTCACGGTGCCTGGGATGGCCCCAGTCCTAGAGACCTTGCATGAACAGCCCCACTGACCTACACAGGGCTTTGTAACGGGGTAAGACTCCCAGTACCCAACCCCAGCAACGCAACTTCAGCTGCAACCTAATCCACTTCCCTTCCTTAATACCTGCACGTAATGAGAATTTGCAAAGATTTATGGCCACAACCACCAGGCCTCCTCCCCCTCGCCAGCCTCTGCCGTTTCCCTGCGAGAGCAGTCTGGGTTACCTGGGTATTCCCCAGGGGAGAAGCGCAATTACCAGCTCCGGAGCTTTAATGCTTGCGTCGGGGAGGGGGCTCACGGGGGGTTATTCTCAGGTTTTCTGATCACTTGTTGCTTGCTCTGAACTCTTTGGAAAGGCACCAGCTCCTTTCCCAGACCCAACTGCTCTTATTATAGACTTCCAAAGGTCGGGGTGAAATCCTAGCTCGGCTGCGGTGAACAGACACGCTGGTGGTGATGGGGCGGCCAGAGCACGGCCCTGGACCCCAGACTCGAGGTAAGAACTCCCAGGAGCCCCCCCAAGGGCAGCAGAGCCGATGGCAGGAGGACAGGCTACGCGCATAGGTGGGGGTTTGCCAGATCCAACCTTAAAGGAGAAGTAGTGGTTTAAGCGGGGTGCATCTGCTGCTGCTCCAAAGAGTATCGCAATTTTTGCCATAAATGGGCTCTCGCCCCAGCCAGCTGGAGCTTCGTGCTGCTTTTCACGAGATCCGGCTCTATGAATTTAACTGACAAAATCTTGGACAGTCGAGGCCATATTTTCAAGATTGCTCAGCACCAGCACGCAGGGCCAGCAGAGCCCCCGTTTCCAAGCCCCCAGGCCCAGGCAGAGCCATGGGGCGGGTGAGGAAGGTGCCGATCCCCTCCAGCCTCCCACAGCCCTGGGACCAGGGTGTGAACTGGTACTGAAGAGGAGCCTATTGCCTTCTGAGCCTCCTTGCTACACCCCTGTGCAGACCACAGGATCTGCCGAGAGAAGAGCCCAACAAAACTGCTGATTTTGATGTCTGCTAATAGGAATGGGGTTGACGTCACCTTGTATGCCAACCCAGGAGCTCACCCCATCATCAGGAACAGTCATGAACCCTGGACATGAACTTCTCCATTAACAAGAATGTTAAGTGATATGTATAGATGCAAAATGCTTCAAAAAGCCACCAAAAATAATAACACTTAGGGGTTTATTTGAGGAGGAAGAAGGGAAGAGCCCTGTCTGAGCTCTCTGCAGTTCGACCGTGCTAGGGTGTGTGTCTGGACGGTGCCATGCATCAGGTGCGCACAGAGGACGGCACCTTGCCACGACACAACAGCAAGCCAAAGCTGCAGGACCTCTGCCAGCAGCTCTGGTGGGGTTCCCCTGCTTTGGGTGTTGTTTAACCCCCAGCATAGCCCAACAAGCTCAGGGTCCACGGAGCACCTCAGCTCTGCGCTGGAGAGAGGTGTCGCAGCCACGACCCTGCTGTCCCACCCCCGCAGCACAGAGCAGGAACGTCCCTCCCACTTCTTGAGTATCTCCAGAGAAGGAGACTCCACAGCCTCCCTGGGCAGCCTGGGCCAGGGCTCTGTCACCCTCAGAGGGAAGAAGTTCTTCCTCATGTTCAGCTGGAACTACCTGTGCTTCAGTTTGTGCCCATTGCCCCTTGTCCTGTCGCTGGGCACCACTGAAAAGAGCTTGGCCAAAGCCAGCAGCAAAGCACGTGAGCACCAGAACCAACTACTGACTTTTTAGAACAGATTTGGTGACCCCAGCGCTGACCTCATCAGCATTTCCAATGAGCTCCTTCTCCCCCTTGCTCTTCGCCAGCAAGGAGAGCTTCTGCCACCCACCAGCCCACCTCACCCTCCATCTCCAACAACCCCCTGGCCAGGAGACCCACGCTGCCCAGCCAGCCAACACACTCTCCTGTGCCTGTCTCAGCCTATCTCCGCCTCTTGTTTACAGTGAATTATCTGCGCTTTGGGGCCACCACCATCTTTTGTTCCCTTTTTATACAGCACCTGGCACAATGCGCTCGGCACAGGGAGGTGTCTGATTACACAGCTAATAAAGAAACAAGGACCTTGATCCTCTTTGGCGTGTGGTTGTCCAAGGCTGCAATTTCCAGAGCACTGCTGCAGGCTGCGCTTGATGCTATTAGTAATTCAGATGTGATGAGGAGACGAGATGTTCCCAGGACCAGGAGCAGGTGCTGCTAAACCAGACCTTCCTGCAAGCAGGCGTGCACACAACAGGGAGTGGAAATGCAAACTGGCTGGAACCCGATGTCCAACGGCACAACCCATGATCTGGGCTGGGCACACCCTGAACATAAAGACTTGGCTTTTCTTGCAGAAGCTGCAAGGATGGCTGAAGAAAGGCGGGGGAGAAGATCCCTTTAAGGCAACTACTGCTACAGCATCTCCCTCCCACGGGGGTTTTGCAACAAGGCCTTTCCTCCTGATGGCCGTCTGGTCCTGCTCCACCTTTCACAAACTGTACTCACTGCCCTGAAGTCTCCCCTGGCATCGCCCACACGCTCCTGCCCCCCACGCCTGCGCTCCCATCCTCACCTACAAAGCACTCCCGGACTGCGCTGCTGAATTACAGCGACCACAAAACCCCACGGCCCCCCAGGCCGTCCGCTGCTGACTCCTCCATCCCCAGGGCTCCGACGTCACCAGGATTTGAGGCACAGAGGATGGGAAACGACGCAAGGTGGGATGCAGCTGCTGTAAGCACATCCCCCCCCCCGCAAACCTCCTCTTCCTCCACCCCAGACCTCCTCAGCAACCGAGATGTTCTCTGTTCCCTTTGACTCGGAAACACCAGTAGTTGTCTAGACTAAAAAGGAGGGGAAAAAAAAAAAAAGCCTTGGGGAAAAATCCCAAGAGGACATTAATTAGGAGACAGAACTTCCCAGCTCTGGAAGCATCGGGGAGGAGCGACACTTCAACTCCCAACCTGACGGAATAACTTTGAATCATCTTTCATCTTCCCCTGGATCGCGTGTAATCTAACGACATGAGCTTGGCTTCGCTCTAGTGAAATTGGCACTGGCGCTACAGAGGCAGGGAGATTAAAACATACGAAATAAATGTTCCTGGGGTGACTGACAGTATAATGACATTCCAACAGGCAGCTCAATCGGCGCGAGACTAACAAAGGATCAGAGGGAACCAGCCAGACTCGCAGTATCACCCGCAAATAGAGATATTTTTTTTTATCCAGACATTTTTTTTACTTGACTGGCTTAGCCCCTATTCTTGGGAGTTTTCCCCAGGCGGTGTACAGCCGTATTCGGGGTGGGGGACGGCAGCTGAACTCTGTTAAAACCCATGCTCACCTGCTGTTGAACTCTGTTAGCTCAATAGCCTTGCTCAGGGCTGGAGCGGAGGTTTCTGTGCTGGGAAGTCAATGCCAGCATTGTGGGCTGCCCCCTCCCTCCCCTTGTCCCCCGACGAGGAGAGGGCTTGCGAACCCGAAATGGAGAGAGCTGCTCTCGACACACCGCTTCCCTGGATGTTCAGCCCCCAGACGGAGGTGTCACACTTACCAAACTCAATCACCCAGATATTGTTTTATACGGAACCAGCCTCTCGGCAGGACAGCTGCCCTCTTACCCAGGCACAGCGCAGGCTGTAAGGCGAGCGATTATTCCACGTGATTTACGGGACAGCGTTTTCGCGCACGGTGTGGCACCCCAGCAGGTGACAGGACTTTCACGTGCCGAGCCCGTGCCTCGCGAACCACGGCCACACAGGTCCCACCACCCAACCGGCCGCTTCGGGACCATCCCCCCGCTCAGCCTGCCGTTCATCCACCCTCACGCAGTGATGGGCAGCCCTTACCGGAGCCACTCTGTCATCTCCCAGAGGAACCGGGGTCCACTCGCACCCAAGACCCCGCAGCCACCCTGCCACGGTGCCAGGGTAGCATCCTTGCTCCAGCCCACCTCCGCGCTCCAGTGACAACAGCCCCGAAGGCTCCTGGCTCTTCCCCGCCCGCAAGCCTGCGTCGCTGCCAACAGCCAAGAGCTTTCTGCTCCCTCGACCGGGCGCTCGCTGCCCGCGCCGGCTTCCCGCGGGCGCTGGAAGCAAACCCAACTGTTTATGCCTTGTAATGACGCTGTTTAGTCTGACTGCTGGGAAACAGAAATGCACGTGAAACCTAAGCCTCCGCCGCCAAAGATAAGAAATCGAGACCCCTGGCAAACATCTGGCGACTTCCCCGGCACTGAACCCTCAGCAGAGATTACAGCAAACCCGTGCAGAGAGACAAGACGCTGTTAAATGAGTTTTTATACCAGGCTGGTAACTGGTTACCAGCGGGCTGACACCGCAGCCCTGCCATCACGCCGGGACTCGGCGTGTTGGTAAAGATTACTCACACAAGCAAAGCCAGCAAGATTAGGTCTCACAGGAATAATCCCATACAAAGAATTCACTGTACCTCAGCCTCCACAGCGCTAATAAAAAAAAAATATAATGGTGAAATTCAGTACATCAAATACCAGAACAAACAAACTGCAGCAATTAACGGGAGGGCTCATGTACCAAATGCTAAAACATCACGATTACACAAACAGCCCGCAGCGTAGCACCTCGAATGAGTAAGCGCTGCAAGATCAAGACCAAACCTCTGGCAGATTAAATCCCCGACACGGAGGACTGTGCTATGCCCTAAATGCCTGCGGCTCCTCCTCTGCCTGGGTCTGCACTCCTCGCTCAGGCACCGTGTCCAGGGGGTCTATCCCACCGCCATCCGCTCCTCGAGGCTTCCAGAGCATCTCTGACAAATGAGCTTTTCTGCATAGCCACCATAAATTTCAGTAGATGCCACCCCAAAGCCATGTGTTTATTTTTCAACGTCAAGACTTGATTAAAGCTCTTGAGGTTTTTCAGATGCGTTTTTAACGTTTCCCTTCTGATACAGGGTCAGCATGTGGAAATTGGATAAGCGCACACTAAAAACGTAATTCCGACGACAGCTCCAGCCCACACGAAAGGAAAGCTTTCTTCTCGGAGAACCCACGCTCTGCTGCCTGCACAAACCCGGCGTGTTTCCGACACCGGCGGATACGCAGGGAAGCTCATCCCTTCCACGTGCTCAGACTTTCACACCAACACTCGGACTGTCAGTACTGCCCTACTCCACATTTCGATACCGTCACCGCACGCGGAGCCAAAACCCTCCTCTCCTCTCTGCCAACAGCCGGGCTTCACACCAAGGGAAAACAAACGCCGGGGTACCCGAAATCCTCTCCTTTTCGCTTGTTCGTTCAAGAAAGCCACAAACCCAGACGCGCTCTGCGAAAGAGCAGTTTCGCCCCCACCCTAACCAACCCTTTGCATAGGAACCTGCCCGGGGACGCTGCTCCGTTCACTCGGAAACACACAGGGAGAAGATCTCAACAGGGCTAACGAGAATCCTGCCCCTTGGCTTTAATGTTCACTGCCTCGCTTTAAAGGGGATCCCTTGCGTCTGGTTTAATGAAGCACTAATTAACCAAAAGAAGAACCCCATCTATCTTTTCGCCCCTTTCTTAGGCAAGGTGAGCGCGGGGGGTGCCCTCCTGGAACCGACATTCCGGGTTGCTCATTACCGGGCTGCCAAAACATTTGCATGGGAAATGCGTTTTATTTCTCCACGCTGACTACAGCAAAGCTGCTTTCAGGGGCTGCACCTCTGGGCTGGGGGCGGCGGGAGGGGACGAGACGCTGCTCTGCAAGGGGAGGCACCTGGGGCAGCTCGGCTGGGAGTTAGGGTGAGCCACAGGTTTTGCAAAGCCCCCCCCCCCCGAGAAAAGCCAGGGAGCAGCAAGATGTTGGGGGGCTTGTGCTCCTCGGGGCGGGGGTGGGGGGTTCACTCTGCCCCAGCATCCCCGTGCAGTCCGCAGGGCGATGGGGCACCCACTGCTCCTCCCTGGGGGGGGGGAGGGGGCACCCCGGGGGGACCCTGCGCCGGGGCAGGAGGGCCGGGGGATGCGCTGGGCAGCGGGGCTGGGCGCCGGGGGAGAATGGGGTGGCAGGGAGCAGGGAGGAGGATGAGGGGAGGGAGAGGGGCTGGGGGATTTGGGAGCAGCGACGGGAGAACGGGGGGGGGGGGGGAGAGAGGGGACGGGGAGGGAGGACAGGGAGGGAAGAGCGCCTGGGGAATCGGGAAACGGGGGCTGGGGGAAGCGGGGCTGGGGGATTTGGGGAGCGAGAAAAGCATCCGCGGGTGAGTCTGGGGAGCGGGGAGGGGGCTCCGGGGAGCAGCGATGGGGTTTGGGGGGGGTTAGGAGTTAGGAGGGTCTGGGGGGAGCGCGGAGGGGGCTCCGGGGAGCAGCGATGGGATTGCGGGGGGGGGGGGGGGGTTGGGAGTGGCTGGGGGCGCGGGGACGGGATTGCGGGGAGCAGCGATGGCGCTTGGAGTGGGGGGTTAGGAGGGGCTGGGGTCGCAGGGAGGGGATTCCGGGGAGCAGCGATGGGGTTTGGGGGGGGTTAAGAGTTAGGAGGGGCTGGGGGCGCGGAGCCGGGGCTCCGGGGAGCAGCGATGGGATTGCGGGGGGGGGGGGGGGGGGGTTGGGAGTGGCTGGGGGCGCGGGGACGGGATTGCGGGGAGCAGCGATGGGGTTTGGGGGGGTTAGGAGTTCGGAGGGGCTGGGGGCGCGGCGGAGGGGCTCGGTGGCCAGCGGGGGGCACTGCCGGCTCGCCCACGGCCCCGGCCCCGTCCCGTACCTGTACCAGGCGAGTCCCCGCTCGTAGTTGCGGTCGAAGAAGTGGGGCTCGGCGCCGACGGCTCGCACGTCGGGGTGCACCCGCAGGAACTCCAGCAGCGCCCGCGTCCCCCCCTTCTTGACGCCGACGATGATGGCCTGCGGCAGCCGCTTGCCGCCCTCGCCCAGCAGCAGCGCCAGGCTGCCGGCCGGGCCCCCCCCCGCCCCGGCCGGGCCCCCCCCCGCCCCGGCCGGCTCCTGCCGCCGCCGCCGTTGCCTCAGCCGCTGCAGCAGCCGCTTCCGCCGCGCCGCAGCCGCCTGCCAGGGGGGCGGCTCGGCCGAGCCCCCCACGTACCCGCCGCCGCCCTCCTCCTCCTCCGAGGCGGCGATGATGGGGCCGGGCAGGGTCTGGCAGCGGTCGGCCAGGCAGTAGAAGACGTAGAGGGACATGAGGAGGGAGCAGAGCATCACCAGGAACTTCTTGAAGATGCTGCGGGGCAGCGGCTCGGCGGCGGGGGGGATGCCGTGGGGCGGGGGGGGGGCCGGCGGCCGCGCTCACGGCCATGCTACCCCGAGGCGGCCCTGGCCATGCTCCGCGGCCGCCCCCCGGCGCGGCCCCTCCGCGCAGCGCTCGGCGGTGCCGCGGCGGGGGGGGGGGGGGGGGTGCGCGGTGCCGCCCCCCCAGCGCGGGGGCCAGGCCGCGGCGGGGCTTCAGGGGGGCATCCCCCGGGGGGGGGGGGGGGGAGCTCGGCGTGGGGCTCCCACGTGCGGCGCCCGCCGCGGCGAACTTCGGCGGAGACATCGCCGGGCGGGGGGCGGGGCAATGGGGGCGGGGCAATGGGGGGCGGGGGGGGGCAGAGCCGCCCCCGGCCCGGCCCCGGCAGAGAGGCGGGGGGGGGGGGGGGGGGGAGCCGCGTCCGAGCCCCTCCGGGTGGAGCGGAGGACGGGGGTGCCCCTGGGGGCTGTCCCGGGGGGCAGAGGGATGCGGGAGTGCGCGGGGTTCTGTCCTGGGGGATGCCGAGGTGCTGTCCCGGGGGATGCGGGGGTTCCCGGGGGGTAGGGGGAGGCGAGAATGACCGGGATGCTGTCCCAGGGGGGTGCCGGAGTGCGCGGGGTTCTGTCCTGGGGTGTGCGGAGATGCCTTGGGGGCTGTCCCCGTAGGGTACGGCGATGTCCCAGAAGTTGTCCTGGGGGATGCGGAGATGGCCTGGGGGCTGTCCCGGGGGGTAGGGGGATGCAGGGATGCCCGGGATGCTCTCCAGCGGGGTGCGGGATGTCCCAGGGGGTGCAGGGATGTCCCAGAAGCTGTCCTGGGGGATTCAGCGATGTCGCGGGGCTGTCCTGGGGGGCACAGGGATAGAAAGGTGCCCGGGATGCTGTCCTACACCGTGCGGGGGTGCCCCGGGGGGTGCGGGGATGTCTCAGGGGCTCTCCCGGGGGATGCAGCGATGCCCTCGGGCTGTCCTGGGGGGTACAGGGATGCAGGGGTGCCCCGGATGCTGTCCCACACCGTGCGGGGCTGTCCCGGGGGTACAGCGATGCTCGGGAGGCCGTGCCGCAGGGCACGGCGATGTCCCACGGGGAACACAGATCTCAGTTGTCCATAGCTCTTCCCTAGATGCTGCCTTCCAGCAGCCCCGGGAGCTGCAGTAGGAAACCCACCCCGCTGCCTGCCGACGGGCTTGTTGTAAGCCGAACTCCACGGGACTTTTCCATAAAGCGTGTGCAGTGTGATGAGGCCGCGGTGTCCGTCCAGCCGCACTCTGTCCACCTTTCTGGCTGTCCGCTCAGATTTCTGAACTACCCCCCATCCCTCTGATACATGAGCACAAATTCCTGATTTGCCTGAAGATTGTATCTACCCCTACACACACAAATACCTCTGCATGGAAGAACAGTCCCCCTTAACACCAGTGAAACCGCTGGCATGGGTGTAAAATATATTTGCAGGATTACAGCCAACAGTGACACCAAGCACTGGACTGAACACAGCACAGAAAGAACCGAAATCAGACTTTACCCCACCGCCTCAAACAACCCACCCCTAGGCTGGCTGCAGAATCCGGCCCGCGGCTGGTAAGAAATATCTACAAACACAACATGATACTTCTCTCAGAATTTGCTCTTCTCCTTTGAGAGTACATAAAATGTGGAAATAGCTATCAGCTTCATGCCTCGGCTGCCTGATTCTAAGGGCTTCATTATTTCATTGCCTGTGGGAATGTCCTTTTAATTTGAAATGTTTGTCATAGATTATAGAATTTTTAAACAAACTTGCACATGAAACACTTGACTTAGATCTTTCCCCCCCCCCCCCCCCCTCTGTTTGGTGTGGACCTAGCTGAGGAATTAAACTTCAACTACTTGGAAATAAAGCTGGTGTATCCACAAATTATTTAAGGAAAAGGGGGGGGGGGAAATTGCAATGAATAATAATCAGCCATCTGCAGAGCTGGCTGGCTAATAAAAACGTGTTTCCAAATAGTAAACAGGCCAAAATTAATAACAAATGTTATTTGCAATGAATTATTCTACTAGATCTTCTCCCAACTTCATGGTATTTTTCCTCACTAAGCAAAGAAACTTCTCTTGACTGCATGGATTTCCAAATCCATACCCACTCCAGCTGCACTGCAGTCAGATCACTTTATCTGAAATCAGTGAGAGGGTGATTCCAGCTCGGTGTCTTTGGTGACTTCAGGATACTGTAGCGTTTCAGGTATTCCGATGCTTCGACGTGTGAGTAGATGCCTGGTGTGATTTACAAAAGGCTGGAGGCAGGTTAGGCCCCCAACACCTCTAGGCGACTACTTACATCATTAGGAACCTAAACGCCTTTATAACTCCGGCTGTGATCCGGAGCTCATTGAAGTCAATGAAAGGGCTCTGCTGACATCAATGGGCTTTGGAGTGGGCCCTGCAGAAGGACGCGATCAATGCAGAGTGGCCTGACTTCTTTGTGCTCCTTATGAGGATACTTTTTTCCTAGACACTTGGAACAATGCTACATTTTCTCTTTGAATAAATGATCGTTTCAAGCAGAGAAAACAAGAAGGGAGAAGTGAAACCGGTGTGAAAGAGTGCAGGGGAACGATGCGTGTGTGTGTGTGTATCTGCTGTGATCGTACCGCGGGACTCGCGTTTGCTGCTTTTTCCCTGGAAATATTGGTGAGAATCTCAGCTTTCTTTTAAAAAGCCACCAGTTGCCTGGGGAAAATATTACCAGAGTCTATTTTAAAAGTTTTGGTGTCTAGAAAGCAAGAAGCCAGATATATCTGTATTTAAACCAGCCTTACGATATTTAAGGAAATCTTGTGATTTTTTTTCAGAACCTGACTCATCGTTTCTGCCTGCTGGGGATGAAGGCACCGGGGGCTCCGGCAGCCAGCAACAGCTCTCTGAGAAGGAAGGCGTCTCACCTGGTAGAAAGGGCAATATGGGGAAATAAAACAGTGAATAGCTGCACCCCTCTGTACCCTGTATTGCTGTGGATCCTGCCAGGACAGCTGCAAATATGAGATTCCTTAGAGGTTTATTAGCAGGCTGGGTTTGTCCTTATTTTTAGACGAGTTTCTCTCAGTACAAAGACCGTTCGGTGAACGCTGTACTATAAAGCCAGAAAAATTGGGTGGCTGACGTCACGACATCCAGTTCTGAGAATTTACACCTCTTATCTGTTTCAGCCCTAATGCAAATATAACCCTTCTCAGGCATAACGTGGGGGTTTTTTAATGACGTGGAGGCTTTGAGCAAAAGGTGCTTTCCATTTTACTCATCTTCTTACACACCGGACTTAACGTTTTCTGTGCAGCCTCTTCCTTTTCCCCTGAAACCTCTGCCCTGTTGGTCATCGACCTGTTTCAAGCCTTCCACTGCACCCCACCACAGACACCAGCGTGCCTTCCCCCCAGCCTGGCAGCAATGGGAGGCCTCGGGGCGCCGGGACCCCCGGGCTGCGGGGCAGCTCCGCGTGCCATGGTGGGCGCGGGGGCACAGATCGCCCTCCCGGGGGGCTGGCAGGGCAGGGGCGAGCAGCCACCCTGGCTTGCAGGGCCACGCATCGTGCCCGTGGCTCACGGCTCCCTGGCACCGGCCCCGCTGCTGGCGTGGGCTCAGCCCGGGGAGGGTCCTGGCAGGCTCTGCTCCGTGGTCCTGCTTGCACTCGTTCCTTACCTTGCTCAATTATTCCTTAGTCTTTATCTATTTATTATTTTATTGCTTGTTGCCCCCGCCTCTCTGAGGAATGCTCTGCCACACAACTCGGTTCTGGTGCTACTGCTGAGAGCGAGCGGGGCTCTTCCCCCAGCAGGGCTGGTGCCAACTCCCCCCCCCACCGCCGTCAGCAGCCCACCAGCAAGCTTTCCTTTTCCAAAAGGGCTGATTCGGGATGCCCTTCTGCTGCGGTCCCTTCGTGGGACGCCGAGAAAACAGACATCCTTCCCAGGAGGGCCCTTTGGCAAGCGAGTCTGCAAAGGCTTCAGCTCCGCAACCCGCACCCTCTGCTGCTTCGGCAAACCAGAGCCGAAGACGTTGCCTCCACCATCTGATGTTTCCAGGTGCTCCCGCACGGTTCTGCAAGTGGAAGGCTTCCAGCTCGGATGCCTCGTGCACGCTCAGCCTGCCCCAGCCCCACTGGGACGGCTGTATTTTTTCCCCTTTCCCGGTGACCCGTAGCATAGATGGGATCAGGGGTTAAACTGGGAGTATGGTGGAAAAGAGACCGGGAAGCCCGAGGCTAGCGCAGCTTAACGAGTGATTATAAGGTCTGAAGGCAAAGGGAACCGCTGCCTGTCAGGAAGCTGGGGCTGAAGAAAACATCCCATTGTACCGGGGAGATGGAGTATGGGACAGAGGAGAGAGAAACAGATTGATAACCGAGGGGCGATGTGACCTCGCATGGGCTCCTACAACAAAAGCCCCTTCATCTAAACTGAATAGGAACAATAGCTAATGGGGACAGGCCAGCAGCAGCCCAGGACTTCAGAGCCCGGAGGAGAGGGAGGAGTCAACGGCGAGTCCTGTTTTACCCAAATCCTCATTGATCTCGGTAATCTCCTGGGTTTTTTCCCCCTTGAAATCACACAGAAAGTTCAAGGACTTTTTGCCTTTGGATTGTAGGGACAGGCATTGTCCCCAAGAGCCGGCAGGTCCGGCGGCCAGCGAGGTGTGCCGTGGGGAAGGCTGGTGGGAACTGCCCCGGAGCGTGGTCAGGGTGCCAGGGATGAGCCGCTGCTGTCACCTGGGCAGCGCTGGGCTGTCCCCAGCCCTGGCATGTCCCCAGTCCCAGGCTGGCAGTGGTGGCAGGAGGACCTCTGGCACCCGGGTGGGTTCTGGCTCCACCGAGCTTTTTGGGGCAGAGTATGTGTGGATGTACAGCGCCTGGCACAGTGAGGTCCCACCCAAACGACCCTGTATTATTAAAAAAGGAATTGTGGTCTTTCTCTTCCCGGATCTGCCGAGCCCTCACTAGGCACAGCACGTGCCGAGAGCGTCCAGGGCAGCACTGGAGCCATGCGAGCACTGGGAGCGGAGCTGCATCCCCACGGAGCATCATCGCGGGGCCGAGTGGGCAGGGGCAGGGGCAGGGGCCGGAGAGGTGCTGGACAACTGAGCAGCATCTCCAGTGCTGGGGGTTTTGTTGAAACAGTGTCCTGAAATATTGAGCCGTGACACTAAAAATGTAGGGACAGGATTTTTCTTTTGATTTTGATACCATTTTTTTACAAGAGTATCCACAGGAAATATCACCTAGATAACAAAAAGAAAAAAAAAAAAGAAAAAAAGTTTTGAGGGCATATTTTCAGCCTGCACTCACTTCACCTGACAAATGACTTGGCCTGCTGCAGAATACGCAATGCCTGCACCCAGAAAGCACACAGACCTGTGAGCAGAAAGAAAGCAGATGAAATCTTAGTCCTGCTTTGGCTGAGGCCAGAGGCAACATATCTCCACACCCAATGTCTGGCCGTGGCACTCTGTCCACCTTCTATCTGCTGCCTCCTGCCCAGCGGGGATGGAGAACAGGCCAGCTGGATTAGAGAACTGGCACAAGATGTGAGGACATCTGGGAGGCCTCACGCTGGGAGCATGAATTAATAAGAACCAGTCCGAGGAGGAGACTGCACGGGATTCGAAGCCCTGACAGGAGCTCGGGGCTGCCAGCCACTGCTGCCTGGCTGCTGCAGGCAGGGTCCCGATTTCTGGTCCTGCCCTTCCCGACGTGGCCATCGTGCCCAGGGGGATGCCTCTGCCGCAAAGGAGGGGGGAGCGTGGCCTGGAGCGGGGTGCTTTGTCATGCCCAATATCATCTAGGGGGCAAAAGGGCTGAGGTTTAAATGACCCCTGTTGGTCCTTCCCCAAGATATACAGGCTGGTGATTTAACTGGAGGGCCTCCGCAGCTTGTTAAGGGCTCAGCCTCCCATGAAAGCAGCTCCATCCGTGTTTCCCAAAGACTGGAGCGGGCTACGGACCCTCCAGGGCCAGCGGCACTGATCACGCCTCTCCCCTGTTTGCGAAGCCGCAGCTCCCAGTCGTGGTTTTGGTGGTCTGCCACTGCTTCAGGCTGCCGCGATGGTGGGACGGGCTGGAGGCAGCAGAGCCGGGCAGGGCAGATTCAGCAGCCTTGGCGCTTTGCTGAGATGCTCAGCTGGGCGCCTGCTCACCCCAGCTCCTCCTGCAGCCCATGAAGGGAGCGGGGGGCTCGCTGGTGCACCCAGCCCACCTCTGGTGCTCGTCCGCCAGCAGGTCCAGCAAAGGAACAGCCCCATGGACCTCAGCTAGTGGCACCTATTTCAAGCAGCATCCTCAGGCAACTGGCACTGCATCTGTTAGGCTCCTCAGCCATCCAAAACACACGAAGCGCAGGGGGTATGTTGCCACTCACAGGCAATGTACCTCATGGACAAGCAACCACCCATCCTGTCCACATAAGGGAGGCTGGTGCAGGCACATGCTCGTTTGCACCATGATAATGGCTGCAGCCCCCGTGGTGCACCCCAAGAGCGGGTGAGGACCCCTTCACACCAGGTGAGCCGGCACTGTGGGGCCACGGTGGGAGTCTCTTGGCTGCAAAGGGCTGTGAGCCTGAAGAGTGAGCGCATGGAGAGGTCTGGGTGCTACACTGAGGGGTCTGGGTGGTACACTGAGGGGTCTGGGTGGTACATTGAGGGGTCTGGGTGCCGAGTCCAGCTCTCATCCTGGCTCCTTCCAGATGGGGAAAGGCACTATGTCATTCTGGGTTGGCTTGGAGGACATCCACCCCTCCGCAGGTGGCAGGGGGCTGCAGGAAGCGGTGGGTTTCCACCTGGAGAGCTGGGACACGTGGCAGAGACAGGGATGCACCCTGCTCAGTACAGACCTGCACACAGGGGAGCTGCACACCTGAAGCGAGCTGCTACACCCAAGCGCACTTCTGCACCAGCAGCTCTCATCCACGGAAAAATCCCCTTGGAGCAAGCCAGCATCGGGCACGTCCCGAGGCCAACGGCGTGACGCCCCGTCTACACGTCCACACCTGCAGCCCAGGGTGTGGGCACCCCGAACAGCGGGTTCGTTAGCTGGGCTGCCAAACCACAGTGATGAGCACCTCCCCAGCATCCCCAGCGGTCCCCAGCCACCGCAGGCAAATATTTACAAGAGCTCTCCGAGGGAAACCCATAAACTGCTCCCCGGCAGAGCTTTCCGAGGATCACTCCAGACAGCTATATTAGCTGGAACACGAAGTAGTTACACTCCTGCTGCTCTTCCCGTGCTTTTGAAACAGATACTTGTCTCTTTTATTACCTTTGTTTGTGTCTCGCTTTATTTGTGCGCTGCGTGCTTCATTGCGCTGGGTTTGATACAGTTGTGACTGGCTACGGGTTGGAACAGCAATAAATACCTTCCAGGCCTTTTGTGCTTTTTAATATTGCCCTCCACTTTAAAAAAAAAAAAAAAGCCAAGCCAGACAATGAAAACAATACAGGGAAAATTAAACGCTAAATCTGCATTTATGGTTCTATATTAAACACACAGGGAAGGCTGCTTTCAAAGTGTTGATAAAACTTTCTTTTTCTGCTCAAAATGTGCTTTTGGGGAAAGTGTTGCGTGGAGAAGGGTTGGCTTTGAGGAAGATACAGTTGGAAAGGCTTTCCCAGCCCAGGATGGACATGCCAGCCAGAGAAAATAACCCCAAGGGCTGGGCTGGAGGCAAGGAGCACCCTACGTGGGCTGGGAGCTGCCCACTCTCACGTCCCGGCTCGCGTCGTTCCACGTGAGGGAGCGCACACAGCCTTGGCTCTCTGCAACGGCTTCACCGAGCAGCTCTGAAGTGAAGAGCAGTCTTTTAATTGACTTTATTGGACATCAAGCAATGCTTGGAGGATGAATCAGGCTCCCGAAGGGCCGGGGCAGGGCAGCCGTGCTGGGCGGAGGGAACCACCGACGAAGGGCTGGGTGTCAAGCCCATGAGCTTCTCCCTTCACAGCAGGTTTGAAGGGATGACTTGTCCTTTGTACAGCGATGGTGTGGGGGGGGCTTGAAAGGAGAGGCGCTGATTTGCCTCTCATGGCTTGCTCTTTCCATGCGATCCCTTTGGAATATCCCAGTCCCCTCAGGAGGGCTGAAACCACAGCTGGAAACAACTGGTCCAGCGACAGGACCTGAGCCCAGAGCCCCGCGGGGCTCCCGGGGTGTTCGCAGCTCCCGGGAAACCCCGCGGTGTGACGGGCAGCGCCAGGCAGAGAGGGGCAGTGATCACAGAATCACAGAATCACAGAATCACAGAATAGTATGGGTTGGAAGGGACCTCTGCGGGTCATCTAGTCCAACCCCCCTGCCGAAGCAGGGTCACCTACAGTAGGCTGCACAGGACCTTGTCCAGGCGGGTCTTGAATATCTCCAGAGAAGGAGACTCCACAACCTCCCTGGGCAGCCTGGGCCAGGGCTCCGTCACCCTCAGAGAGAAGAAGTTCCTCCTCATGTTCAGACGGAACTTCCTGTGCCTCAGTTTGATGCACCCCAGCAAAGCAGCCTCGGAGCCTACAGATCCCCGGGGGCTGCCGAGGGGATGGGCGCGGGCTTTGCCCCCCTCCCCGGCCACCCTGCGCTGCCGCTGCCGCTCCGGCCTGGCTGAGCGGAGCTGGTGACAGCTCGGCTTATTGGCTTTGCTGGGCTGAAGAGAGCACTTTAAAAGGAAGCAAAGCAGTAACGCAGCATCAGTTCCTGCTGGAAGGGGGAACGAGAGACGCACATTCCTGCCTTGTATGGGAAATTTGGCCTGCTTGCATCACCCCAGGAGTTTGGGCTGAACACGGTATTCTTAGCATCCCATCCTGAGACAGCCCGCGTTCCTGCTAGGCAGCACGAAACGCCGCTGCCAGCTCCGAGATGGCTGCGCGTCAGCGCCGGGTGAAGTCACGCCTGGACAACTCGCTGAGGCTTCGGGACAGGGCTGGGCGATGGCCGGGCGGCGGCAACCGCCGTGCTGAACCCACCAGAGACATCCCAGGGAGGGGGGACCCTGCCCTGCTGCGTCCGCACCCACCCGCCGGCGCGTGCCGGGGTGTTTACGGGGATGAGCGGATGAGCCCACCGCCCCGCTGCGACGAGGTCTGGATACGGCCGGAGCAGGGTGCAGTGCACGACCCCGAGAGCCAGCTCCCCCAGGGACCGCCCAGCCGGCCAGCGGGTCCCGGGCGCTGGGGGGTTTTGGAGGCAATCCCAGGACTGAGCTTTTGACAACTCGGGAACACAACATCACGGTGTCATTTCAGGCCTAATTTGCATGTACAGCACGGCGCCGAGTGTGTAATTACCGAGCTGCGCAGGCAGTTGTCAGCTCGGCTGTTTCAAAACATGATCTTTAGTGTTTCACAAAACATAAGCAGGGACCCTTCCCGCGACGCAGCCACGTGTGACGTTTGCCTAAGAGAAGCAGCGGGGTTGGGTGGAGGTTAGACAGGTCCACCCGACCAGCCTCGGTTGGATGTGCCCAGGGAGATGTGGACATCTCCTCTACACAGGGAAGCAGGCTGAGATGAGTTCAGGTTAGTCAGAACATGTTGATAGCCAGCAACGGCTCTTCTTGGCCTCCACATCTGCCATGTACTAACCAGATCTGTCATTTCTCATTGCCCCCTGGTCCTCAGGCTCCCCTCTTCCACTCTCTCCGCTCCCTTCCTGGCCTCCACTTTCACCCATGAGCCTTCCCCTCCCTCGTGGGAGCTGTCAGAGGCATCTGCAGCAATACACTGGGAGGGCTCAGTCACTACTGCAGGTGGGAAAGGCTCAGCCTTGAAGTTCCCCTTCATTTTGTGAGCTTGTGTCCCGTCTCCAGATAGATAAATCAGGGAAAAGTCAAGCTCCAGATCCAGTGTATGTGTGTGAAAAGGGATGCTCTTCTCTGTGTACAAGCACTGGCGCTGCCTGCACGCACAGGAGAGCAGACGGAGGTATGGGCATGCATGTGGTTGTGGGGGGCATCTGCATCTTTGCAATGTGCGAGCTCTACACATCTCCATGTCATGTCTATTTTTCATTGAGGGCTGTGTGTCTTCGCAGGTTTCCCTGCACAGATGTCCACAGCAAAAGGGCCTCACACAGGTTTGGACACACCTATGTCTGGATGGGCATCCCACGCCGACAGACAGCCATAACTCTGCAGTTCAAGAACCCTGATGGAAAATGGCAGAGACTGAGTACCATCGTGCATCTGTGTCACCACCAGATTTCTCCTCCCACCGGCCCCATCTCCCCATCCCGTGCGCCGAACGAGGGCGTGGGGAGGGAGGCGACGGACGCCCCGTGCTCCTTCCAGCCAGGGTCAGCCGAAGCGTGGGTTGTGCTCTCGCCTTGCCTGTTTCTTTGCGCCGGTGGACTTTTTTTCTCTCCGTCTGCTAATATCAACAAAACCTGCCAGGGCACCTCATCACCGGAGCTCCCGGAGAGCAAACGCGACATACTTGGAGCATGCAGTCAGCTTTTCCAGCCAGTCCACACGGCCGGCGTAAACTGTCTAAGTACCGTCAGAAACCACTTTATAAACTCAGGACGGGGAGGAGAAGATTGATGGCTCCACGCTGGACATGACACAGCTTCTACACTTTCCTGTATTTATAATATTTGTGTATCGCCCCTACCTCAAAGCTTGACAGGGCTAGTCCCATTCACTTCGAGATATGAATTTGGCACAGCCTGACATAAACTCCATCGCTTTGGGCCACCAAGGGAGAACCATTGTTATAAACTTTCTCCCCCCGCACCCTGCTTGGCCCCTTTTTCCCCCCTTCCAGTCGCATTATTTCTTTACAAGCCAACAAGAACAGAACCAAATGTTTCACATCTGTTCTCGCCGTCCAGCCATTTGCATGAGAATCGCGGTCGGTGTTTCAATGAGCACAGCTCGCTGGCCGGCAACGGGGACGGAGCCGGCCACCTCCAGCCCCTCGTGCTTCGGCCAGATGTCCGGGCTCCTCACAAAAGCAACGGACCCGCGGTGTTAACAAATCACCTTCTTGAGGGATCTGATCACTCTAGAGATATGTCTGGTGATTTTCTGGGTGGTGTCGTGAGGCTGATCCTCACCCTTGGGTCAGCCCTTTTGAACCTCCTGTTTGAGGGGTTTGGTGGTGATGGTCTAGTTATCTGACACTGCCTTCACCGAGGGAAGGTGGTACAACATCTAGGCTTAAGGCAGGGGCGGGTTTTGTTTACTCAATCTGTAACGGTCATTTTAATCGTAGATCATCTCCAGCGATATGGGACCACTGGGAAAGGTCCTTGAAAAATATGGCCCCATTTCACAAGCAGTTCCCTTTTTAAAAAAATAATAAAACCTCCACCAACCACTCTTTTTTCTGTTTGCCAAAAGCATTTTCCTCCCCGCCTGCTCTTCTCCTGAATCCCCTGCCCTGCGGCTTCTCCAGGCTTGTTCAGCTTCTGCCCCTGCCCTGAGTGCTGGTACTGAGACTCGGCGCTGTGATTTTTGGAAGCTGCTTGGTCTCCTTCCAGCCCGGCTTGGCACTATGAGCTGCTGGTTGACCGATACAGCAGTGGGTGAAAGACTCGGTGTCGACGTAAGCTGGCAAAACCGCCTCGGAAATTGGAGCAGGGAAGCGCAGCAGTTGAAGCCCCTCCACGTCATCCACATGAGCTGCTCCCTCCCCGTTTAGCTGATGCTCTTATTAATCCTCCAAGCCCTGGGGTTCTCCCAGGAGAATTAATGTGTAAAGAGAAGGTTTTATGGCATCGCAGTCTGCAGGGCTGTGGCTCCGACCTCCAGGCAACTCTGTACAGCCCCAGGAAGGGCAGCTCGGCCTTGGCACGGGGGTTGTTGGAGGGCTTGCTGCTTTCAGCTTTGCTGGGACACTTGCACATCCTAAAGTCTTCAAGGTGGGAATCACGCTCCAAAACGAAGATGGTGGCAGTTATTGGGCACAGCCTGCTGGGTCTATGCACGAGGCTGTCCTGCCTCAGGATGGTGAGCTGACATCCGCGTGCTGGCATCCGAGCCCTGCCTGTGCGGTTTGCAGTCATTCCCACTGGGAATCTCCCCCTGGGGCTGTCTGGGAAAGGCAGGGTGGCCCCACAGGAGCCGGCACCTGCTGGGGTCATGATCCCCAGCTGAAACATCCTCCTTTGGGCCTGTCCAAGCAGTTAACTGCGTGTTGGAGGATTCCCAGCCACAAAAGCAATACAGATTGTGTATTGATCCAGCTCCCTTCAGTCCATAGCTACAAATCACCCACAGCCGTGGCAAGGTTCTTGCAAGCAGCAAGGGCTGAGCAGTGTTACTGAGAGAGGGCTGGGCTGGGGTGCAGCCCACATTAGCAGGGCAGTGAAGCCCCACAAACTGCACTGTGCTCTGAGCCCCTGGCTCAGCCTCAGCCCCATCACGGTGGGCTGGACGCCGTCTTTGTGCCCTCTTCGACCTCCAATCTGTGGTACAGGCTGTGAGAAAGCTCATTTTAGCAGCATGAAGGGCTGCATTAACCAGCTCTGCACTCCGATGGCAGAACAAACAAGGGCTGGAGAACTGGCAGGGTGCTGCTCCCCCATGCTCTCCAAAAGCCGCTGTGTCCATACCCTCCCCCTGCCTGCAGCAAAGCCCCAGCAGCTGTGGCTGCGCTGCCCCGGGGCAATGGCAGTGCAGGGGAAAACAGGCAGCCCCAGTAGCTGCCAGTTTGGGGATGGCTGGCAGTGGAGATGAATCCCTCAGCACCCTCAGGAGCATCTCCACCAGCGTGACAGTAGTCGTCTGGGCAGAGGAGATGGAGCACAGACCTGGCTTCTCTGCCATCATGTAAAGCTGCCTGTCCCAGTGCTGCCGTGGCTGTACAGACCCATCAGAGCCAGGGCTTGTGCTGCAGGGCATGGAGGGTGGTGCAGACTTCCCTGCTTGGAAGTCATCGCCATAGGGCACAGCTGGATCAGTGGGTCAGAGCAAATCCCCAGGGGATATGCGCTCACATACACCCCTGTGAGCACTCCCACGCTTGAATATCCCCACGTATGAAGGACAGCATCGGGAAAGCCAAGCAATCCAGCTGCATGTTCAGCTGTAAGATGTGGGACAGGCAAGAGGGCAATTGCCAGCGACAGCACAAGCTTTACAGCGGGGAAGGAGAAAATTTCAGAAGGGAGCATAAGCTGCTGGCTGCATAAGCAAGAGGGGACAGCGCCGGGGTGCAGGTCACCTCCTCGTCACAGCCAAGGTTCACCATGGGCAGCAGGCGCTGGCTGGCCCCACGCTGCCGTGGTCCACCCTGTGGGGTCCAGGTGAGCCGGTCCACAGATCTCAGACTCCAACGGCAGAGATGGTGGCATCTCCCCAAGGTTTCCCCATCCATCACAGGGAGCGAGGTCTCACTGCCATCCGCAGTCCTGCACTTGGAGCCTGCTCTGCTCCGCGGGCTGGTGTTGCTGGCAGATGCGGGTCCCAGCACAGCCAGGGACAGAGCTTTCTGTCCCAGCTCAAATGCAAAGGGGAATGAAAACAGAGTCCGCCGAGACAGCAGAGACATTTTGCGCGGGGTTGCAGGTGTGTGGCACCTGTGGCCAGCGGCAGGACCCTCCCAGCATGTCCCTCAGCTGTGCCCTTCACTCCTGGCTGGGCCACCGCTGTGATGCACACTGACCTTTAGGGACTGAGTATTTTTTCAGGCTGCTGCCTGATGGGCCAAAGGTCTGGAATGCGCCAGGGAATCCCTTTGAAGCTGACATTTCTCAGCGAGCCATGTTTTCTGCCTTTCATTGGAAACGTGCTCAGAAAGGCTCATCTGCCCTGCCAGTGCCTTGGACCATCCTCAACTCATGTGCAAAATATTGCCAGCTCCAAAGGTTCGTGTGCGCACTCAGCTGGGCACAAACGACAGCACCGAGCGCAGGGCATGGGACAGTCGGTGTCACCTTTGTGCCTGCAGCGATGCCGCGGGACGGAACCTTCTCTGTGCAGCTGCCCTGGGGTGATGCTTGAAACGACGTGGGCAGGTGTATGGCAGCACAAAAGGAAGTCCCTGAGACACCTGGAAGACTGCCATGAAGAAGACAGGAGCACAGGCATTTCCACTAGCGTCTTAGAGCTCAGGTCAAGAGCTTTTGCTGTTTGGGCTCCGTGGTCCCACCTGGCAATTCAGAATCTGTTTTGTCACATTGCAGCGTGGGCATTTGGAGAGAGGAGGCTACGGGTGATGAATCTGCAGCTGTCACGGGTCTTCACCTCCCTCTGCACAACTTCTGGAAACACCCTGTGCACTGCAGCTCCCCTGCCAAGAACACATCTCCATCCCCCCTGCTTGCCCCAGTCCTTTCTCTTTCAGATGGTCTGCGTTTTGGAACTCCTCCTCATCTTAAAAGAAAAGTAGCAGAAGCAGCTACAAGAGTCATCTACTCCATATTCAAGCTGACTGTGATGCCTTAGATGGCCTCCTGGTACCTAAACTCCCCTCTCTTCAGCATCCAGTGACAGTAGATACAGCAGACTGGGAAGCTGTTGAATATCATGATAAGGTTTGTGTTTCTGTTTAAAAAAATAAATTAGGTTCATTCTAACTGATGCTGGCTGGAAGCAGGAAAGAGGATGTGCAATATATACTTGTGAGCACAAGAGGGAGAGCAAGGAAGGAAGAGAGGAGAAGGACAGGAGCAAGGGAATGGACTTGATACCTGCTTGTAAACTAGGTCAAGATTAATAATGCTTTGGCTGGTCTTGGATCTGGGCCCAATTTTACAGGTTTTGCAAAGGCATAGAAAGAAAAGACAATTTTTGCCTGGAAGATGGAGCAGTCAGTGGCTCTGCTCCGGTGGTGATTTATACAGCCTTCACTTTACGCACGCCAGGAGCCCCATTTCCACCCACATAAACCTAACCACACGAGCGAGGGTTTGCAGGCTCTGGGCTCGGCAGGTTAAGTCAAGGCTCGGGTTTAATCCTACCTCTGACAGTCAAGGCAAGTCTTACCCAAGGGAAAAAAAAAAAAGGCTTGTGAACTGACTATTTTTATTTCACTGCTTTATATTTTTTCTGCGTTGCTCTGCCATTCCCTCTCATTGCTGTATTCAAGCAGACATGAAAATGATTGCTCCAATGGTTTAACTAATAAAAAAAAGTGATACAAAAGAGAAGAAAAATCGAATACTGGGGTTGGTGTTTTGCAAGACCGGCTCAGCATTTGCTTCCTGGACACAAGATGCTTTCCAGTAGCAAAGCAGAAAGTCTTGTAAAAGTCCTCTAGAAAAGAGGGAGCAATGGTGCAAACACGAGGGGTGCCTGCCAGGGGCAGGGGCTGGCGCTGGGCAGAGCTGGGCAGGGCTGCCCGGCAGAAACGCAGCCCCAAGGCAGCCTTCAGCCGGCAGCCGAGGGCTGGAGAGCCTGACGAGAGGGTTCGAGAGCTATTTAGCAACACTGAATTGGGACTTGAAGCAGAATTAATTGAGCTCAAATTGCATCCTCCTAGCAATCCGCTAATCTGCTCCAGCAGGAGGATAATGACATCTCAAGAAACCAGCTTCAAAAATTGAAACTTGCCGAGTTTTAATAAACGGGCTGCTTAAAAAGAGGATTAATACTCGCATATAAAATATTGCGATACCAAGACTTCTGTTCACATGGGAGTTTTTGCCTCCAAATGGAAGTGGTTCTCAGGAGAATGGTGCTCACGCACACACACACGTGCACACACACAATTACGCGCCCAAAAGCACACAGACCAAGCTGCTGTCATGCCCCCAAATTACTTTCCTTAAACCGTGTTTATTAGTCCTAGGCAGTTCTTAACATGTGGGAACTTTAATAAAAGCTCCTTTCGAGCAAAGACCTCAAAATGCTCCGCAAACAGCAACAAATCCAGTGTCATCTCATCCCTGGTGACTCGAGGACAGCACTGCAGCCACTGGATAATAACTGGTGTGTGGCAAATACACGGCGGAACCAGGAGCAGCAGCCAAAAGTCTTTCTGAGTCCTTCACCCTCTCCCAGTTCATTTCCTTTCTCCCATTTTCCAAGATCTCCACCACTGGGAGACAGTTGAGAAAATGGGATTTTTTGCTCTGATTGCAGGAGCAGCCCTTTGGGAAAATGCCCTGCTCACAGTGTCCACACGCAGCACGGTGGGGTTTCAGGATTGCTGGTCAATCCAGCAGCAAACGGGTTGGATTTCTGGAGATTATTCCTCCACCCTCCTCGCTCTGTGGCTCCCGTTTGGGTGCAGCTGGCAGAAAACAGCAAATGCCTTAATGCCAAGTGACTCCCTTTGCACGTCCGCCTGCACCTCAGCGCAGCGCTTGTCTCCGCAGGCTTCCCCTCCTTCCCGGGCGTCTCCCTCCCTCTTTGCTTAGGTTGCTGTGTTAATCTAAGAAGATGGAGAAGAAGCTCTCCACAAAGTCTTACCCATCACCCTCAATCTACGTGTGATTAGCATGGGTACCCAGAGCAAAGCAAATAAACTGCGGCGGGTTGTTCTCTCTGTTGCTGTCAATAACATTGCTGTTGCCACCGACCCAATTAGAAGCATTTGTCGGTGTTCAGTAATCAGCTCAGCGCCGGCGCTGAGGTCTCTGTCTTTCACCGGGTGGCTCACAGGCCACTATGAAATATTTATGAATGATCTTGGATGACATCTGTTTGCTATTTTGCTGGTGATGTTCCCAGCGAGTGGCCGGCCTGGGGAGCGCACGCTGGTCCTGGCAGCACGGGCATCAGGTCAGCCCTCGCTGGTGGATCAACGGGAAACCAAACAAAACCAGGGTTCAGCCACTCCACCCCGGAGCAGGTCCTGGCTGCTGCGTTGGAGCACGGCCCCGGGCTGGTCCAGCCACGTGCGGCTGCAGAAGCATCACCCAGGATGCTGTGTTTGAGGCTCAGCAGGCAGCACTGGGTATGCCGGGGCTCCAGCACAGCCCAGGGCTGGTTTCCTTCACATCAACATGCTTTTTGACTAACTTGCCTTCTGGTTGTGTGCGAGATGTGTCTCTTCACTGGACAGTTGTGAGAGGAGGGGAAACTATCTAAGAAGCAAATACTTGAAGGATGAGCTACTTCAGGTTTGGCCAAGGTGGTGAAATATCATGGCCAAGCACCAAAGCATTCGGGCCGAGAACTAGAGTTGCGCTGCCGGCACAAATTTGTGCCCCGTGTTCCCGTGTACGACAACCTGGGGAAGGGGAGGCGGTGGTTGGACCCTGTGCCCACACGAACCGGACCCATTGCTGGGGCTGGTACAGCATGGATCAAGCAAGGAGCAACCGGGGAGGAGATGTTGCACCTCCACTGACCTCAGCAAAATCACCTTGCTGGCCACTGAGTAAAAGTCTCCATAGCAAACCACAAAATGGCCTGAATCATCCAATGTCCCCAAAATGCCACTGTGATTGTCTGAGCACCATCACTTAGAGAGGATTCAGCTCACCTCGTTTTAAGCACTTCACTGAGATGCCTAAATAGATATTTATTGGTCTGGGCTTCCTCTCCAGTCTTCAATGAGCAATTTGCACCTAAATCCATGCCTGAGATGGGACTTGCACTCTAGAAATGCCTGTTTCTCTTTAGGGAGCTGTGCTTGCCACAACTTCCCCAGGGTACAACAAACACCCGCCGTGCTTAGCAGGACCCACAGCTCATCATGCAGTCTATCATCAGTGTTGTTAGGTATCCGATCACTGTTCAAAGGCTTCCTACCTATTCTTTGGTGTCCTGTCCATCACGAGATGACTGGCAGCTGCCCAGTGTGGGCCAGAGCTGTGCTGTCAAGATCCACCCCCTGTGGTCCTGCCTCTCCAACACCCTTTGACTCCACCGTCCCCCTCCTTCCCACAAAGTCCACCAGTTACCGTGCGCTTCAGCCCAGACACCGGAGCAAGCTTCAACCCTTGTCAGGGAGGGGGTGAGGGGGAGGATCGGTGCTCCGGCCGGAGGGGCAGGGTGGGTGCACGCTGTGCCCCAAGAGCCACGCTCACGGGACCAAAGGGCTGCCGAGCAGAACGGCTGGCTGGGCACACGGCTGGGTAAAAGCCTAGCAAATCCCACAAATTATACCCTTCCCGCTGCAAGGAGAAAACAGAGGCTGGGCCGAAGCTGTAATTTGCACAGGAATAGCAGGGTTGCTGTATTTATATCACATCATGAGTCTGCGTGCCGCTCATTCCCCAGAGCTCTTTGTACCACCAGGACTTTCTCCCGAGACCCTGCCCACACCCCCTGAGCCTCCAGCCCACCCCCAAACCATCCCTGAGGTCACACTGGAGCTGTCAGCAGCAATACTCATTAGGAGGGAAGTTATCGACAGAGGTCTGCTTTCCCAGTCTGACGTGCTGGTGACACTTCGAGGGAGGTGTTAGCTTGTTGTTGGATAACTCTGTCACCATCACGCCTTGGAGAGATGTTTTCCTTGCAGGACAAGCCCTGGCAAACCCCGCGACACGGCAAGCGTATGGGGTAGTGGTGGTGCTGGGGTATCAATGCGGGCACCGAGGTGCTGCAGGGACATGCCAAGGGCCATGGGGTGAGTTGGTGTCAGGACTGGGCTCAGCTCTGGGGACTTCAGGAGGTGACAGCCCTGCACACTGTGGGGCGTGTGGAGTGACATGGGGCAGTTTCCTCTGGCAATATAAAGCCCGGGTCTTCTTTCTGTTTATTTCAACCATCATTTGCACCTCAAGTGTGGAAGGAGCAAATGGACAATGCTGGAACTAGGATCAAGTGAAATCACCTACGAAGAGGTGCCCATCTGGCTACTCCTTGGACTGAATCTCCCCTGGGAGCCAGAAAACCTCGTGGTTAAAGACGTCCCTGAAGCACCTTTACATGTTCACCTTTTTACCCAGAACCTGCTGTTCAAGATCCTCTTTCCCTTGCTCCTGAGCTCTATTTATCCACATGTGAGTAAGGCTTTGACTGGCCCAGGGACTTGTGGGGGTTCTGTCTGTCTGCATGTGGAGGCTTTACCTGGAAAATCTCTGGTGATGCCTCTGGGGGCTTTTGCGATTTGACCACTCTCCACTGCAAGCTCTTCAAGTACCAGTCAAAAAGTCAGGAAAAGCGAAAAAAAAAAAGAGCAAAGAGGCAAGCCTTTCCAGCAAAGCTGCTCTGGGTGTTTTCCAGGCTTGGCAGGAAGCACCCACCACCTCCTCCTACCCCCCAGCTATTCCATGGAGCTGCTTTAATTAAAACCCACACAGACACCGTCTCACGTCTGCTCTCCAGCCAGGCACTTCCTCATGGTGACTTTGCTCGCGGTGGAGGGTGCCACTGCTAACACTTCATTCTACCTGAAGTACATGAGGACGAAAGATAAGTGGAAATAATTTTCCACTGAAGGACATCAGTAAAATGTATGAAAACTGCCTGTCTCTGGACCATCTGGCTGCTGATAATACAATATTAATAACCACAGTCAATTAAGCTGGGCCTCCCTCGGGGAGCAGGGTTTCAGTTGGGCAATGTCACAAGAACTGATGTAATCCAAGTTCTGATGCCATCGATAGCAGCTGGCCTGGGAGCCAGGGTGCCTGGGGAGGTGTCCAAGCACACTCCCAGCTCTCCCAGGAGAGCTGCTGCCGCCAGCAGATGCTTTGCAAGGGTCCCCGAAAGAAGAAGTTTTCAAGCTGATCTGCAGGTGCTTTGGGAGGCCAAGCTGGGGCACCAAAAGCCTCACATCTTAAGAAAGCCTGGAGTGGGAAACACTACCGAGAGGTGACGGTGGGCGCTCTGCGAGATGCTGGAGGGGGGAGTGGATAAATACGCAGGCAGATGGGAAGGGTTTCCCACTCACTGGGATTACACGAGTTGAAGGGGAGGCTTGTGGAGATCCCTCGTAATGAGCGTGGACATGCCCAGTGGCGCAGCCACATCTGCTTCAGAGGACACACAGTTTTCCCTCCTGCCATCACTTGTAAAAACCCTTTCCTTCCTCCGAATCAAAGCTTTTTCTTGTTTTCTTTAAGGTTTTTTAAGGGATTGAGGCTTGTGACTGGAGAGGGCTTAGGCAGGGGAGAAGCAGCCCAAGGTAGGGCTCCCTTCATGGTAAGGAGATGTGTCACCTCCTGTCACCCCCCCAGCAGTGTCCCACACCCTGATGCAGCTGAGCTTTGGTGCAGAGCCTGTCCCTTTGCAGGGCTCCTGCTTTCAATCCAAAGCTCTTCAGGACTCCAGGAGTCTCTCCTACCGCAAGACAGATTCTTTTTACAGCTCTGGAACAATTTCACCAAAAAAACCCAACTGGAAATACCAAAGTGAGAGGCAGATCGTGCTAAGGATGGATGAACACTAAGATACTTTACTCACTAGGTCACCCATGACACCCACAAATATCCAGGATATATATGCATGAGCAGAATAATCCCCAGGTTCCCCAGCAAAACACCACCTGCCCAACAGCAGCCCCCCAGAGAAGTGGTGCTTTGGCTTGTGAGGAGTCACAGCTGGAGACGTCTCTCTGGGAAGCACCTCTGCCAGGGACGATGGTGTTTTTGGCAGAACATCCCTCCAGGATTTTGCACACAGACTCCAGGAGCAAGCTTGCAGTACCAAAAAAATCTCCTTAGCACCTCCCAGGCAAACTCCTCATAATTTGAGACACTAGCTACAAATCTGGCACGAAAAGCAGAGTAGTTTAGAATTTAAGGGAGATATAGCTAGGTATGGCTAGGATTTTTTCCTTTTTTTTGACATTTCCTGACAAATTTGAATTGTGAACCACTTGGCTGGAAAATTCACACTGTGAGAAAATCTGGGGCTTTCAAATAACACCTTTCCCAGCAGCAAAAGCGTCACTGATTGATAAACAGTGTCACATGATTGTTTTGCTCAAACTTTTGGTATCTAGATTTTTTTTTACCAGGTTTGACTCAGTTCCAAAAGCACCGCAGAGAATGTGAAGTCTGAGGGGCACAGGGACACAAGACCCACAAAGCTGGAAGGGGTGAGGAAAACCCCCTGAGTAACAGAGCAGCATTTTAATGCAATTCAATGTACTACTTTTTTCACTGCTTCAACCCACGGAGTTTCTTTGGCACCAAGGAGAAGTGGCACTATGCAGCGGCAGGAACTGACACAATCGGGATTTCTGGGATGGGTGACAACCCCTCCCAGGGCACTTCCCATCCCCACCCCGTGGAAGGACTCCCCGGGGAAGCCAAGGAGGACAGACCCTGTTTGGGAAGAGCCAGGGGCCTCCCGCTTGCGGCCGGCCAGACGGCTCCTGTCCAGCCTCTACTCGGCGGCTGACCACAGCCAGGTCAGTCTTCTCCCTCTCGCCTAATTAGTCTGTAATTACACCACTTCCAAACAGAGGTGCCTTTGTGTGAGTGTGTGCAGCATCCACCATAAAGCAGCTCTGGGCACGGCTGGAGCCACGTAATAAAAAAAGACATGAACAGTCAACAGGAGGAAACAAAAGGGCAAAACCAGTTCAGGTGAGCCTTCAGATACCCCAGTTCCTCAGCAGCACCTTCCAAGGGAGCTGAACCACCTACTGAAGTCAGGCCAAAGAGCTATTAAAAAGAAAAAAAAAGAAATTGCTTACATTGAAAATATATTGTGTGGTTCATTTAACAACGTTTAAAGCAATTTAGAGCCCTCAGCAGGATCAGAGCGAGGGATTTGCTCTGTTTGATCAGACAAATCAGCTGTGACGCTGGATGTCTCTGCCTGCAGAAGTTCAAACGCTGGGGCTTCTTCTGAGACCCCCTCTCTGCTCCGCCAAGAGCGTGCTCGTGTCCCATGCGGGGACAAGCGTTTCTTTCCCGACCACCCCAGGCAGTCTGCTGCCGCTGTGCTGGTACTCTGAAGCATAAGATTGGATTAGGCTTTTCTTAGCTTGCCTCACTCCAAATGTAGCGTTGCCAATTTGTAGGATTTTATGCCAAGCCTTGTGATATTTGGGATTTTTCTTAGCGCGTCAGTTCCTGGAATAAAGTGATTACAGAAGAACCTCAGCGCTGCCTTGGTTATAAAAGTACATTCCTGTCCCACATTGTTACCAGAAGGTTGAAACAGGGAAGGAAGAGCATAGGAGGGGGAGCTAAAGACTCCTCTTCCACCACCCAACTTTGGGGATTTGCTAAAGCTCCTGCATGTTTTACGTAGTGATCTCTGATCTCCGAGTGTCTGGAACAGTCCTGGTCAAATTTACCTTGGTATTGCAGACAAATTCTCTACCCATCCAGTGCATTCGAAGAGGAGCCTCATTTCTGGAGTGGTAACAGAAGATCATCAGAACGACCCTGCTGGTCCTGACCAGGCTGAGATAGTCCAGCGTCCTGTCCCTAGGGTGGTGGAACTGCCCCAGGATGCTCTCGCAGCCTCAGTGGTCTCTGGCTCAGAGACAGGCTGAGCTTCCACCTTAGACCATCTCCTACAAGGACTAATGGTGCAATGACAGATACAGCCATGCTCAGCACATCTAGGTGACAATCCCACATCTGCTGAAGGCTCTGTGCTGTGGCTATTCAAGGAGGGTAAGGACTGCCCAGAGGTGACCTTGATCTTCTGCAATGAGGGTGACCTCCACATAGATGCTGAACCACTGGGATGAGCTCTATTTCTGAAGAACTCACTTCACTGCTTCTTTTCAGCCATCTGCTTTTTCCATGTCTCACTGTAAAATGAAGCACATCCTGTCCTTGCAGAAGCGTGCTTTTCCTTGATTCAGAATCACTTGGGTTAGTTCTGCGGGCCACGCAATTAGCGACCTAGATTTTAGCTGACTGCTGCAAGCTTGCCTCTCCTGGCCCAGCCACCGGTGTCCCAAGCCACGACGCCACGCAGCAGACAGACAATGGCAACTGTGGAATCCCATTTAAAGATGACTCTCCTTATTTTTATACCAATTACAAGGTTATGGATCAGGCTAAAAGGTGTTTAATATGTTGTAATATTTTGGCACGCTTGGTTCCCACGTTTATTTGGGCTGTTTGTAGCAACATGTAGTATGTGCTCACCGTGCAAGTATGTGGCACGCACGTAAAAACGGCCCAGATGTGCTGAGAAGCGCCAGGGAAGCCGGGCTGGCCCGCGGCGTGGGGAGCAAGTGCTGCTGCCTGCAGCGAGGGCGGCGGGAGAAGGGAAGAGAGGGGAGGAAAAGAGATAACTTGTACCTGCTGGGTTTGCTCCGCTCAGCTGCATCTTACTTTTACATCGTGTTTTCTTTCAGGGTCTCGAAATCCCATTGCACAATATTGTAAAAATGTCATAAAATATTTTATTGCATCGTACAACTGAAATGCTGCCAAGAGCCTTAACCCCTGAGCTGCCTCCCTCCCGCAGATGCCCAGCGTGCCACCGATCAGCAGCTGGCTGCCCTCCTTTCGTGGCTGAACTTTGAGGAGGATGGAGGGGGCTTAGGGGCTCAGAGGTGGGAGCTGCCGGGTCACCGCTCCAGGGCAGTTGGTCTCTAAGAGTGATGTGAGCTAATCTGGGGCCTTCCCATGCGTCTGCCTGGGGATTTCAGCTTGACCAGAATTAGAGGCAAGGTTGGTCCTGAAGCTGTCACTCCTCACCTTCTCCCTCAGTGCCAGCCCTGCGCATGCCAATGGAAACGCGGTCGCCACCCTGCAGGTACCCTGGGTGCGTCCCACTGTCTCGTTTCATGCTGACGCCATCGCTCAGCTGAAAAAGGACTTTTGGAAGCATGTGGCGTCAAACCACAAAAGCACAGGAGGTGAGGGACCAGCACTTCCAGCAAGGCCATGGCTGTATGTTGGCTCTTAGGAGGCTGATGGTGCTGCTGGATGGGTGAGCTTGGGAAGCCACTTCTCAGGGCTGGGCCTCTTTTTCCCACGGTGTGCATGGGGGTAAACAGCTTTTGACCTGCTGGGTACTGCTCTCGGAAATTTTCTGGTGAGGACACCATGGTACCAATGTTTATGAGACTGATGGTGGATCTTTTGAGGTCAGTGATGACATGGCACTAATATTAGACCCTTCCCTTATACTGCTTCCCCAAATCAAGGAGGAAACTGGACAAGGCCAACATGAGATTAGAAGGCTTCTGTTCCTCAGAGCAGCCCCAGAAGAAAAACCTGACCCCTTTGAGCATGGTTGCGGAGTCCAGCTCTGCACAAAGTTGGGTTTCTCTTCAGTGACTTGCCCTGGGACGCCCACCTATGTATCAAACAAATGACCACCTGGCTGCTCCATCCCTGCCTCGACAGATACTCTCGTTAACTTGGGAAATCTTTCGCATCAGCTGGAAAATTCCAATGAGCTGGGAGGCCAGAGGCCTCTCCTTCTGCAGATGTTGGGTCTGCGCTTGCCAGCAACCAGATCTTGGCCTGAGTTTGTTATAAAGAAAGAGCAAAAATTAGGCAGCTGTTCTCAGTGGAGATTTTCATCCCTCTTGCTGCCCCTTCGATGAAAGAAATAGTAACTCCAGGAAAGACTCAGACAGAACTTGTTCAGAAATTCACCCTGCTCAGAGGTATAGATACCAACTAATTCTCACTTAAAACCTATTTCGAGGGGTACTTCCTGGGTGTAAATCTGTCTGCTGGTGTTCATATTGAGGTGAATTTTCAACCTAATTGTAGCCCTGAAGGGCAAAATCCAAAATATCTCCTTTCGTAGTTCCCAAGAACACAGTACAAGTGATACCACATTTTCCAGCCTTGCTGGGCTGTAAGCAGGCTGTGGTATTGAGTCACGGGCTAGAAGAGTCCTCAGGAGAAGCATTTATCTGCTGTAATGAATCTCAGGGCAACTCTGGATTTGCAGGCTGCATTACCAACAGTGCCTCCCACCCTCCCCCAGCTCCTACGCCAGCCTGTGGTGCCTCGTGTCCCACAGACACACCGCTGGGATTTTAACAGGGGACTCTCAGCACAAATTTCCCTTGAGTTTGTGCTACGTCTCCCATCACAGAGGCCGGCGAGCTGGCCGAGATGTGCCGGGGAGGAATGCGGGGATCTGCTCATTTGCTTTTCTATCTAAACAGAATGCTTTCCCATAAACACGGAGGAGGAAACCCCACTTGGCCGAGCCCCTTGGAAGAAGTGTCTTCACTGGGAATGTTTACATGTTGCCTCTGAAACCTAAACTAAATCCGACCGAGGCTTCAAGCAGAAACTGCCTGGCTTGTGACCAGTGCCGGGGCTGAGCCCTGCACCCAGCTCAGGGTGCTGCCCACCCTGCCAGCCTCGCCGCAGGCAGCAGAGCGGACCCAGCCTCGGGAGGTGAGCCGGGGTCTCCATAAATGAAGGTCACGAGTGGCTCCTGCTGTAGCACAGACCTTCCTCGCGCTGGTAACAGCAGTAACGGTGGTGGCTGGAGGAGGAAGCCACTAGCTCCTCCTTGCTCTGTTTAGTGTTCACGAGGGGTCATCACACAGTGTCCCTCTGGTGAACCCAGGGTAGCCAAGCGCCTGTTGTCTCCTCTGTGGGGAACCCAGGACATTTTGGGAGCTCCAGGGTTTGCTGGGCATGTCCCAGAGTCCTGGTGAAGCAGCCCAAGTGGCTATGTCCCTGCCTCCTGGCAGCGCTGGGTACACCACGGTGTCTCTCCTTCGGAGAACCAGACCGTCTAACTGTGTTTCCTTCATTTTAAATCACCTGGGGGTTGTCACCTGGGGACGCTCCACGTTCCATGGACCAGTGTATTGTCCAGACTGGGTTTGCCATGGCAGTGCCTCAGTTTCCCTGATGTAGAGCAGAGATAACTGGATGGAGGGAGCACAGCTGTGGGCCTGGCTGGACAGCACAAGGCGACTTTTGTTACAGCCCAAAGCAAAGTCCTTTAGGACTACTTGGTGTTGGGTCACTGCCGAGTGTCACACTTCATGTTAATGACCTTTCAACTGCCTGACAGTCACTACAGGAACAAGAGGGATGTTGGTGCTCTATGCCCTCTGCTGATATCTATTTATTCTCCCCAGAGCTACCAGGAAAGAGAAGAGGGAGACAGCTAAGGTTTTTCAGCCTCACACCTTGGGAACCCACCAGACTTTTGCTGCTGGACAGACCAGTGTGACCGACGGACAGGACTGCGTCCACTCAGGTCCCAGCACACAGACGGCTACGCCGGCGAAGCTGCAGTTCCCACGTGGTCCCTCATATCGCCGGGAGTGGTTTCACCGTACAAGTACAAAGCACAGCGGAACCAGAACAGCACATCAGGAGAGCTCTGCTAGTACTCCCACGCCGTTCCTGCTAAGAATCATAGAACACTTTGGGTTGGAAGGGACCTTTAGCGGTCATCTAGCCCTACCCCCTGCAGTGAGCACGGACATCTTCAGCTAGACCAGGTTGCTCAGAGCCCCGTCCAACCTGGCCTGGAATATTTCCAGGGATGGGGCCTCGAGAAGATGAATGCAGACTTAATCCACTGAGCTGGGAGGCTGGCTTCCCGTTAGCTTTAAAGGGGACGGGCACCTGGACTTACTGCCCACCCACTGCGAAGTCCTTCACAAAAGGGCTGGGAGGTTTTTGCAACAACACTTTCCTGTACCAGAGCTGAACGTGTTGTCTAGAGCAGCATAGAAATCACCGCAGATTTCAATCAACTCCTCGGTACTGGTTTCTTCTCTTAGCTCAACCAGAACAGAGTGTCTGAAATACATTTCCCTATCTCCAGCATTTTAAGAAAATTTACTTCCCTACATCATTAGTTCCACTCCTGCCTCTCTCGGAATTGCTGGGGAACAACACTCTGGTATTTTCAGGACAAGAAGTCACTGCAGGCTGTAGGAGCAGTTAGGCCAGCTCCTATGCATGCTGCAAAGAAGTGCTAAACATCATATTCAATGGCGTAACCACCCGCTCAGCCCGACATCCCCGCAGCTGGGCAGGGAGCTGAGACCCGCCGTGCCGCTCGGACCCCAGTGCCTCGGGCACACGGGCGACAGACCCCGCTGCAGGCACAGCCCGCTTGTACAAGTGCAAGCAGACATGCAGAGTACGACTGGGCGATGTAAAGACGCTCTAATCTCCAGCAGGAACAGGCCCAAACCTGTAGATAACACCATGGGAAACGAGCACGTGGACCCAGCCCGCGTGCCCGCAGAGCTGTTTGCACCGTGTTGCAGGAGCGTCTGTACTCGCAGCGCGACGCAGGCTGTCGCTGGGCTGGGATGCATGCTGCACTAACGAACTGCCTGGTGCAGGGTGAATCCACTTGGAACCACTGCAGGAAGGTGCTGGCAGGTATTACTGCAAGCTCTCTGGAGCAGAAGTTGCCCTTTTTAGATGTATAGGACTGAGGAGGACAAGGTCTATGACAGGCGACACGGATGCACAGTTATATTCATTGGCAGTGTCTAAAAATCATCCCTGCCTGAGCAGTGCGAAGCCAGCGCTGTGATGCAGAAATGAGGACCACGGGACAGCGAGGGACATCTCCCACCACGAGGTTTGGTCCCTGCGTCACACAGGGCAGGTGTCGTACAGCCCCTGCAGCACCAGCAACACAAAACCAGACCAAAACAACAGCCGTGTCCTATTTTGCGTTTGGGCTGTGGTACAGCGTGTCCCGTCACATCCCACCCAAATGCACGCACATCTGCTCACAAAGGCAAACACCTCTGCAGTCACCGAATCAGCCACAAGCACTTCTGCACGTGGAGAAACACGCAGGACAGAGGCTTCAGCAGGTGAGCAATAAGAAATTAAAGCACCTGTAGAAGCACAGAAGCTCCTCCACATCAAAAAGACTGATGGAGTCAGGCATTGTAATCAGCATCAAAGTTCCCATCTTCTTTTTTTTGTAAAGTTTATTTATGAAACCTGAGGATGAAAGCAGGGTCCGATATGGGATGTACAGCACAACCCACACAGGTGAAACCAGATGGTGGCAGCTAACACAGGCAAACAGCAACAAGCAACACAGAAATATAAATAAACTCCTGTTTTTTTAGGAATTCGTCAGAGATTCACGTAGACACAAAAAGGATGGATCTTAAAGGCGGGGCTAAAGCAAAAAGCAGCGTAGCTTTTTTGGTCTCTTGCTGTTAACTGCTATGAAATGACACTGGTTTACACCCTCCAGTTCTTTATTTCCTCTCTGGAGGTGCTGCCACGTGCAAGCAAAGCCGATCAGCAGGCTCTTCTGAGCCTGCGAATTAAAACCTGCTCTCTGATTAAAACGCCGCTGCACTTTGCTCTCGCTCTGTCTCGGTCTCTGGTCATATGGATGCTGCGCCAAGTCAAAACATGCGCTCGTCTTTCAGAAAGAATTACATCTCCTCTTCAGCCCAGCACCATGTTACTGGTGAGCGGTTCCCATCGTCCATCATGCAAAGTGAAACGATTAAAAGAGAATTACTGGAATTCCCTACCTCTCCATCAGAGACCAGGCTTGGTCATTTGGAAAATAAGTAATGAACTTCATTTGTTAATGCCACTGTTAAGTGATGAATTTTTTTATGCTTAACACACCAGGTCTATTTTCTCTTCATTTCCACGTTTGTTTTCGAACCTGCTAATTTAATTAAATCTCTACTGTTGAGGAGCCATTAAAGGTGACCAACCATGCAAGATACCTGCTGTGGTGCACCAGACAATTAAAGTGAATGGGAAGGAGCCTGGGGGAGAGAGGACTGGGTCCCTGCACTGTACCAGGGCAACACCTGGGTTTAAGGGTTTATGCCTCCGCAGAAGGAGTTATACGATATTTTAACACATTGCGCAGGATATGTCCTCTCCTGGTCCTAGGACAGTGCTCTGAAAATGCAAACATTTTGGCCTTAAATACATCTCCTTGCGGGTTTTTTGTTCAGTATGTAAGATCATTAAGTGTCTTGCTATATGCTAAGAGTTTTTTATCTTCCCATGCAAAGGAAAAACATCTGGAACGAACCAGAAATGTGAATGTATTACATCCTTGGCTTTGGGGATTCTCTCCACACAAAGGAATGGAAAAGAGCAGGGAGGGAAGGGAAGGCATCAGACATAGCAGCTGTATGCCCTTTTCCTCTTCCCCTGACCAGGTATCTCAACTACCTGCAGCTTCAAGATGTTGTTAGCAAAAATCAGAAAGTGCTGGGGTCCTGAAACCAGCCTCAGCAGCCTCACGTGTTTTATTCTTTGTAAAGAGTGAAGTGTTCACCTTGTAGACAGCAGCTATGGCTCCTTATAATCCACACCCGTAAGCTTTGATCTTGCCTTTGAGAAGGAATTTCATCCATGACACAACACAGCACCACAGGTCGGGGCTTGGGGGGCTTCGCCTTCAAAGTCCTGTGAGAGACATCCATCCCTCCACACCGTGCCTCCCGCTCCAGTGAGGGCTGAGCCCCTTGAGCCGTGGCCGTGGGACGCTGCTGCTCTGGGTGGGATGCGCTGAGAGCGCTTTGGTCCCTGCGTTTCAGCAGAGCACAGGCCAGCCTCTCCAACAGCGCTTCCCGAGATGGGGGATGCTTCTGCACCGTCTTCCCATCAAGAAGACCCACAGGCAATTTTAATGCAAGGTCCACCTGATGCTGGGAGGAGCGGGACGGCTGGGGGCACCCCGCCTGGCGATGTCCCACGGGGAGAGCGGGGACACGCATCCCGGCGGTGTGCAGCCTTCCCGAGGTGAGCGTTATCTCAGGAGGACGCTCACAACTGCCCATCTGGTTTTTCCCCCTTGGCAAAATTGCTTCTCTGGGCAGTAAGAGCTCACCCGAATGAATGGTTAGTGGGGAACGAGATGGGGTTGTGCTGCTCCGAGACAGCATTAAGCAGGGAAAGGCTGAAATTATCACATGCTGTCGGATAAAAATATTGTTCTCCAGAGTCCAACAAGGAGCTGCTGGATGGCAGTTTTTTCCCTCACAGCCTGTGTTCGGTCGCTGCTTCATTACTTCTCAGAAGCAGCCAGTAAGGGCCGAGCCATGGCTCCTGCTGAGCAGAAAGCCAGACCATCTCCTGCGACCCTTCCATGGTGGGTCTGTGCTCATCGCTGAAGGCAACGCAATTTACCCAGCTATAAAAGACTCCTGTCTTCCCGTGAGCAGCCATGCTCCAAATAAAAAGCAGAGGAGCTGTAGCCCTGCCATGCTCGTTCGCAGTTGAAGCTGGGATGTCCAAGGTGGTTTCCCATCACTGACAGCCTTGAGCTGCTCTGACTCACGTGATGCACTCAGGGCAGCATCTGCTCGGCGGCATCCCTGCCTGCTTGGGCAAGAGGTGGGGAAGCCCCAGGGGACGGTGCAAGGTCAGGTGGTGCCAAGGGTGGCCACAGGACATCGGCCTGACAGGGCCCTCCAGCACAGATCGTGGCTTGGGCGCTCCAGCAAGGCTGCAGCGCCTGTTTTCATAAGGACGAGCAAAGCTGAAGATGCTTGAGGATATCATGGAACAAGAAAATAAGTCCTCCTCCTGCCCAGCGGAAAGGAGCGCGGCTGTGCTGGTGACAGGACAATGCACCCTCTTTGCACCAGTGCTGGATTTGGCCAAGTCTCCTCAGGAAGTGGAGAGGGATCCAAAATGCAAATGTAAATAGATGCTTTAAAAAGCCCTGGAATATATACAAGCTCCAGCAGGAACGCGGGGAGCAGCTGCTGTTTTTCTCCTTGGCCCTCTGCTGAACATACACGTGCACATTTGTTGGTTGTAAATGTTTAGAGAAAACAGTTACAATTAGACTGTTTGACGACCACGTTATATCAGCTGGGCACTTGCATGAGAACCGTGGCGGTGATGAGCTGCACACGTACAGTCCAGGCTATCAAAGTCTTTATCCCGAAGCACGCTAGGCACCGTCCTTTGCTCTTACATGCTGGTAGTTCAGCGTAGGCTGCAAAGAGCAAACACAAAGAAAGCTGTGGAAATGATTGCTCTTACCTCTAACAAGAATATCCCTAAGCTACTTACAAATTCAGTGATCATCCCACAGAGCTGGCCCAGCATCAGGGGAAAAGTCTGCTGGCCCCGCTGGCAGCAGCCTTAGCCCTTATACTGATCCGCGGTTGCTTTTCTCTTACCAGCTTTCTCTTCGTAGTTGGAAGAAAGCAGAGGTGGGCTGAAAGCAAAATCTCTGCGTCCAAGCAGATTTATATGCTGCTGCAAAAACCTTCTTCTCTTTGCTTCCCTTACATCTTTCTCACCCATTCAAGAATTACCAGCCAGCTTAGGATAATGTAGTGATTTAAGCCAGTGAGATAAGAAGGAGGGAAAGAAAGTCAATGGGTTAAGCTCCATAAAAGCAATGGAGAAAGGCAGGGACATCATTAGCCCTTAGACCCCCGTCTCCCCACATTAACTTGTGTATCTCGCTTAGATGTCTAACATGTCTGAAGCTAAATGAGATCATCCCATCCAACGAGTCGAGAGGTAGTTGAAGATGGGACTTTGGGACAAAAGGAAAGGAAAGAAAGGAGAGAAGTGAGAGGAGGAAGAGAAAAAGCCACCAGGTGCTGTTGCAGAGCCTGGCTGAAGCCCTGCGCAGCCCTCCCTGTCCCCCCAGGCAGAGCAGCAGAAGGCACTCCAGCCCTTTCGGCCAAGGCTCTCCGCAAAGCGCTTTGCCCACGTCTCCCCCCAGCCCGGGCTGGAGCTCTCCGCCAGCTGGGACAGTGTCCGGCGAGGCAGAAAACAAACACGTCCTAATTGCGAGTGGCACCTCCTGCTGCGGGTGGTCCCCGGCCACCGAAGCGTGACATTGCCTGGGAGCCTCGCTGCACGGCAGAGCGGCGGCGTGTCCCTGCCCGCGGTCTTCGTCCCGCTGCTGGGTAATAAGGGCTCAGTGCGGGAAGGGACGCGCCGGGCTGTGCAGCAACCAGCCAGGAGCTGGCTGCAGCAGTCATCATTAAAGGTGCACAACCGGCTCCCGGAGAACAAAACCCCCGTCTCTCCCACCAGCCCTCCCAGTACAGCTTTGGTACCGGGCCAGGGCGTTGCAATTGTTGTTTTGACAGACGCTGATTCAAAACAAGCCCTTGGACAGTAACGAGGCATGTTCAAATTGCCTGGGACTCCATTTGTTCTCCTCTCAATTAATGCTTTCAGAGAAAGAATGCAAATTATTTCCCAAATTGGGGGAGAAGGAGGGGGTGGGGATGGAGACAGTGTTGACAGAGCGTGACCGGTTCATCAGAGGGAAGGATGAACCTTCAGCTCTTTGCATCCAACCCAGCTTTGCCTCTTAGACACTAAAACAGTTTAATGTCAACAAGTGAGTTCATAATTAATAACCTTTAACTGTGTGTCATTAATGAGGAAGGTTACAGCAAATTCTAACCCCACCGCACTACGTTATAGCAGTGTTCAGCAGTCATTAACCGCCTGCGCCGAGTGCTGCTCCCTGGGTTGTGGCACTCTCTCAGCCTCTGCACAGGCAAAGAGGGAGGCAGAAAGCTGCCTCCATGGGGACAATTAGTCGACACCTCATGGCACCGTGATGCCCTCATGTGTCAGCAGGGAGGCCAACTAGTCCCGACAGAGAAGTGGGTCATGGGAGAAATTTTTCTGTGGCTAGACAGGTTCTAAAACACATCAAAGTCAGGTTTCCCTGCTGATGTTCAGTCTGGAGCAAACTGGCATAAATCTGCATGTTCCCACCTAGGACTATACAGATGGGTGCCCACGGGCCACCTCCTCCCACCCATGTCACCATTCACTTGGTGTCCCCTGGGTACCACATCTGGGCCACAGCATGTGGCTGTTTCTCACTCCTTCCCTTCCCCTGAGGGTGGAATTTCTACCTGATGTTTGCCTTGTGCCAAGGCAGACCGCATTGCGTGCTGGCCAGACTTACTTGCCATAGGAGAAGACACTCAGAATTGGTTTTGTTCCTCTTCTATCAGTGGCTTTGCTTTGATGAAACACGTCCCCTTTCTCCCAATCCCCCTTCCCCTCCCTCCTGGCTGAGCCAAGAGATCCCGAGACCTCGGTGGGACCTGGGCAGGAGGCTGGATGCTCTGGCACAGACAGAAGCATTTCTGAGCTCTTACATTAAAAAAAAAAACACAAAAGGGCATTTTTGGGCCAGCAGGGTCTAAGCAGAGAGTCCCAGGATTTGAATCTGGGCCACCAATTTTGCTGCGGGGTGCATGGGGGGGATGGCAGGGCAAAGGCACGTGCAGTCGGGAGCCACGCAGGGCTCGGTCCAGCGCATTGGGCCCAGAAAAGAAAGCGGTATTGAAAGGCAAGAATCAGGAGCACTGGTGCTTTTGGGGTGAAAGAGAAAGGAGTGTGAATGAATCTCAATCTGTGAAATTCTTAAAACTGCTCCTCTTTGAAGGAAGAATAAAGAGTTCTGAATTTTTAAAGTTTCTGCTCAGTTCCTTATGTGCTCAGTTCTCTCCTTCAGAAATGTTCTCTGCACTCTGTGCTTGATGGTCGTTTTCTAATTGGGGACATACTTTTTGCTTTTTTTCCCCAAAAATGAAAGCTCAGTTCTCCTGGATAATTTAACTTCTTATAAAATATTGAGAATTAAGACCTAATGGAAAAAAAACTAAAGTAAATATTTTATGGCTCTGAAAAGCTCCCAAACTCCAGCATGGAAAGCTGTTAGATACTGCTGTATTTCTTTTTTGGGGGAAAAAAAAAAAAAAAAAAAAAGTTTACTACTTGGAAAAACTCCTAACTAATTTATTTATGCCTCCAGTGGCCAGGGGCAGCAGACTGTCATGAGGGGAGGGGATGGGCATTGGGCAGTTTTTAGGACAAAAGCAGAAAGAATTAATTTTGCCTCCTTAAAAATATCAAATACTGATCTGTCTTTATTGACACTATTGCTCCACAAGTCATTTTTTAAAATCCAGATCCTGTGAAGGCCCAGCCCTTGTCAAGAGGACCCTTGAAGGGGCTCAGGCTCCCTCGTAGGGGAAAGCTGAGCGTTGAGCACAGGCCAGGAGAGCTGCTGCCTGCATGAAGTCAGGCATTGCTGGATCATCACCGCACTGAGTCACCTGCTGGTGACATCTCTGTGTCCCTGCTGGGGACAGAGAGGGAAGGCCACAGCCATTGCCTTGGGTTCCCCAGGGAAGCATCTACACGTAGGTGGTGTCAATCCATCCATGTGCATTTGCACATAAAGATTAGGGATGTTTTCCTGCTTGAACTTGTTAGTGCTACTATTGGTTTTCCACTAGATTTTTTAAAAATGCAGAAAATGGAGCTATTGTGAAAAACCTCCTTTCTGCACTTCTTCTTGGTTAATGCCAGCCCTGCCTTTCCCCAGTCCTCATTACAGGCTGGGCAAGGGCGCGGGCCCAAGAAGTGACAGCATCAGGGAGAGGTCAAGAACAGAGTAAGAAGTGCTGTAATTAGGATTAGCCCATTTTTCTTTCTGTCTAATGAATGAGGTTCTCTACATGGATGCCTACAAACCGAGTTTGTAGGAGGGAGACTGTAACTGCACGGGGAACACGGGTTTTGATGGATCATCCTACACAAGGGCGGCCTCTTCATTGGCCCCTAACAACATCCCCATGGTATGGCAGCTGACTGATGGCTGGCAGCTAGGAAACCCCAGAGAGGGAAAGTGAAGGATATTCCTGTTATCTGCAGGCACGTTCAGTAGACAGGATTCCTTTTTTTTTTTTTTTAATTATTATTTTGAATCTCTATCCAGAGAGGGTTGGTTATAAAGGGGAAAACTGGCTCATTATCTTTTAATTATGGAAGTGAATGATTTGGGTAAAATGGAGGAAACTGAAAACATTGAGATTATACTCCAGTCCATTAGGCAACCTTAGATTTCCTAAAGCAGTATCTTTAAGGCTGGCAGGAATATTTTTTAATTTATTCTGTCATCTGCGGACAGAGAGAACTGTGTCATCACAGAACGGACTTTTCAAAAGCTAGACATTTCATCCCCCTGTTTTGCTCTTCTGAGCAATAATCTCTCCATGCCTCCCAGCCCCGAGCTGCTGGTACCTGTTTTAGTTGGGCTTTTAATTTAAATAAAATGGTCAGTCTGGCATTTGAAAGGACTGCCTGCCTGCCTGTCTGCTCCACTGGCGATCATACCTCACCCTCCCCAGAAGTGTGAAACACTAAAAACCAAGCAGGATACCAGGGAAGAAAAAGTTCCACTGTGGTTAGAAAATATACAGTAAGAAGCAATATTATGAGAAAGATAAAAATGTTTTCACTAAAAATAAATTGGTAGCATGAAAATGCCCCAGATGAAGATTCTGGATGCTCTACAATCAGGAAGAGGTCTGTGACATCAGGCATGTACCTCCTTCCATAGCCCCATTTGTTTTCTTGCAAAAATAGTCCAGAATAGCTCTGGGATTGCCCTTTCCCTGCTGATTTGGGTGGGTGGGAGCTGGGCGGGTACAGAGCCATATCCCTCGCCGGGACCAGCATCCCCACACCTCCTCACTGCTGCCCACCTGGGAAACAGCACTTGCGATAAACTTTATAACGAAGTTTTCTAAGACGTTTTCCAGAGAAAGGGAAGAGCTTCAGCCACTCACTTCACAACTCATCTGCCAGGCTGCAGAAACCCCAGTAATGCTGCCTGGTTTTTCTTCCTGCAGTGCAAAGGCACTATCCAGTCTCCGATCTCCTACACCACCTCTTTGCTGTCCCGAGTCAGCTCCTGCTTCTCTCCTCTGGACCAGCACCTCAACCTTCCTTAGCTGCTCTCTGCAGCTGGTCCTTCCTGCACTTCACGCCACCCTGCTGACCTCCAGCCTCTAATCTGTCTCTGACTTTTCCGACAGTACCAGACTCATAGTTGAAACAGTGTTTTGCCAAGACCTCAAACCTGCTAAGAAAGCAAAAAAATTATCTTCATACATCCCTGAATGAGATTTGACTGAGAATTGGCATTATATTGCAATATTGGTCCATGTTCAGCTTGCGATCCACTTTTACACCTTGGTGTTCTTCGGTCAATTAATTTTGATGTGGCACTTGTGCATTTGTATTCTTCTTAAACGTACCATTTTACAGTTTTTACTGAATATTACATCGCTAGATTCCTAATCAGGTACTTGGCTTGTTAAGATCGCTTCAGCTCTGATAAAGTGTTTTCAACCAACTGTATATCCAAATTACATCTTTCAGACAGTGATTGCCTCTAGACAGCACTGACCTGAGTTATGAGACCATCAATCCAAACACTGTCAAAAGCCTCCTTACTCAAAAGCCATCACATGTATCACTTGGCTCTCATTCCAAAGGAGGAAACGAAATTAATTGGACATGTCAGCATACATTTAGGTAAAACTGAGGGGTATTTTTAGCGTGGGAGAGTTATTGTCGGGTTAAGAGGTCTTCAGCACAAAGCACCACCCTAAGTAGACCTACTCCACTAGACTCCAAAAGTTGGGATAACTCAACAGACTGTTGATACACCAGTGAATTTGTCTGAGGAAGATAAGTTCTAAATACATCTTAAATAAAGAGAGCAGCTTTTGGTAAAACTCAGCTGGCTTTAGAGTCTGTCAAACTCAAACATCAAAAAGTTTTCAACAAACCTCTTCAGCTGCTCTCCCTCTGTAGTTTACCTTGGCCCTTTCCACTTATCTCCAAAATCCAAACAGCTTGATACTGATCTCATGCGAAAGCTAACAGAGAGTTTGCATGGTTGTTTTCTGAGATGTAGGTTCATCAATTGTGTTGCTGTTTTTCAGACACACTCTTCCCTAAGTGGCTTCAGTAACAGAGTTGAGTTCTGGACATAACGTTACTACATTTGTTGTTACCTCAAAGGGTATATTGCTGATGTTTGGCCTTATTTCCCTTTCTTTCCTCTTTATATGCAATGTCACATCCCGCTTTTTTCTGTTCATTACATCTTACATCATGATTCTCAACTTGCACATGCATTTGTGAGTTGTTGTTTTTTTTTTTATATGTAGTCTGAATTAAATGCAGTTCGAAGCAAGTTGTTTTATGTCTTTGGAAACCCATGAAAGATTTCTGAAAGCCAGACTTGTCCCTTATTAGCTGCCTAACTGACAGATCAAACATAATGATACTAAAAATAAAAACGTGTTCTTAACAATTCTGATGGGTGGTTGAAGACTGAAAACTTAAGTGTTGTCTCTTCAATAATTACTTTCAATTAATGCATTTGCCTTTTGCTGAAGACAGCTGAGGTGCAAATGGCTCCTGGAGCTAACTATCACCGTGCCTGACAAATTTCACTCTAAGAATAAAGGTTGTTTCTTCGCAAAGACACAATGCAGTGTGATGGGATTTTGTTTCTATCACAGTAAATCATGGGTTTCAATCTTAACAAGTACTTTTATAAAGTAAATTCTTAAAAAACATGATGGACCAGCTCCAAAAGTTGTGAAAGGACCCTTAGTTTCCCTTGCGCTAGCAAACCACCATAAAAATATATACAGAGTTGAGACAGAGTTGACAATTTTTCCTAACAAGTAAAGAAAACACACTGCACTCAAATCCAGCAATAAGAAATGCAGAAGTTTCATAAAGGTTTTGGATCCGATCCACAGCTGGTAAATTAAAATAAAATATTTTAAACCTACTTCTTCCCATAAAAAGGTACAGACTTTTAAGATCTATTTTTACGTAGCTAAATTAGGATGATAATAGTTTCACAGCAGTTTCCCATGAAGGGGAACTGACAGCAAGTTCCCCAAAATACCTGTTGAAATGCTGCGGGCTCCAAATTTGGGTGTAAAAGACTGATGGAAGCATTTGAACTTCTTTTTGAAAGAAGTGGGGGAGGCTTCTTGCAAATCTTTCAAACAATGTCAGTCTGTCAATTTTCAGACTCTTTAATTTTTTCCAGCTGTAAATCAATCATCTTATTAACTCTTCTCTAATGTCTCCCACCAAGTTATCTGGGACTGGCAGCTTGACAAGCCATTTTTGCGGAGCCGTGAGAATAAAGTTTCTCTTGTGCATGGCCGTGATGTCATGAGCACTCACTCCTGGCTTTCACTGATCCTCTTTCACAAAAGCCTCCTTCTTTGCTCGTAGCAATTATTCAGCTATTAAAGCACATTACGTTAGGTTTCTTATTTTAAGAGTGATATCACCCCTTGCTTTAATGTCCAGCCGATGGAGCAATTTGCACCAACTTCCCCTGACACCGTGCTGGTGTTTGAGTCCCCAGGTTATGTCCCTGCCTGCATAAAGCTGCTATTGATGGGATCTACACATGGAGAAGGCACAGGGGCTGTGACTGATTTAAACATATAAGTATGCGATATTATGTACTCACGTCCATGAAACATTACCTGAGATACCATTGAGCCCCTGCCTAACAAATCTTTAAACCTTTCCGCAATGCCTCTTCAACTTGGCTTCTTAAGAGGATGAACCTCACGAGCTCATGCTGTGTGGGGGCATATATACACATATGCATGTCTCCTCCCCACTTCTGGCCCATCACCTATGCCAGACCAGAGCAACACATTGCAGCTCCAGGTATGCAGCTCCTATCAGTCCTGGAAAACCACGTAGGTGGGTCAGAGAGGAAAACATGCAAAGAGGAGCTCCATCCTCCTAACAGAGACCTGCTATGGGTGCTCCAGAGAAAGGTTCACTTGGAGCCTGCATCTCCTTATGCACCACAGCACACAGACAGAACACTTGGGTGATCTGTCCCTTGTCTCTCTCCAGCCCATCACCATCCAAAGCAAATTCAGGGATCTTCCTTTCAGAAGGAACCAGAAGAAAGTGAACCCTGGGCTTGTGGGGACATTGGAGCATACCTGGTGAGGGACCTGGTGAGGACAGAGCCTGCTGGAGTCCCTCCATCTCCACAGAGCCATAGAAAACCACATGGCCTGAGTCCTGCTGCTTTGAGGATGAGCCGTTGACATCCCTTCACCTGTGGTACACCCACTCTTCCTCCTTCCCTGCAAAATCAATTTCCTCCTCCCATTTGATACATTAAGCATTGGGTTTCAACTTTCATCCAAAAATTTCTTCCTTTCTCCCCTTTGCTACAGTGGTGGGGGGTGACTGCAGCCACTGGAGCCCAGACTGGGTACCGAGGGGCTGCGTGCGCAGGGCTCTGCTCAGGCTGGGCAGGCTCAGGTCTGCAACTCACACAGCTTCTGTTCTCCCAGTTCAAAACCAGAATGACTGCAGCCTCTGACTTCCACCCAGGAAATCCTGATTTCAGCTAACCCTTGGTTTCTATTTCTGTCCCCAGTCTGGGAGTAGCACAGGGAAAGGGCTGATGCAGGAGAGCTCCCTGCCTATCCCAAACCATAGGTCCGCTTCTTGCTTCCCTGAGGGCCTTGTAACAAGGTGGCAAGCTAGGGCCACCCAAAACTGCTCTAGAGCATCACGGCGTGACTGACGCTGCAGAGGCAGTCACAGGGGCTGGCTGTCACTGAGCCACTTCTCAGCCTCTGCACGGCCGTGTGCACCCTCCTCCTGGCCAGAGGATGCTGCCAGCAGCTGTATCCCAGCTCCTGCCTGCCCGTGGAGCCTGCCTGGCGCCTACAGCCTGTTTTGAGGGGGAAAAGGGGGGTCTGACCACTTTGCCTTACTCATGGTGTCTCCTCACAGTGGCTGAAGGTGTTCAGCTCCAGCTCTGGTTTCCTCACAGGTGCTCCAGTGCTCAGGAGGCTCAGGTGTATATAGAAGACCTGCTATTTATAGGCCTGCTTAAATCACCAGTTCCACTGTGTATAAACTACAAACCAAGCAAAATATGCAGCAATCCGTTATTACTGCCACACCTTACAGGCAAGGTGTGAGCTCAGTGGTCAGGGAAGGGCTTTTCACTGACAAAGGCCTATCTGGTGCAGCAAGCAGTACTTTGGGATTAAACAGTCAGCGAGGGCTTAGAAATCCGTTCTCATGACCTGCTGCGAATGTCACATGAATACAGATGTGCTGATGGTTTGATTCTGAATTTATTGTGGCATAATCAGGGAGCAAGTACCTACCTCACAATGCAGCTTTCCAGCCTCTCTCAAAAGCCTGAGCTTGTGATCTGAGATACTATCAGCCTAAGTTCATCCTCACTGTCTCGTCTAGTCATAATTAAGAGTTAGCAAGGTGTTATCACTGTTAATATCACCGTTCAAAGTATAATTCATGATATATATGAGTATGCCAAATTGAGGTATCAGCGTTTGAAGACTACGTTGCATTTAAGTCCCAGCAGGCTGAAAATAGCAGAAGCCAAAGAGAAATATGCAATTTTTTATAAAAGTGATTCACCCAGACCTAAAACATTTTGGGTGAAATGCTCTCTAGAGATCCCTTTTCTCTTCACTACCAGCTGAGGAAACTGAAATGCCCAGCTGACTCCACTAGCCCCTGCTAAGCTACACGGGCCACTCTGGGTCCCAGTAATGCTAAGAGCCAGTTTTATACCACCATTTTTTTTTAGGCTATCTTGGCATGCAGTAGGACAGTGGAGAGAGAGCCTGAAATTTGAGGATTTCCCTCAAGTATGCAACTCAGAAGAAAATGCATTACATGTTACAAATTTCTTGGACAACATACTGATGCATCCAGTGAGAAAGCCAGCTCAGACTTCACAGGAAATAGAGCAGAAGCAGCGGAATGGATGATGAAACCTGGGAAGGATTTAGTTGTAGTTATATGTAAAAGAAGCTCAGAGACAAAAGTCACAAAAAGGGAAACGTTGTTGCAGGAGAAGGTGGCAAAGAAAAGCTTGACAAGCTGCAAGAACATGCGTCGGGAGGAGACTCATGGGACAAGATGCTACAAAGCAGCTCTGGGATAACAGGATTACAAAGCATAACCTGGACGTTGGAGCAATCACATGGCAAGGGAAATCCAAGCAGAAGACTTTGCTCTGTATTGGTGCCCAACAAAACACTTAATGCTATTAAGGCTGAGGATCCGTGGTGCTCCTTCCTTCTTGGGTAGGACATGAGGCAGCTATTTAGCAGCACATAACAGTGGTGCAGAAAGGATTTAAGCAGGCTGTAAAGTGGAATACCACACTCAGCTATAACTATCTGGAGAGCAGGGACTCATGGCATGTGACTGCTGCCGTGTGGAGGCTGCCCTGATGGGAACACCAACGACCACACATGGTCAGGAATTTACAGTCGATCTCCAGAAACAAAACTAACTGAAGTGATGCATCAGCATCATCTTTGGCAAAAAGATCCAAAGGGCTTTGGGTTGCAGAGTCTTCTCCGAGGTTTCCATCTGCATCAGTGTTATCTGCTGCAAGATCACTTCTGCATGACAGCTGCAGGACTCTGGCTTCCATCAACACTGGGATAAACAGCCCCTTCGTGACACACACACACCTTTTCACTAATCGTGTGACTCAATGAAGGCCCTGCAAGTCACATAAATATTCATTTAAGAGTCCCATCAATGAAGTGAAGCCTCCTGTCAAACTGGTTCTAATGCTTCTTGGCTCTGGGCAACACCAGGCCCTGCCAGCTCCTCTCAGCCTAGAGCAAAAAAAGGAGTGGGAGAAAAATGTGCAACTAAAGAGGCTTTAGTGGCAAAAAAGTACTTCAGTTGAACTTTTATGGGGTCCCTCTGGACAGCGCTTGTTAAAATCCAATAATCACTTACAAAAAAATCCTATCAAACTGGAAAAAAGGAAAAGCTGAATAAGGAAAAAATTGCATGAGATGGGTTATATATAATCATCATCATCATCAAGGTTTGATGTAGTTCGGATATGCACTATGGTGAGGGAAGATGTTCTCTGCTTCCACTTTGGTGCAGGGTGGGCTGGAGTGAAATAACACCCTGGAAGTAATCTCCGGGACTGCCATCGGAGGTGGCTGATGGCTGTAGCAGAGGGCAGCCCGGCAGCTCAGTGCTGCTTCACACTGTCTGTTCCTACGTGCAAACCTCTGAAGCTTTTTAACCCCCCGAAGCAGCTGGCTATGGTACCTGGCACCCAGCGGGGCCACCCTGCCCAGCACAGGGACCGCAGCCCTGCAAGGTGGTCGAGCCAAAAGCAACTGAGAGGAGGAGAGTAACGACAGATGAACACAGCAGCAAGTGACAAAGCACCTACGCAATGGCAAAGTGACACCACAGCTACACCTGCCAGTCGCCGAGCCCTAAACACATCACTCCAAACTTCTTAGGTTTGAGGCGGTTTGCTTGGTTTACAGCACGTTAAGACCTGAGCCGTCCTTCCCTCTCCAGATAACCCTGTTGTCCTGAGGACTTTATGGGTCAGTTCTGGACTTCAGAACTGGCAGCCACTCACGGCCGCTCAGTGAATTTCTTTTTTAGCAGATGTTTTCTGCATTGTGCATCCCTGCTGACAGCCTCCAGCTCATGGGAAATATGAACACTCCTGGTTTTAACCTCATGTAGACTAGAAGCAAAATTAATGCTAAAAAAATCCCATGCAAGAGAAATTGATCCACTGCAACGTCAGCAGCAGAAGAGCTGATCTCTCAGAGTGGGGCATAGGGAACCACTCCTATTTGCAAGTTGACATTTCAAAAGTGGTTGTGTTCAGATGGACAGTGAAAGCCACACACAATGGCTTTTGGAAAGGGAATACCTGATCCAGACACACTGGTGGGCCCTTCAGCTAAAGCAGTCTGCAAATGACACGATCCAGCCCCAGCCACGGGATGCCCTGGGGACCCAGCCCGCAAAGAGATGACCACAGAATCACAGAATGTTCGGGGTTGGAAGGGACCTCTGTGGGTTACCCAGTCCAACCCCCTGCCGAAGCAGAGTCACCCAGAGCAGGCTGCACAGGACCACATCCAGGTGGGTCTTGAATATCTCCAGAGAGGGAGACTCCACAACCTCCCTGGGCAGCCAGGGCTTTTTGCTCCTCATCAGCTGGCCATCAAAATGCCAAAGGCCAAGCAGAAAGCTGCCCTCACCCAAACAGACTTTTGACAGCAGGACACGTGGCAGGGTATCTACAATTCAGAGAGGTCTCACATACTCTATGAGTGCAGGCACATGTTTCCTTAGCATTGGCAGAGGCCTCTCTGTTGCACTCTTTCTGACCTGGCAGTGTCAGCAGGTCTTCAAGTAGGAAGTGCAATATTCCTTAAACCTCACTGTGCATGCATACATCGACTTTTGATAATTCTCAGAGCCTGACAAAGTGTTTGCAGTACAGACCTATGGCACATATGTTGCAAAGAGCAGAGTTGCTCCATGTAGGCATAATGGGAATTTCCCCATGATTTTTGAGGTCCAACAGCCTGGACCACTGGAAATCCAGAAGTCAGGTACACCACAGCTCGCATTAGTATGGCCATAAATCATCACCAAGATCGGTAGTTCACTGACCAAGTTGTTAAAGTCAGCAAGTCTGTGTACTAAGCATGTCGATGACTAGAGGACATCGGGTTTTTCATTGGGACCTCAACACCTTTTGCCTACTGCGATGTTCAGCTGTTCTGAAAATCTGGACCTTAATCTCCAAAGGTTTTTAACACGCTCTGATATACAGGAACACATCAAGCAGAGGGGTTCATGAGAAGGCAAGTGATCATCACTGAATACCACGCAAACTAAGTTTTTCCACCAGGTAAAAAGAAATAAATACATGTAGTTAAATGAAATAGTTACTGTTGAAGTTCTGAGAAATCCAGGTAGTAATTTACTGGGTGAATGAAGGTTTCTGCATAAACAATGTTTTCAGAGTATTGTTTGTCTTGGAGAAGAAGTACTCATAAATCTATGGCCTATGCCATTGCAAAAATTATCTCAGCTAATTTCAGGCCCAAACTAATTAATCAGCACTTGTTGCCATGTTAATTAGCCAAAAGTGACCTCAGATGTATTTGGCCTTTTCCCCGGCTATTTAGTCCTAATGGGAAAGTATGCACCTGAGGCAAAACCTAGGAATAAATAGAGGTGAAGCCTGCTTCCAGCTGGGTAAATACAGCTCAGACTTCCTGGTTCCTGTGCTTGTGAAATAAACTGTGCCCCAGCCTTGCCTCTCTCTGCTTTCTGGCCTCGTGGAACATCTACGACTCTCTGGGCTTTAAAATCGAGCCTTTGCAACGGGTTATTTACACAGCGGTGGCCTTGAAAAACTTTACAGCTTGGTCTTGGCCACTCGTAAGGTTATTGCTGCAGTATTTCCTGCTGGGAAGGCTTGCTCTGTTAGCAATAAACCGCGTGCCAGGCATGCATGACTGCAGCAAAGCCACCTTCGCAGAGGGAACATGGAGGGTTGCTGCTGAGCGCCTGCTGCCTGCAACCAGCTCGTGTGCCTGATGCCAGCTACCATCACGAGTGAGGTCCTTCCTCCACCTAACCCTCTTCTCCAGCCTCACTCCTCACATTACAGCTAATACGTAGGATTCACCCTTTATTTACCAGCTTGTTTGCAAGACAAGAGGTGCAAGGCCAATGCTATGACAAGAAAAGGGGCCCCATTGCCCTTCCAGCTAAGGATTAGTGGTGGTCAAGAGGGGAAAGCCAATGACACATCCCCATTTGAAAGATCATTTACATGTACACACCCAGTTCCTGTTGGTTTTCCTAATTTAGGTGATCATCATCTTTCCTAGACTGAAATTAAGGAATCTGGCTTTCCCATTCAGAAAGCTTCTTCTAGATTAGGGCACGAAGATGTAGTATGTGAGCTATCTTGAGCTAAATCATCGATTAAGACAAAGTACTCGAGAACACACAAAGCTAACCAGATTATTCCTATAGATCTGTTATTGCATATAGGTCTATTATACATTATGAAAGATCCTTTTGTTCAGTCTTGTAATTCTTAATATGCTTAACTTTGCAATTCTCTGACAAGAAAACATGATTATCCCCCTTTCATTGATGAGGTGACTTGCCCAAGGTCTTGAGTGAGAAACCAAATCCTCCCCATCAACATGAACTCAGCCTTTCCAGCTGCTGCGTGCACAGGAACCTGGACTTCACACTGCAACTCGGTATTGGCACAAGTAGCTGGATCAAGTGGGCAAACAAAGTACAAACTCCCTTTTCTATTAAAGCCCACGCTGGGGCTCCCAAAGGCAGTGCAACCTTCACTGAAGGCAACCTCTACCACGGGAACAAAGCTGGAGCCCCCCCAGCCACTGCTCCCATCCTGCCTGTGTGCAAGTTACTTACTTTGGAAAGTTTCTGGTCTAAAGAAAGTCTCTGGTTTTGGAAGCGTTTTTTAATCTACTGGAATATTTTTTCGTCTAAAGAAGTTGCAATTCCCACTCTGAACTGTTTCAGCAAAACACCAGTTTTCCTATTTCCCCCGAGCCTCTCTGACTCCTACCAACTCGCTTTAAAAGCCTTTTCAACTGAATCATCCCCAGCTGAAATTTCTTCTTGTTGCTCTTAAACAGCCATTAACATTTAAAAAAACTGTTTGAAAATCCCAAATCTCTCTTGAGTCACTTCCAATGAACTTTTACGAATCATGGTTTGTATCATACCACACCACTCGGCAAGACATGGGCTGGAACAAAGATATTAATGGGCATGACCAATCCTTAAAACATCCAAGTGGGGAATAACAGTTAAACATTGTGACGGTTACCACCAGGGATGTAGGAAGCCATAGGTGAGCATGTGACTGCTACTTAAAGGCCGTTTCATTTTCTTCAGCTCTTTTGAGCCTGCAAAGAACGAAACATTCAGTGTAGGAAAGGGAATTTTTTTCCAAGGTTGAAGTCAGGCAACTTAGAGTGGTCTTATCTCTGGAGCATGACCTTATTATGCATAACTCAAAACAAGAACAAATGATGTCGGTCTCTCTTGGGATCACACCAAAGCATGTTATGTTTTGAACTGAAGCTGGTTTGAAATCAGTCGCTAACTGTAGGAATTCTTTAAGGACTTCTTCTAATGTGGTGAATTTAAAAGCAACTTTACTTACAACTACTTCACTCTTCTAACCCGCTTCAGCTCATTATTTTGGCACCACGAGGTGCAAAGGGAAGGCTTCTTGCATTTCACATATTCTTTCTAAACAAATGGAGATGCCCTGCTGCTTTTGGAAAGAATGATTATTTTGTTTATAAATTAAAAAAATGCTAGCTTAACTGTCTCTGAGACCCTATTCCTCTAACGTTAATGGCAGAACTGGGAAATGAGCCAAATGGCACCCTCCCCAAATCATCTCATCTGTCTCCCGTGCAGCGACGAGACCGTGCACACTGTACAAAGCTCCACGTGATGTTCTCAGGCTCAGACCTGGTGACTGGGGCAGTGGGAGATGAGTGCCTGAAGAAACCCCACTCCTGTATCTGCAGCCTCCAGTACATGACCAGAGCATCCCTGGGAGGCTTCAAGAGCGAGTCAGGTCAGCTAACATCGGCAGAGGATAACTCCCTCCTCCGCTCCCTCTCTTACCTTGCTCACATGTATTACACTTTGGTGCCTTTCACTGCAGGTTAGTAAAGATGCATTATACATGAGCAGCTACCAGCTGGTGTTGTTAATGTGGGGTAGGGTTACCCAGAAGCAGCAGGTAGAGCCGAAAGTTAAAATTGATCCCAGCCTTTGTCATTTGACCGCCTAACACCGAGTACTCAGACTGTCCCATGATGGCTTTGTCTGGCTCCATCTTTTGTTTTGGGCTGCCCTGGTGTACACCTGCAGGCTCTGATACCCTTTCAGCATCATCACAGATTCATTTTTTTTTTATTTTACTGGGAAGTGCCGCTGAATCTTTCCAAGCAATGGCTTAAGGTTGAAATTTAAATTCTAAGTCAACAGAGACCTGTTCATTTAATGGCAAGTCATTGGTTCAGTATTGATATACAGAAGAAAGCAGGAAAAATAACTTGACAATGATGCTCAGATGGAGTCACTGGGAGCAAATCTGGTCAGGCTCTGCTGCAAACTAAATATGAGTGATGATTCCACTCTGAAGCAGTACTAAATACATAAAAGGCATTTCATGGTTATTTCTTTTTAAATCGGTGAGTTGAATTCAGCACTAGGGTAAAAGGGAGCTATGAGCATCCCATTTGGATGCAAGGATTTGGGGGAGGACATGGCTCTTTTGCCCTGGAGTTGGCTGTGCCTTCACTAAAACGTTGTTTGCTCTGCTAAGGGGCACAAAGGTGCTGCTAAAAAAAATGAGGAGGAAAAACTCCCTCCCAGGGGATTACTGCAAAGGGAGGAGAATGGTTTATGCACACAGCTTTTCCTAACCCTGGTCATGGTCATAAGATAAAGTTTGAAAACTTGTCTCTCCAAAGCTGCAGCCCAAAAGGGAAATAAAAATAAGCCAAAGACACAGATGTATTTTCCGCTGCCTCAACATTTAGGGGATTGACATATGATTTTTGAAACACTCCGAGCTGGCAATATTAATAAAGCTGCTTTCATTGTCAGCTTTTCAATGTCAGGTTCATTGAAGCAAGGACTGAAGCTGAGCGATTCTCTTTCCCAAATGCATGCCCTAACCACCAGGCTGGAGAATCTGCCGTATGCTCGCTTTCTAGCTGAGTGAATGTTGAAATAGCCCACGCAAGAGCAACACCGCAGTAGGAGGGACCGGGGGGTCGGTCTCTCTCTTGTATGACGATCAAGCAGCTCTCTGATAGACTGGAGCTCAAATCCCCTAACATTTGGGCAAGCGAGCATTAATTACCGATTTAATGTTGGGGAAAAAGGCTGCAGCAGCAATAACTTAAACCTTTAGTTACTAAGGCATGAAAACAAAAGGTTGCATTTCAGGTTGCAGCAAAACACAATTTTCTGGGTTTTCACTTTGGGGAGAAAAAAGCAAACAGACAAACAAACAAATTACTGCAGACTAATCACAGGCATAAAAAATACCACTTCCTCTCTCCAGATGGAAAATAGAGTATTTTTACAGCCCGTTTTCAGAGTGTTTCTTCCCTTTGAAAGGTCATCAGAGAACTAATGAAAAATACAAAGGCAAAAGCTGTATCTGGTAATATCCTGAAGATCTACTGCAATCCTCAGAGAGTCTGGGACAGCAAGAATAGACTGTTTCTGGAGACCGCCAGACTTCCCCGCCTGCATCTCCCCCATGATTTCTACAACATCTAGTGGAAATGCCCCAGCAGGAAGAGTCGGGCAATAGGCAGGAGGAAAACTCCTTGCCAGGGATTCGTATGTACCTAGGTGTATTTTCCAGAGTCCCAAATCAATGAATTGGGCACGTTCCCCATCAATGTTAGCGAAAACATCCTGCGTGTTGTAGAAAGTCTACATGAGCTCCTGCCTTGAGAGTTGATTTGAAGTTAAATCAGAATTGGGTGTAAAGTCCATTCACATCAATAGTTTCTGGACCTGGTCCTTAAAACAACAGGAACTGAGCAGAAACCCAAACCCCAACTAGCTTCTCATCCCCTGACCTTTCCCTGTAGGACTCTTGTCCCCTCAGCTTCCATCAGAGGGAAGCGGATGACTGGGTGCAGCGGTGGGAAGCCATCAGCTCAGCGTTCATCCCCTTGTGCGTGCATTCAAGTTTTGAGGGTTTAAAGCGAGCATGATTCAAAGGGAAAGTTCTGCCAATCCCGAACGAGGGTTTTGATCCCTTCCCTGCCAGATTCTGTCCAAGATCCTTCCTACCAACGCCACGAAGAAAAATAATGAAGGTGGATAGCACAGGCAACATCTGAAAGTACCCAGTTTAACACATCTACCCATTCCTTTCAAGCTCTGGAGAACCAACAAGCCAGACACTGAGCTCTAAAATGTTTTCGATCCTGTGCAGCAGACATCACACTACAATCTCATGTTCCCTTCTCTGAAATACATAAACCACATGTTCACCCTCAGCACAAAGGTGACTTTAATCCACGGTGCACATGTACAGGCACACAAAGCAGGTCACTGTTTTATGCACTATCTGGAGGGAGGTGTGCGTGTGCCAGACACATCAATCCTCTGAGAAGCGAGTGAGCATGGAAACACTCGGTGACACAGGCAGTTAACTATTTAGCACACACTGCTGCAAACGTCTGTAGGACTGCAGGGCTCCCACATGCTCTGGTCTCTGTGTTCGTTCCCTTTGGCACATCTTGTTGCAGATGCACTGCTCAGAGTTTCATCCTGGTACAGGACGGGCAACATCCTCCTTGCTTAAGTTTTAAACCTCACATCTCTCACTTCTGCTTTTCAACTCTTCACCCAATTACCCCAACCAGAGTGGTGATGAACGCCCTCACCCGCAGTCCCACAGCCGCGAGGTGATGCTCGGCCCCATGTCAGCTTTCTCAATGAATCTGTGGCCCCAGCAGCGTGCACCAAATGGTATCAGGTCATTCTGAGTCCAGGAGCCAGGGTACAACCTGATCCAGGCTCGTGCAGCCCAGAGGAACCCTGCCTCATAGTAATTGCCATCATTGGGCTATTTTAAGCCAGTGCAACTGCTGCCCATCCCATATTACGCTGCAAAGTGAGTATGAATGATGACAGTTGTTTACGTCAAGCTGTGCGGCGCTGTACATGGGAGAGTGGCCTCAGCTGTGTCCCCTCCTCCCCCCTCTGCATGATGAAGTATTCCATTTTTATCCCTCTTAATTAAAGTGGGTAGCACGCTTACAAGGGGAAGCAAGAGGTTATGCTCAGCAAACAATGGTCCACTCAAAAGAAAACGCTCCTAGGAAACCCAGAGCAGGAGAGTCAAGTGCTTTCATTTATCCTCTGCTGCCTTTTATCCAGACTTGATTCTGCTTCCACAAGACAAGTCACATTTCTTTCTCTCACTCCTCTTTCTCACTTCCACCCACCCAGAGACCAAACCTTGCCCAGAGCATACACCTTGATGTCTTAAACCAGTCGCCTGGCAAATGCTTCCTGAAACTGTCCCAGCAAGGCAGGAGTCTGTAGCAAATAACAAGTCTGACAGGTAGCTGACCATAGTTTAATGAGGTTTCTGTGCACAAAGAAGGAATTACTGAATATGCAAAGTTTTATGGTAAAAGCATTCCTATTCAAGATTCGCTTTTGAAGTGAGAGCTGTGTACTGCTTTCCCTCTTACCTGTGAGTGCTTAATAACAACTCTGGGTTATTAGACAAGACCGAATTTTAACTTCTAAGCTGCTCTTCCCTAGTGTTGCAACTCTTGTGCAAGCTGGCAGGATTGCTTTTCAACTACTTCTTCAGCCATGTATCAGGATCATCTTTCATTTAAACAAAATAATAGGTTTCTAGCCAGATTGAACAAAAAAGCCAAGCTGAACAAGCTCAAAAGACAAGAGGCAAATGGAAATCTCGTGTTATCAGTTTCCCCAAAATAACATGATTTTTAAGATGCTTTTTTCCCCCTGGCTCCCAGTTCTCAGACACTTGAATTGGCAACACTGCTCTGTTATTTACTCCATTTATTTCCTTTCTGTACTCATTGGAAGTAGAAAAACCCAAGCTGGCTGTTTTCACACGTCATTTATAGGCAGGGGTGGGAGCGATGTTTGGGTCTGTCAGTAACCTCTTCCAGAAGGACAAATTTCCCCAATCTCCAACCAGCTCCACAGAAACCAGCAGCCAAGCCCCGGTGGGACCAGCTCATGCTCACACCCCCCAGGTATCTTCACAGCCCTTGGGTCCTGTCTCCAGCACCCACGCTGCAGCTGCTGGGGACCTGGTGGCTCTTCCTTGGGAGCTGCTGGGGCAGCGAGGCTGAAGCTTGTGGGCAAAGCGGCTGCCCACACCAAGCTTCTGCTTCCATCCCACACAGCCCCGAGGAAGAGGTGAACATGCAAAGCGCCAAAGCATGGAGAGGATCTGCCACAAACTGAGGGTTCTGACCAAAACAAAATGTGGGCACCCAGCTCCCCCAGGGTCTTTGGGAGCGATTCCCACAGCATGTGTAATTTATTATGACTATTATCATGATCAGGATAACTTATTCGTCCTTCAAAGCACATTTTCTACATGTCAGGTGCTGTGCACAATGGGCACAAACCAGAAAATAAACAATTGAAAACCTGTTAAACTTCAAGTTTAAAGCCTGAGAGGAGGCTCTGAGGACGTCCTTTTACATCTGCATCAGAAGAATCCACTTCCACAACTCCCTGGCCAGGGCACAGAAGGCTTTGGAGAAGCCATTTGTCATTCTGGGGTGCATCAGGGACCACAGAGTTTGGCAGCATCCAGCAGCCTTGCCAAAACTCCCCATCCCAGCCCTTGTGGCAACAGCACCTTTCCTTGGACACAAGGTCACCGTAGCACCAACTGGAGCAAAGATGCAAAAAATGCATTAAAAATGCGAAGAATATAACAAGTGAACTTCAACCTTCAAAGAAGAAAGCAGAGACAAAATTCATTGCCTTTTGCTCCATTTCACACAACAGGCTGTTCAATGGCAGATGTCAAGTGTATTTATGCTGCAGGAACATTTCCAGATACTTCCTGGAGTCTCGGTAAGATCGCTGCGATTTGCCTGAGAGAAACTGGTGTTGCCAGGTTAGAAACGAGAGTTTTCATATTTACAACTCATTTCCGTCTTCCATCAACCATCCCATGGTGCCAGAGGAAGACACTCGAAATCCTGCTCTGCCACAAACGTCCTTCACTGCTTTGCACCCTCTGCCTCTGCTCCCTGCTGTACCATGGGAAAAAGCAATCTTTGTTTTTACCCATCGGCTCCGGGCTCTTCGCAGCAATGCAGATTTGCTCCTGCACCTACGCAGCACCTGCAGCAGGCTGGTGTATGTGTTAACCAAACAGCCCTCTACTCTCGGACAACCGGTTTGGTACTTTCAAGACAAAGCATTTCTTTAAAAAGAATGGTATTACAATTGACTGAAATGAAGAGTAAACTCACATTAAATTAATTGGGTTGTTTGGCAACAAAATCAGGAAAAAAATGAAACATCAAAATGCTTTTTCCTTGATATTTTCATTTCATTTGGAAACAAAGCTCTGTTTCAAAAGGTAACCATATTTAATAATTAAAAAGCGGGAAACAAAAACAATCAAGCACTGCATTCTGAGACAAATGTTTTCCTGACCCCCAAAAAAACCACCTTAAAAAAAATATTTACAGTTTTCTTGTGGGAAGCAAATGAATTTAAGATAAAGTCAGAATGAATCTTATCTTGGGAAGAGGGTTATCCCGTGAAATGAAGTCAGCTGTTTGCACAGTCCGTCTCCAACATTTGCCATAAGCGGGGCTGCTTCTGCCAGTAAAGTTTTGATAAGCTACAAATTGGTAGAAAGCAAATAAACAAGGCAGAGATGGAGTCAGCTGACACAAACCCATATGAGAAGCCAACCAGAACCAGACGGAAAAAGGAAGATGGCATTGAGCACCAGACAGAAAAAGGGGAGATGGCATCAGGGCAGTGGCACAGGAGCCCAAATCACACTGTTCATGGGAAGAAGCAGCCAGAAAGAGACGACCTTCAGCACCAACCTTCATCGGACTGAAAACGCCTTTTTTGGCTGGCTGCTGCTCCCAAAGCTGGAGCAGGAGCTAAATCCAGGGGGGAAACCCTCTCCTGCCACCTCCCCCAGTACTCCTGGCAGAGCTGCTGCCTTTGTGGCAAAAGAGGAACGGGGCTGAGGAGCTCGGGAGTGATTGCTACTGCTTTCTGGAAGACCAGGCTTCTAGGTCACCTTGCCTACCTTGAGGCTGGCACTACATTATTATGCTGACAGCATGAAAGTCCCAAATCTCACTTTTTTGAACTGTAATCCTTTATTACCCGCTGTCAAAAATACCCTGGGCCAGTTTCAGTTCCTCCCACCTGCTCCCCATTTCCAGCTCTGCCTAGAAAACACTGGGCAAAACCCAGCCCAAGGGACCAGTCCCATCCTTTTGTCTGTGCTGGGGCAAATAGGGTGTTCCTGGTGGTATCAGCGCTGGGTGGGCTCTTCAGTTATATGAGGTGCTAGCCAATATCCAAAGCTACAATATTTTTATGTGCATACAGAGTGTTCCCCCCTACACACACCATCGAGGGATTTTATCTCCCCTTGGGCTCAGAAAACTGATGAGGGTGCAGTGAATGGGGGCATCTCCTGGGGCCAATTAGCAGAGCTTTGGGTAGCATCCAGGCACTGCTGGGGGATCACTGAACAGGCTCTGCCTTGATTTTACAGCCCGCTCTCCTCAACGCCTTGTTCGCTTACAAACAGGCGGACGCAGGGGGACTTTGATGCAAAATAGATTTTTGTTTATCCAGACAGCAGGGCTCGGGCACCAGCAGTGGCAACTTGCATGTGTGTTTGCATCCAAATATATTTGAAGCCGTAAAAGCCGCCCTGGCGTCGCAGCTGGAATGCAGACAAAGCACCAAGGCTGCCATTTGGACAAAGACAGGGTGCTGCTGATGCCTGCTGAAACCACCTTGTTGCCTGGAAAGCCGTATGCCACGGTGTCACCAACTGCATCACCTCCCTGGGATGCACTTTGCATTTTTTTTTGCCTACGCAAACAAAAGCAGAAAGCAATGAGCTTTAAGCAGCTCTCCCTGCGACGACTCTGCAGCAGGGTGAAGGGGGGTCTGCCAGGGGCTTTGCTGGAGCTCCAGCTCACTGCAAGGGCACAACAGTAGAGTAACTGGATGCTCATAAGTGAAAAATTGGGATGCTCTTACATGAAATCTGGCCGATTGCAAAGAACAAGTTGGAAGTGCTGGCAGACTGCTTCTGGTGAAAGCTGATGATGCCCCATGTGCTGCCCGAATCTCCCCTGGAAAACCAGACAGTATTTTTTCCCCTCTGTTTTTCCACTTGCAGTGATGCTCAGGTGCTTCTTGTAACTCCAGAGCAGAAAGCAATTTTCTACAGAATCATGATGTATTAAAGGTGATTTTATGTTTTTATGAGGCTAGGAGGGAAACATTTCAGCCACAACTAAGAGTTTGCTGTCTAGACACATACTTGACCAAAAAAGGGACACTTAACACAACCCCTACCACAGCTTACAGAGTATCGAGCGCGACTAATCCAAGATCCTTTTAAGCATCACCCCCCAAAAGCCTTTCTGCCCACAGTGAAGTTCAGCACAAAGTATACAAACTTCAGGGACATCCCCAAATCCTGCCCTCAGCCCAGGCACTCCCCCCACGCATCTGCTGGCCCAGCACGAATTAAAGGCTGGATGTGAAGGCTGAAGCTAACAGAAACACCCCCAACTTCAGAGAGCTTTGAACCCAGTCACAGAGGAATATCTGAGTTTCCACATCACGACCAGGGAAAACGCTGCGCACTTCGCAGGGAGCAGGCAAGAAGTGACAGCCTACTTGCAGCAATTGCATCACCTCAAGCATAATCTGTTGTACAAGAAACCTATTGGAAACATCCACTTTGGCTGTTCAGCAGCACCCTTGCCGCTCTACACCTTGTCCTTCTGATTTATGCTTGCACGGGTTCCATACGCTGTGGCAGTACTTTATCAGCTGGAGGACCCTGCACAGATAAATAGCTCAGCCCTGCAGAAGTAAACACCTCAACTGGCGACAAGCATTTCTTTCATTAAGGATGAAGGGACTGATGTGCTTCCAATTGTCCGTGTTTGGGTAGTGGAGGCACTAATTCCGTTATCAGTCATCTGCAAGAAACTGGATCACCAGCCTGAACGTGGGCGCAGTAACACAGGAGCTGGCAGCTGGCAGACAGGCACACCGGGAGCAGGGCTTTGAAGCTGCCGGACAGGTCGGAGGTTTCCCTGTCACATGGACCTAACCTGGTCACGGACACAGGACACGGCTGCTTATGGCAGAGGTCCTGAAGCGCAGTTACATTTCGGTGGTCTTTACACTGACCCCAGGTTTCAACCACAGAAGGCATCCCTTGAGGGTGGGATGATTTCTCTGAAAATTAACAGAAGATTGGAGTTAAACGCCGCCTCTAAAGAAATGTCAATGTCAAGTTTAATAGCAGAACACCACAAACTTCATCTCCAAGATACCAAGAAACTGCTGCAACAGAGTGCACAGAGTACCACTGCAGACACCAAACACGTGCTGAACTATACTGTGCATTTGCTGATCTTTTTTCATCACGTGCAACACAGGCAGGGCCAAGTCACCCCACAGACCACTCCTGATGACCCCACAACGATGTGAGCGTTCACATTCTGGTGGGTCTGATTCCTACTGCCCCCATCCCACATCGAGCTGCTCCTTTGCCCCCTGCTTCACAGCACAGCCAGGCACTGCTCACCTGCAGCAGGAGGTTAGGGCAGAAACAGGCTGTCCTGGTCACCCTGGTATTGATATGGAGAGTACTTCACGCAAGGGAAAAAACTTATTTCTTGTACCCTGACCAGAAATCAACCCCAAATCCTCCATTCCTGGCCAGTTCAACAAAAAACACATCATTAACCTCATGAAGAAGCATTCAGAAATGCATTAGTCTGCATTGCCTGATAAGGACTGGAAATGTCCCTGTCCCCAAAGTTTGGCCAAGCTCCCCGTGCCACAGGCCCCTTTGCTCTGCCTGACATGGCAGCGTGGCACAGGGCTCTCGGGGTTCACCACTGGGATGGGGCCGGCTGGGGACTCGGGCCACCGCAGCACCAGGACACCAAACTGGCCATCCCGGGGAGAAAACAATAGGAAATGGGTCTGGCAGAGACACTGCTGCTCTTCGGGCAAACCAAAATACATTTTCAGCGTTCAGAACAAACTTTCTCTTTTAGCTACTATGGAAATTTTCCAGCAAAAAAAGAAGTTAAGTTATTAAAAATTTTCTATCTCTTGGAAACCTACATTTTTCTTCAGCTTTCCCATAAAAGAGTTATTAGACAGCGCAGAGTTACTGAGTCTCTGGGCTTGTTTTCTCAGCTACCAGCAGTTTTCCCTACGCAGCTCCTTCTGCCTTCCCTTGCCATCCAGCCCAGCTCAGGCTCCCTGGGAGCAAAGCACGTCAATCAGAGCAGCAGAAAATGCAATTTCTGGTGACTTAAGAATGGAGACAGATCAAAGACGTGCGAGAGAAACTGAATGAAACATTAAATTTTAGAAAATAAAAGCGTATGTTCCATTTATTTCTGTTGCCAAAATCTGCAGATATTTCCTTCCTTGCTAACCCTTCTCACATGTAATCACAGGAGTGGGTTTTGCTTCTTTCTGAAGGTTACATGGCTCACGCTAGATGAACAGAAAGGGTGGCTGTGTACTGTGTCTTTGAATTTCTGCTGTTGGTTATGCCTGGTTAGGAATAATTACACTTCAGTAATGGTTATTACTCACCAGTTCCTGGCCCACTCCCCCAACTGCAGCTCTACCTTCCTGGGTTTTCTTGTCTGGGAATTGCTTTGCAGTTGGGTTTATAACCTTGACAGATGATCTCTGCTGCAGAGCCATCCCAGTGCTACTGTTACTTCTACCAAACTTAATATAAATGTTATGGGGAAGGCAGAGAATAAAGCGAGTGTTGCTATGAGGTGTGAAGGTGCCGAGTCTTTCCTCCTGCCTTAACAGCAGCAGCTTCACAGCCCAAAACATCAGCAGAAGTCCTCTCCGAGATGGAGATGCTAGAGTGGCTCTTAGAGCAGAGCACATGCAGAGCAATCCCCAGGTCTCTGTGCTGTTACAGGACCAGGTTAAGAGATGAGGTGATGCCGTCACTAGGCTTTCATTAAGTGTCCTCAAACCAGCAATAACCCAGTGTGGGTTGCTGGGAGATGCACTGGAAGGGGGTGATAAATCCTGGACAATGACGCAGAGCAGCCCAGCAAGGGGAATAGTTTTCGGCATCAGAAGGACATGTGAAAACACCTCCAGGATGGCTGAAAGCTGATTTGGCCCATTTATCACTCCCTCTAACAGAGCTCCTAGTTGGCTCGAGCTGCTGGAAGTTGTTCACTCCTTCAACTTCCCTCCAGCCATTGGGATACCAGAGATCTGCGCTTCTGCAGACTGATTAAATAGACATCATTAACATTTGTCATTGGTACACTTCAGATCACGGTATTAGAGATCACACATGGAGCAGAGGCAACAGTCCAAACACTAAGCTAATAGAGAACTAAGGAGAACTATGTGTTAAATAGCACAAGACTGGAAAAAATGTAAGAGAACAGATTTCTATCCAAAAACATAGTGGGACCTAAGTCCAGAGGTCTGTCAAATGTTTCAGCTGCAACGTTTCCACTTGGAAAAAACCTGAATGAATTATTTCACTTTTCATCAAGATGTCAAAATCAGCAGTGAGGCTGAAATGACTGTTTCTCTTCCCACTCCAGGCAGCAGTCAAAGTGCCATTGCCTGGAGGGGGGCAGCATCCCAAAGGGCCTCCCGGCCTGGCAAAGCCCTTACAGCCACTATATCAGGGAGCAGCTAATGTCTGTGCTACCACTAACGACCCCCTTGGAAGCTGCCAGCTTGGAAAAGGAATGACACCATTGCTTTGGGACGAAGCCAAGCAGAGAAACATGTGTCCTGGGCAGGATCACGGAGCAAAGTGGACATCCCAGGAGCTCCTGGCAGGCGGCTGGGGCTCCCAGTCCCCCAGCAGGGTCTGCCTTGCCAGAAGGAGCAGACGAGCCCCAGTGAGGTTCCCGCAGCCCCAAGCCCCGGGCGCTGGCACTAATGAAGCTGCCTGGCCCTCTTTCCCTTTCTCTTTTCATTTCCCAGGTTGGAGCACCCCATCCCACCAGAACGCACTTGAAAGAACACGATACTTCCTTTGTACTGGGAAACAAATGATGATTAATGTGTTAGTTGTAATTAATCTGCGATGACAGATTAGCAGAGCAGTGGCAGTGTCTTTTGCTGCTGCAGGAGCCAGTGCTGATAGGACAGCTGGTGAGAGGGGACACCAAATTCAATTTGCTCCTCATTTGCATACATATGACAACCATCTGTGCTAATAGCACTGCAATGTCTCTATTAGGCTCTCTTCTAGTGTGCCAGCTCACCTAGACTCCAATTAGGCCTTGAAGCAAGAAGGCTTCAAGCATAAATATTTGCAGAGGGGAAGGGGCAGCTCAGCAAGCCGCTGTGTGCTGCCTTTCCCTTCCTACTGAAGGCTGAGTCCTCTCCAACGCCTGAGCTGAGATGCTCTGCTGCCTTTCAGTACCTGGTAATGAGATGCTGAGCACAACCACCAGACTAACTCCACCAGCCCCAGCCCCATGTTATCCCAAAATGCCTGAAACCATGAGAGAAAACCCAAACAGGCTGCAGAGGCTGAGTGAAAGCTAGGCTTGCAACAGGGAAGAAGCCTTGACCTGCAAGGATGCATGTCTGCTTGCTCTATCTTTTCACCCAAATCTGGGGAGCTTTCGGGCTTGTGAGCACAGGAGTGCTACTGCCAGCCTGAGAGAAGCAAGGCTGCTCGTGGCCATGAAGAACAGGTACTGTACGGGAGGTCACTCCTGCAAAGGTTGTCCCCTGCCTGGGTTTCATCTGACACCACGCTTACCAGCTGCTATCGGAGCCACTGTGCACACAGCATGAGCACACAACTGGCTGGAGCCACGAGTTTGCCATGGGCATTTGTTCCAAGTGGCCATTTATTTTTGCACATGCATTTCAAAAATAGCAGTCCCAGGCTCCCCTGAAAGCTAATTAGAGAACCAGTTAATTAACGAGCTGGCTCACCTACCCAGTTCTTCCTGTTCTTCCCATCAAGGTGATCTCTGCAATCTTGAATTTGCATCTTGTTTTCTAGCCCTAATACCTCAACCCCTCCAGAGCATTCAGTGAACGGAGACCACAAGGAAGCACTGGGCAGGAGAAAGGACATTTCCGAAGCTTGCTGTAACTACAGCCGGGGATGCAGTAACGCTTGCAGCCAACCTAGAGCTGGGCTACCACTCCAGGCACAGTGTAGATCCCTTCAATATGAGCAACTGGAATCCAGCCGTGGAGCACGAATTATCAGCCACTTCTGCAGCTATGCAAATTGGTACCTTCATACAGTTTGGTGCTGCAAGGAGGGATTTTTCTGCAACCTGATCAGGAATCAAGCCCAAATCCTGCATCCCATGCCAGTTCACAGCATGGCTCTGGGTTAGCCCTGCCACAACCACACTGCTCCTGGTGCCAGCACAGGTTCATGAAGCATCACCTAAAGCATCCATGTGTCAGCTCAGAAACTGTCACCCACACTCAGACTGGACTGCCTCTGCGCTGCTTTCCCATTGCTGTTACTCATCTCTGCAGATCAAAGTTTACAAGGCATTTTCAGGTACAAGAAAACCAACAGACTCCCCATCCAGGTACCACTGCTTGATCAGGGGAACGCATCCATCACAGGGCATTAGATGGGCATTTGCTTTTCTTGCCCAGGGGCCACATTAAGCATCTGCCTAGGACTGTCTTCAACATCAATCATTTTCACTTGGGGTTTGGTTTTTTTTGTACTGATAGGAAAACACATTTCCCTTATAAATCTGAATGGGTTTAAGGTTAAAGGGCAATTCATTCATCTACCCCCACCCATGCTTCCACAGGAGCCCTGAGGCTGTGCAGGTCATGTGGAGCCTCCCCCTGCTCTGTCGCCTGCCCCAGGATGCCAGACTGAGATGGGGACCTGCACACAGCCCTCAGCTGGGACAGCACATCTCTGCCCAGACACTGCCAAACCACCCTGCAGCTCATAGCCGAAACATTGAACTGTGCACACAGCCCTGGGTGAGAACATGAACAGCTTTGTAGGACTAGCTGGGCTTAATTAACCAAACCAGTGCGATCTGGAGAACCTCATTTTACATGTGAATCTATAGTTTAAAACTGACGGGACTGTTACTTACTGCTGACATGCAGCAGGGACACAGGGACCTTCCCCTACTTGCACATTCATCTTTACAGGAATGGCTGGAAGTTTTAACACAAGCTGTTTTGCAAAACTCTTCTGCCAACGGAATCCCCTGCTAAAGGTAACTGCGAGCAAATCGAAGCAGCTCACCCATGGTGAAGCACCAGGAGCAGTGGGCAGCTGAGATGTGGCAGGGGTGCAAGCTGGCCTTTGCTAGCCATGCCCCAGACATCCCCCTTTATCCCTGCACAGGGCTCACCGAGCCCAGGAGAGCTGTGCTATGCCAGGCCAGTGTGCCAGAGCCCATTGGTTCTGGAGGCAGGACAAGAAGGCATCCATGCTTGCCACTGCTGGGAGCCAAGATCCTCAAATATACTTAATTCTGATAGCAATTAGACACTGAAATACCTCCTCCTTTTCACAAGTGGTTCATCTCCCAGTGGGTTTGGCAGTGCAGAGCCTCTCCCTCCAGTGACCTGTGGCTTTTACCAGTGGCAGGGCTGGAACCAGCAAGACTGAGCATCAGAACAGCTGCTGGCCGAGCTAACAGGGCTGCTCCAGCTCACCCAGCCCCGATGTGCCCATCGGCTACGAGGCAGCCTGGCAGGGACCCATGCTGCTGGGCTTACCACCAAGAAAACACCTCCTTGACTTCCCCAAGCCTGGTCCTGCCATATCCTGAAACCACGGAGCCAGGTTTGGGTCCCTTGTCCCACCTGGGGGTCCTGCAGCCCGGGGGTCAGCTCTCCTCTGCATATGGTAGAGCAGAGCAGAGGGGAAGAACATCAGGTGCCTTTGCAGCAGAAGCTCAGATTAAAATAAGGATTTCAGCAGTGCCTGGCACTACCTGGCTCCCCCTGAGAAGCAGAGGTTGCCAGGGGACCTGCCCACTGCCACCACCAGTGCCCACCAGCATGGATTCCTTGTCCAGAAACAACCCACACAACACAGCAGGCAGTGCAGGGCTGAGCATCCCCTGCAGCCCCCCAGGTCCCGTTCTTGAAGTCATGGCATTGCCAAACAGGGGGAAGGACTGCGCCCTGCAGATCCAGCCCCACAGTGCCTCCATGGAGATATTTCCTGGGGCTTCGCTGGCACAGCTGCTTTTAAGAGACATCAGCTCTTCCACCGCAAAACAGTTTGATACCAAAGCAACATAAAAACCAAGCAGCAGCTTGTTCAGGGGCCTTTCTACAGGTGCATGTAGAGTTCAGGTGTGCCAGGCCATTAGAGGGATACTTCTGTCTGCTTTGAGGGAAGCTCCTACTGTGTTTTATGGAAAACCCACTTCCCACCTCTGCTCCATCCAGCACAGGGTACTGATCGTGCAAGGTGGGCCTTAACAGCTGCTCCTCTAAGAGCATACGGCATGCGCACGCTGCATTATCATAAGGCACTTGGAACAAAGGAAATAAAATCCAAAACTTTGAAATTATTAATTTAAGCCCAGGCAGACCAAACCACATATACTCCTATGCTGTTTCCATCAATTAAGTACAGGCCAGAAGTTTACAGATCAAACATAACAGGATACTGTCATTGTTCCAAACCCAGGTATTAAACGAAGCCAAAACTTTAGACATAAGGCAGCACATCAAAGAGCCCAAAGAGTGAGACGAAGAAAATGTGTAATTAAATGTCCAAACCACGTTAGCTCTGCCCTCCAGTGATACCAAGCATGGTACAACAACAGCCAAGGCATATTCCTCCCTGTGGAGACCAACAGGTTAAATCACTTGTCTTTGTGCCCACTTAAGCCATGGAGATTTCGTCCTGAAAGAAGACCTTGTCCTCCACTGGCACATCTACAGTTTTCATATTTCTATTTTTTAGATGACTGATGAAGGAAAAGTTTCATATTTTGCCTTTGGAAATAAAAAATATTAGAGTTTCAAGTTTAAAGGAGGAAAAGTTCCATTAAACGTTTTTAATACGAAAAAATATTTCCCAAACACACTGCCTGTTATCTACCCTGTCTATGCAGACAGACTGATAGCGCTCCAAGCTAAAACCAACTGCAGTGTTTCCTGACCCGACAGTATTAGCATTACATGATTTATATTTTTGGCCACTTTTTTTTTATTCTATTATTGACCCAGATCATTAACTACCAGAACATTAATTAACAACGTCATCATGTAACTCAGAAAAGGACAAATAGTGTAAGCCATGCAGTGGGTATAAATTAGTTCACGTGAGTTTTGAAAGCCTCTTAACATAGAAATATCCAGGCTCAAGGCCCAGGAGCGATGGGGAAGCTGCCACATCCACTGCTACGCTGCGTCTGCACGTGCTGGGCTGCCATCAGGATCCAGCCGCAGCTCCCAGCTCCCGAACAGCAGGTAACTCACTGGAGAAGTATAGCCACAAAAGAGAAAAAAGCAAGGATGTCCTGTCAGGGAAAGCAGCCCAAGGACCAGGGGCGGGGGATGTGTCTGTATGGAGGTGTGAGCACGCTGGACCACAAAGGCGTGGAAGGCACTTGCACTACTTTGGAAATATTTTGGAAATACTTGCAGCTGACAAAATAGTTTTTGCAGTCAGATCCTTGCAATGTCTCACCTTATGAGGAAAATACTGCAAAAGAACCCAACACCATGTATTTTCTAGGCCAAATCCTCAACACACCCAATTTGACCTTCAGACTGTGGGCTTCGTCAGGAGCCCAGCTCCACACACACCTTTCTGCACACCCTCCCTGCCAAGCGTCCCATCACAGGGCACCCAGCACACACCACCAGCAGAAGCATCTCTTCCCTGGACTATTTCTCTGAACCACCAGGACCACAGGGCCACCCACTGTGCCTGGTGTCGATGTTGATGGGACCCGACTTGGGCCCTCCACCATGCCAGCTCCGGCCAAGGCAGCTGCCACACACATGCAGGCCAAACCACAGCTTTTTTTTCCTCTCCCCAGAAGCAAAGGCAGCTCCAGGGGGCTCATCTGCTGCAATAACAGAAGAGTAATCTTCCCTCTTTTCCTTTTTTTGCATGCACAAGTGCAAATATACCACCAGGATCTTGCAGCCACATGAGAGGGGTGCTGGGATGATTAGACACTGGGACTAGTGCCACAACACTGCTGTGGGGTTTGCTCATGCCCACTGAGCACCAGGCCCCCCATGTCCCCACCACAGCTGGGCGAGGAGCTGCTCTCCAGAGCCCATCCGAACCCCTGCCCTCAGCAGAGGAATTTGCAGAGTTAAACATGCGAAGCCACCAGCAAGCTATTCCCACAATTAATATAAAATATCACACTCTTAAGGAGCAAGTTATGTGTATAGGAAGGAAGATTAATACAATAAATAATGCAGTCCTCCCCGTGGCACTTCTGAACAACAGGGCACTGCTCTCATTTGCGAGGAACATGCTGATTACCCTTCGCCAGGGAGACTCCTTCATCCCACCAGCTGTGGTGCATCTTGATGGCGTTGAGCATGCCTGTCTCCCGCTTTAATCAGCAGCAGCTCTGCATTGTCACCAACACTTCCAAACCAAACAGTGAAGAAGTGTTGACAAAATACTCCCTGACACTCTCACTCCAAAGCTGCAAAGTTCCTTGTTTTTATCTTTGCTTACAGGGACAACCTCTGGCCACCCCAGCAGAGCCGGCTTGCGAGGGTGACAGCCAGCAGGACCCAGGCACCGGCAGCAGGAGGGACAGGCTGTGGCACTTGACAGTGCCCTCCTGTGCAAAAACCAGCAAAGGTTTCCATCCCTCCTCCCCTGGAGGAAGGCAGCGTGCTGCCCACCTATTTGGGAGCCTGGGGTTCACGCCACCACTGCCACCAACTTTCCTTGTGGCCTTGGCTGAGTCATTTTGCCTCTTGCACAAAAATTACCCCATGCCAGGACAGATGAGGGGCACCTTTGGAAGATAATTCCCGTTTTTGCCCAAGGAATGCTGCCACATCAGGGAGAAACAAAAATAACCACCAGGCACCAAATGATTCATCGCTCCTGGGATCGTCCTCCACGTCCGGGATGAGACAGCCTCTGTGGTAGGTCCCATGTAGACATCTCTGCCCCTGTGATTACAGAGCCTAATTGCAGCCCGGAGGCATGCCTGGACACACACGCCGTGCTTCAGGGAGATGGGGGCAAATCTGCTCCTGGGGAAACAGCAGAGGAAGTCGGTGTGGTTTGAATGCTGCGATGAGCAACCGAATGCAGCGGGGAAGGACCAGGCAGGGTCAGCCCGCGAGCCTGGGACCTGCCGGGGGGGCAGGGTGAGCACGGCTGACCTTCCACCAACCACCCTGCAAGAGGATGCTTGCAGCCCCGTGCTGGTACCGAGCCCGGCACTGACCTCTCCAGCCCAAACCTCCTTCCTTCCCTCTGATCTGGGGGCCTTTTGCCAAACAGCTATTAGCCAGGATGGGCTGCGGGATGTCCTCTCCGGCATGACACGCATCCCAGACCCCCAGCCATGAGCATTTCTGCAACCGTACAGGACATTTTCCACTGTGCTGGAGGACTGCTGCTCTCGCCCCGCCCGTGAGCTTGCAGAAAAATCCCACCCATGCTCATTTTAAGAGCCCAAATTCCCAATCTCTCCCTTTGGGTGCCTCCACCTCCTTCAACACCGCAGGAAGTCAGACGCCTGCAAAGGCAGAGGGCGAGGCCCACAGCAGCTAATTCATCCCCAGGCACCCTCCAAAAACCTGCCGGCTCCCTCGCCGCCCTGCTCCCACGGGCACTGGCTGAGACAGGCCGCCCGCCGTCCCCTTCCCGTCACTGCGCCCCGTCATCTGGTTTCCTGGACACAAATTAGCCAGCACCAGAGCTATGTTAATTAGTGACCCATTAATTTTTCAGTTCACTGGTTGAATGAGACTAAAAACACATCTGCATTGTAGACACTAAAACTTTGTTTCACCTGAACCGCAGCGTTTCATTCTCATTTCTTCAAGCTATTTGGAGGTGACATTTCAAACAGAAACGTCGGTTTGAAACAAAATACTGCAGAAAAAGTTGAAATGAAGCATTCCGACTTTCTCAAATTTTGTTTTTCCCTATGTGAAGGGGAATGGGGTAGGAAATAATTTGATGCATTTCAGCCGAATGGAGGAATTATTTCAGCTGTCTAAGCATTTGGTTTTTTTGGAAAACAGTGACATCCCACAAATTTATCATTTACGCCATTGCTGCAAATGTAGAATTAGAGTTAAAAGCTGTCGGGGAGAAACTGCACATCACTGAGGAATCAGCTGCTGCTCTGCGTGCCCGCATGTACAGATTCGGTGGCACGTACGCCTTGGGGGCAGAACTGGGGGGTGCTGCTGCCCGGTGGCCCTGTCCCACAGCTTTTGCCTCTGAACCAAGGGTCTGAGGTTTTCTGAAGCCAGAAAATTGCTCTGAGTCCTCCCGATTGCTAGGACTTTGTTGAAATATTTGGTCAAGGCTTAATCAGGCAGGGCTTTTTATGCTGTGACTAGCAGACAGGTTCAAAATCTGGTTTTTTTATTTTCTAAATGAATGCACAGGTCTGCGAAAGACTCCAGACTGCTGCCACCACCTCCCGACCCTGCCTGCAGGCAGAGGAAAACTGGGGGGAGATTTTAAGGAAAATTCTTGGGGTTTTTCCCTGATCCCCAAAAGGCAACATTCAGAAAGCATCAATGACCAAACAGCTATCAAGCAGGGAAGGAAAAAATTGGAAAAGCAAAGCAGCAGCTCCTGGCTTTATTGCCATTCAGTCTAAATTTCTGAACTGGGAGCATCCTGGGGAGGTGCAGGCAGCCCAGCCTCTGCATTCGCCTCCTGTGACCCTCAGCTCAGCTCGCGGGAATCCGCAGCGCGAGAAAGGGGTTATTACAGCTTCCATCGCTTTTAGTGGCCTGATTTCTCTTAAAAGCTCTTCCACCAGAATTGTCTTTTCCTTTCGCAGCTTGGCACAGGCTCACACCGTTTCCTCTGAGCAAGAGAAAGTCTTTTTGAGTTTAATTCTGCCAGCACAGCGTCGATGCAGGAGTGCCTACACCGCACTTGGCCCAAAGCAGCCCTCTGAATAACACCTCCCAGTGCAGCATCCCCCCCAGCAAAGAAGCATTGGGTGGAAGCTTGGGATTTGATGGTTTAAGGATTGCACTGCCTGGAAGCTCGTATTTCTTTAAAGCACAGTGAGTTTTCTGGTGGTTGCATTTGTTCCTACGCACTGACCGATGTCCCACTTGGTCTGTGATAGCCAAGAGCAAGTAAATGGGGTTGTCTTTTGGTGAGACCACTCACAGCGGAGTCCAGGCTGATGGGTGACACTTCCCTTATGTCACAGCCATACTGAACAGTCACCTCTCCATATTTGGAGAGGATGAAGCCCTGCTTTGGCTTTGCCAGCCAGTCAGCTTCTCTGGTGAGCTGCTCCATGTAACTGCTCTGCCCTTTGTTTCCTGAATACCACACTGAAAACAAAATGGTACAGCCAGTCCTGGATATTAATTACAACATTCTGGTATTTACTGCTTTTAAAACTCCAGATGCTGCATTCGCCGAATTACACAAGAGCATTATCTTCTTTAAAACGCATTTATCTGTTCCTGTCCCTTGTGGTTGGAAAGCAGAGCACCCACAGGAAGCAAGCACATCCTAAAGGCTCAGAAACCAAGCAGTAAACGAAAAACTACAAACTTACTGTGTCTAAAACCACAGATTTTAATTTTAAAGCTGATCTCGGGAGTTTTCAGGCTGACTCAGGGCTCTCTCGCCTCCTGCTTTTCCATGCTCCCAAATGGGAGCAGACAGCACCCTCCCCCTTCCTTAGGAGGCTTCCCTTTGGGTTCTGCTGTTCCCAGTCAGCCCCGAAGATGGGGGTGATACAGCTGCCCCTCCCGCACAAAGCAACCACGCGTTATACATTGCCCGGACCATTTCCCCAGTTCCTACAGCAGGTAGATAGATCTACTGCCTGCCTTAGTTGCAGTCTCCTTTCTTTTTACTCAGCCCTCCCTATTTCACAGTCTCTGGGTATCTGCTTTTATCCTTATAATAAATTAATCTCCAGTGCCATTTCTCAGTCTTATATCATTTCAAGGCACCGAGGTCCATCCCTTCCCAATTCTGCTCCTCTGTCTCCCTCGTGATGCTCTTCTGAGCTTTTAGTCACTTGAACTCAAACCTTTCGTCCTAACTTTCATTTTTTAAAGTGGTTTATGACTTCTTCAATTTAGTAAGACGTTACTGAATGCGGCTGGAGTTTGTCTTGTCAGCTCTTCCAGCAAGGTTATAAATCTGCTGGTGAAACATGAATCTGATGAGAGGTTTGAGGAGTAACAGGCCTTTATTCCTAACAGGCTGCAGATGCCCATGCCTCTGGATCTCAAATGCAATCTATTTTAAATAGAATTTATTTTCTCTAGAATGCATAACAGGTGGGGATGCTACAGGGATTCTTCCAGGGCAAAAAGCAAGCTGCACCCAAGGGGCAGCACAGCCAGCACAGCCTCCCACAGTGTTTGCTGATGAAGGTGATCCTCAAACCCACACCGCCTTAAACCCCATTATCTGACATACGAAAGGCACGGCCTGTGTCCAATAGAGGAACATGGTCCAGAGTGGGCATCCGTGGACTGCATTAATCTGTGAAACCATACTGCCCAGCCTGCTGCCTCCACCCTGGAAGGGACAAGCCAAAGCTCGCTGCAGAAGGCCCAAGGACCCAGGGAGTCTGCCCTTGCCACAGGAAGGATACACTGGAAAGTAGCTGCAAATAGTCCCTCAGCACCCATTTTTAATGCTGAAAACCAAAGCTCTGCAGTGTACCACATATCCAGAGCTCAAGGCTCAGGCAGCAGCATGGAACTCGCCTGTGAAGCTGGGCTATTTTCTCAATGCAGATTTGTACCTGGAGGAACAGGCAACTACCTCTTGCAGTCCCACCACTGCTTCCCCAGCCAGACGCAGCCACGTTCAGCAGCAGGGACTGCCATCATCCCCAGGGAACCCGCACCATCATCGCCAGGTCTTCAGCCAAACCCCAAATGCCCCCCTGCCTGCATGGGAGCCCAGCCCACATCCCATCCACCTCCCACCTCTCATCAACCACAGCAGAAAATTAAGGAACAAAACACACCTTCATTATGTTACACCATTAAGCATCACAAATGCTGTACACCGTGCTCTTACTGCACCTACAGAACCTGGGAGCTAAACAGTATATTCTTCAGCCCCACCTACTGGCATTTTATCTATTAGCTCTTTACATATGGAGCAGTAACATCTCCACACACACAGACACAGCTCTCCGAAAAACAGCACCCTGCACCCCGACACTGCCCTTGAACATCACGTCTGGCAGAGATCAACCTGGCAGGGGCTCCAAAAATGAGTGCTCAGATCTCTCCCCATTAAAGCGTGTCACCATGATCTTTATGGAGAAGGCACATGGACAAAAGTCATACGCCAGGCAGACACATAAAGAAAGAATAACCTTTGGACAAGCTTTTCCTGAAAACACAGCATTTCCTTGGAACTGAGTCCAGTGGGGAGAGTTATTACAGGAAGATTTACTTCCACTGGGATGCCAAGCTTTTAATATCACCCTTTTAAATAATGCACATTTAAAAAGGTTATTTTACTGTGAGAAAAGGTTAACGCTACTGTTAGTTCCCTTCTGCCTATCCTGGATCAAGTGGCTTATGACATCCCCTAGTAGAAGAAATAAATACGGTGTTACCTGGCTCGGGCACCACTGTGTCAGACGGTGGCAGTGGATGAAGGCCAGAAGCAGGACAGTTGCAGCGCGCTGCCTCCCTGCAGAGTTTCTTCTTGGAGAGATCCTGGTTAACAGGGTCCACCTGGCTGCTGTTTCAGGTTTTGGCTCTTCTAAATTCACCATCTCACATCTTGCAATGCACCCTACACCCAGGCAAGAGAAATACAAACTGCACATCAGCTGCTGCTCCTCAGGAGACATCCACCACCAGCCCCAGCCCACCTCCAGTTCACCCTCCTGCTCTCCCCACTCCTCTCCCAGCAAAGCAGTTTGGGGTTTACACAGAGATGTGGAGGAGCCACACGAGGTAAATGGCCTTGGATGTTCACACAGATCATGGTTCCTACTGCTGCAGAATATAACATCTTCAGCAAACTATGCTGTAAAGTCACAAGGGCTTGTTCTTGACACCCAGCAAACACAAGCCCATGAGCATGCAATGGGAAAGGCGCACGGCTCAATGCTTGGCTGCATGCTTGGACACATCCTCAGCAGTCTGCACTGAGCAGGTCACACCATACCCATTTGCTTCCCTTGCACCTTCCCAATCACCTCATCTAACTTGATAAGTTTGCATTAGCTCCAACTGTTGTGTATTGAGGGTTATCAAAGCAGCTGGCAGGTATATCAACTCATCAGCCACGTCCCTCCTCTGCCTCAAGCTCGTTTTCCTTCTCCCTTGGCCCCAACACCAGGCAAAGGCAGGGGGTGCAGTGGGGCAAAGCAGCCAAGGATGCCCCGGGGAAGGGAGTGCCATGCTCTGCAGAAACAGGAGCGTGACAGAGAGGGAATTACAGAGTTGGAGCTCCCAGCCCTTCCTCTCCTGCTCCAAGCACTGAAGCAGGCAAGGGGCCCAGCAGTGGGAGGGACATGTTGGCAGCACGGAGCTGGGAAGATACTCAAGAAGTGCTGTGTTTTGATGCAAAACCTCATTTTCCTGGACTGGTACTTCTATGAGTATCTCAGTCTAACTTTTCTGATTTTTCTTCTCTCTTCTAGAATGAATCAGGACACACTAGACACCGTGTGCCCAACTATCTGCTTGCCAGGCAAACACAAGCTCTGGGGACTTGGGTAGACTCGCTGGGCAGCACAGAGCAGACAGATGGGTAGATCCAGCAAGCAGCAGCTCTGAGGGCAGATCCCCCCACCGCACCCTGCAGCCAGCACAGCCATGCACCCCCAAGAGCTGCTTGGACCTAGCAGATATGCAGCATGGAAGCTCACCTTGTAAAAATATGACCTGTATCAAGGCAGCAAATATGTTCTTGGAGCAGTTCCTGAACACCACATAGCACCAGAGAGCAGCAGGGGAAGATACTGAAATAGCTGTTGTATCTCCAGAAACACAGGGAACAGCCTAGCACGTTTCTACAATACTGTGTGCACCTACAAGCAGCAATGCCAGCAGAAATACAATAAACAGGAGCTCAGTTAAGAAAAAAGCTCTAGAGCAATAGCATCTACAAGTTATACAGGTTTAATTATGCTTTAAGCAAATGCTTAAGTAACAAAAACCCTAGAAAACTAAGCAAAAATTAGAAGAGCTCATAACAGGTCTAAGGCTAGCATCCCAAGAATGAGAGCAGGAGCTCTAACTCAGCTTTAATAGCTGAGGGTGCCTCCCTGCCCCCAGCTGAGACCCCTCAGCCTTAACGAGCCTTCTAGAAAAGTCCCCAGGCTGGGCTGTGCCTCTTCTACTCTGGAAACCTCAGAAGGAACAACAGTATGTTCTTCTTGCCCAGCAGTTACTGCCTCTTAGCTCTGAAAAAAAACACTTTTTATTTTTGTGGGAACACTTAGTACGTGCTGCTCTCTCTAAGGCACGTCTGGAGCTTGTGCACAAGGAGGTCTGCTTCGAGTCAGTCTCATCCTTGCTGAGGTTGAAGAGATCACTGTAGAAGACTGCAAGGTGACCAGTCACAGCCCTCACCCAGTTTCTGGACCCTATTGCTGCCTTGCAAAGTGCAGCTGATGCTCCAGCCTCCTGCCTCTGCTGTTGCTAGGAGGATGGAGGAATTCAAGGTTGTTTTTAAGGTAAACCACCCTGGAAGCTGCATAAGCTGTTGGATGGCAGAGTCTGGGATAGTAACTGGTGCTTGGAAGGCTAAAACTGGAGGAGAAGCTGGGCCGATGTGCTGCTCCAAGAACCAGAGGGAGCAGGGAAATGGGACTTTACTGCTTCCTGTTGGATGAGGTGACAAAAGGAAATTTTTGCTTTAAGAAAGTGAACTACTGGGTGAAAAAAAATGCTGTTCTGCAAGAGAAAGTGTTCCTGGATGAGGCAATTGACACAAATTATTTTCTAATTTACAACACCAGGGTTAAGGCTGGTGCCTGCTGGTGGAAGGTGCACTGAGCTGCACCAGCATGAGGCCCAGGCAGGGCTGGGTCTAAAACCACCACCTCACAGGTCACCAAAACCAGTCCCTGGGTGCTCCCAAATGCTGGACTCTGGTGCCATGACAATAGCTGTGCATATGACCTTGTATTTGGAGCTGTGCACCACCTCTGTGAACTGAAACCCTGCAGTGTGCTGACCATGGAGAAGACTCTGCTTGGCCAAGCCCTGGTGCTTCTGCAGGTGGGGAACTACAGGAACCCTCCAGACTGAAGGATTTCAGGTGAGCCTGGGTGAATCTTCCAAGTGTGGGCTGCTGTAGCTGTGAGCTATCTCAGGTCTACTGCTAGTTAGCTAATGAGTCTCCTAACTAAATCATTAGCTCTGTCTGCTCCCTGTTAACCTTTTCTCCCAGTCCCATCAAGAGAGATGAGGAAACATGCATCATATCGAAGGGGAAGGTCTATCTTTTCATTCTTTGATTTACTGATGTACTAACCTGCAATGCTTTCTGGGATGAAGCCTTTCCCCACTATAACCCTACTGTCTCTGGCAATATTACAGCTGGGAAAAATTTATCTCACTTAGTGGAAAAAGGTGGCCTAGGGAGGAAGGGAGGGAAGGACTTGCTGATTCTAGCCCTGGGATTAGATTTCTCCAAGCAGGAGAAATTGATAGATGGTGGATTTACAAGGGATCCACTGGGACCAGTGTGGTCAGCTATGCCGTGTGGTTTGCAGTCTGCAGTCCCAGCACATTCTGCAGCTCATGTGTGGTTTAACTCAAATTTAATTTACTTCAGTGGGAACTTTTCTTTGCATTTGGACTTGTGTATGTTGGCATCATATATACCTGTAAGTGCACAGCTGATGAGCAAAGGGAATGATTTTTCTCTATTGAAATGGATAATCAGGAAGTATTGTAGGAGCTGCTGTTTTGAATTGCTTCAGCCAGGGATGCAGCCTGCCGTCCAGCCGCTGCTCTCTGTTGCTGCTGTGGCTCAGCTGATGAGAAGGTCTGCTTGAAGCTGCAGTGACTTGCTTTCTGTAGCCCCACAGTGATGACAGAGTGGCAGAGAAGGACCAGAGGCCAGGAGCAGGGTCACACAAGATCCCTGGTGACAAGGCAGGGAACTGACTGTCCAGTGTATCAGCTTGATACACTCTGCAACCTGCTGGACCGGGAAAGGGCTCTCCTCTCTAGTAAATCTTTCAGGGACTTAGAGCTGTCTTACAGACTCCACTTGGATTTGTCTCAACTAACTTCCAAAGGCTTTTCTTGTAGTATATGTGTCCAGTCATACCATAGAAAGGAATATGTTTACTACTGGCTGGTTCAATAGTTAAGCTATGGTCAGATACTTCAGACAGGCTGAAACATTCACTGGCATGAACCAGCACACCTCCTTTCAAACATAAACCTTGCTGCTTTACATCACTCATCCTTTTTTGTGAAGCTTCATTTCTTTTCCTTTCCAAGCCCCATGGCTTCAGCCTGGACCTGTATTTGTAACTTCGATGTACAATAAATCTTTTGTTGTGTCTTTTACCTCACTTAAAAGCACCTTGTAGCAATGGTCTGAGCAAATGGTTATGGAAAGATATCCCTGTCCCTGCAGATGTTGTCCAAGGTGTTCTTGATTGTTGAGCTGGTTCCCACCTGAAGCACCAGGTCTGGGGGTGACTACACAAAATCAAACATCTTACTCTCTCCATGCTCTGTGGCAACCAGCACTATGGGCTTTCCAGCAGCTGAAGGCACCCCTGAGATCAGCATCACCTGATGTGGCTGGAATGTCAGGGGCTAATTGGTGGCACATGGGACCATGAGATGAGCCCTTTAAGGGATGGCTCAGCCTAGCAAGTTGTGGTTGTCCAGGTATGCCCCAGTGCCAGCTCCTGGGAACAGAGGTGGATGGTGCAGAGAGAAATTTGATCAAATCTACTCCATCAACAAAAGCACACAATAATGTTAGAGGAAAGCAAAGCAATGCAGGACTAGCTGCCCACGACCTGAGCTTGCTGTGTATCTCGTTCATGTTTGTCTTCCATGGTATTTGTTTTTTCGCTGTCTGCTAATCTGCCTGGGAGAGCGCTGCCTTGCAGGGACGAAGCAGCAGGATGATGCTGTAAGGAGTGGAAGAGTGGTTCAGGGCGGTGATGATCAGTGATCCCAGGCCAATGGAATCTATTGCCCCAAAGCGGTGGAAGAAAACACCTTCCCCACTCTGCGAGTATTTCCAAGATTTTGTAAGTTTTTCCCAATTCTAGTGACAAACTGACAGCTTTTCTAGAAAACTAGTAAAGGCCTGAATAACTCACCCAGTGAGCCCCCAAGGGATCCAGGTTGTGCTGTGAAGGTGGATGGGTAGATATGTGCCAGTGCACAGCCGCCAGCCCAGCAGCCTGCGCTGCAGGGTGGCTTTCCCAGTGTGACTGACTGAGCTGTCTGCAGCCTCAGAGCCAAAAGAATATTTGTACTGTGTTCAGGTGTCTTAAAATACCTGTGCTCAGAAGGGCTTGTATGACTTCACCTTGTGTAAGAAGGTCCTGGCATGACAGTAGATGTGTAAGTCTTATAAAAGTATAAATCTGACAAATTTTTCTTGTTTAAATACAAATGAAGACAAACACAACATTACCCAAGATGACTAATTTTAGGCACTAATTTCTAATTCAAGACACTTTTGAGTCTGATAGTCACATGGAAATGTGCAGTCCTTTCTGACCAGAGAGTCCTGTTCACCTATTGCCAGTTGGCATTCAAACAGCTGACCGATCCCAGATCACTTAGAGGATAAATCCAGACTTCTACCCACATTAACTCCACATCTGAATGAGCCGATGGGGTTTGATAGACCTCATGCAAGGATATTTTTGTTCAGTAGTCTAAAGGGCTTTCTGTCTCTGGTCGGTAAAGTCCAGTGCAGACTTCCTAATATGGCTTTAGCTCTCTGAAGTTCTCCACTCACTCTCAAGCCTTAGATCCTGGGGTCCTCTGGGCATGTGAGCACCTCAGCTTTTCCTAATTCTCCTAGCAGGAGAAGAAAGCCAAACGGGGATGCTCAAGTGCACTGTTTGGAAGATGATAAAAAAACCTGCTGTCAAATTTGTGCTAACTTAGAAATACCAGTTTTGTCTTGACCTGACTGTGGGGTCAGCAGCGTTGGGCAGAGGATCTTCACCCACACTTAGCAGAATCAAGCTGTTGAGTTGCACTGGAGGCAAGCACCTGATTTATTACTTGGTTAAAAAAATCTACCTACCACAGTGTCTGGCAGGGCTGTGTACTGATGAGGTTAGCAAGTCAAATCCAGGGTCTGGATTTGAAAGAGGCTGGTAAAGAATAAGATTCATAACTGTTGTAATTACACAGACTAGCAGTGGGGTGATTAAGTTCTCCATCTGGGAAACAGAGCAGACCTGTTAGTGTCCAGCCAGCCCTGTGATAGCTGCGAGGCTGGTGATTTATGCTGTGGAGATTCACTTTTCTAACGATTTTTGGAAAGCTGGTCCATCATCTGCAGTTGTTCACACCTGTAGCTCAGCCCGATTGGTTTGCTGTCTGTGCTGGCTTGTTATTCTGGTTTGATTGCTCTGCTGAACACTTGTATTTGGGCTGTATCATGCTGGCCTAGATGAGTAGGGAGGAAGGAAAAAGGGGGATGTGAGAATACTCAAAGCAGCGTTCTGGATGCAGACAGAGGCAGGCATGAGTGCAACTCATGCAGTTCTTGATAGAAACACAGAGACATGTTAACTGAAGGATGAATGAACTGCCAGCTAGCTAGGTAACTGCAAGGATCAGCATGCCTAGGGAAGCCTGGTATCTCCTTTTGCACTGTACAGGATCTATTATACCCCACCTAACCCAGTTTTTCTCTCCCTGCTGGTCCCTGCCTTCTGCTGGCCCTTTGGCAGGGCATGCTGCAGGCAGCTGGAACATTGCTGGGCGTGATGCTGTCTGACATGGGGCTGCAACATGGGCTGTTGAGTGTTATGTTGAGCAGCCACAATGCCCTTAAAAAGTGAACAAGAAAAGAAAATTAAGAATTGTTTATATGGTTAGATTATCCACTGGAGAGCAGAGCTTGGAAGCTGTGTGTGATCGTTGGGGGGGCTTGTGGAGTGGGGATTGAGGGGCAGCAGGGAAGAGGGAACCCCCTCCTAGTCTGCAGGACACCTTTGGCTGTTTGCAGCCCCACGCGGGCTGTATCCTGGTGTGATGGGTGTCAGCTTCATCTGTCAGCAGCCCTCACCCCATGTCTCCAACCCAGCAGCTCCTTCAGCCCCAGGAGCAGAGCTGAGCATGGATGCCTGGTTTCCCACACGCACTCCTCACAAATGTGCTGCTGCTGCTCTAATCCTTCCTGTCCCCTGGAAGGAGGGGAGAAGAGCAGGGAGAGGGACAAGTGAGATGGGTTAGAAAGGAGGGAAAGAGGAGGCGATGCTTTTTTTGAGATATTGCAGCTACTCTCACAAGGAGAGAGCAACCCCTTCCACTGCACTGCAGCACAGTGGTCTCAAGGGTAGAGCAGAAACCCTCCCAAAACAAAGCTTTGCAGAGAGCCATACTCAAGCACAGCCACCCCTTCCAAGCTTCCCACCACCAGCGACGTCAGCGAGGACATCCCCCGGGCTCAGTCCCACCGTGCAGGGCAGTACCGGGGCAGCGTGGGGAGGCTCACACAGGGAGAGGAGCCGCTGCCAGCGCAGCCCAGCAGCTGCGGAGGTGTGAAATGCTGACACGCCAGCTGCCAGCACCATTTACATCAGCAAGATTGGTCTCTTAGGGCAATAATGGATGTAGGACAAATGATGATGGTGAGCTGAAAGTGCTATTACTCATTATTGAAACTTTGGATTACTCTCTGGCCAGTGCTAAAACTATAAAGCCAGCAGCCAGTGGACAAGCCCTCGGTAACCTCTGCCACTGAACTAAAAGCTTTCGGAGGGGGAACAGAAGTGCTATAAATCTTGTGGGTGACGTTTAACATTTGTCAGAGAAACACTTTGGACTTATTTTAATCTCTTCGTTTTGGAGGGTTCATCATAACAAATAACTGGTGCCTCAAACCCGGCCAGTGAATTCCCCCGCCTCTCCCGGCTCCAAATGGAAACCCAAAGTGGCCCCTTAATAGCAAGGGCAGCTCTGCGCATCGGTGCCCCTCGTGCACTGTGTGGTCTCCCAGCCACTCCTAAATGGATACAGTCCTTGCAGTGTTTACACGTGCTGCCTGTTATTGCAATGGCACCGGGGCCTGCAAATGTTTTAACTTGTTTTTTTTTTTTTTCAAAAAACTGTCCATTAATCTTCCTCAGCTCTTGGAAGGAAAGTAAATTATTTACGGCGTGGATGTTATAGGGGATTGTTGCTGCATTAACATTTCATTTGGGAGTGTTAAATCTGTCTCTCATTCTAAGTTAGGGATTGGGTTTGTCAGGTGACTTGTCCGGAGATGAATCCCATCCAAGTGCGTCTTCCTCTGCCCAGTTGCTTCCCCGCCATGGAAGAATTGCCCCATGCTCCAAGTGAAACAAACGTGGGGGCCAAGGAGAATAACTGTTTAAAGTGTATTTTTAAGCTGTAAATGTCTGTACTCACCTAAGCGAGAAGCAGTCTCAGCTTTAAAAAAAAAAAAGGGTTCAGCGCTAACTTCTCACATACGGCTGTGCCAATGCACTGCCATTAGCATTCCTGCTATTTTTGTTCTGGCTTATTTGGGCCATGCTGTTCTGCTTGATGAGAGACTGTTACTGGTAGGTACATCAGTCAGTAATGCATTGGATCAGATTCTTTAAGAGTTGATAAGCCCGATTTTAAAGTAGTATGTCAGAAAAAAAGTGACCCTTGTTATTGTCCCCACGGAATCCAAATGAAAGATGCGTTTGGGTTCCCTCGGCTGGGCTGTTCTTGTCCCTGCTTCCCCCAGACCCCCTTCCAGGAGGGAAGGGAGCAGGCTGATCTGTGGCACATTAGACAGGGACCATTTTTCCAAACTTTAAAAGTTCAGGTATTAGTATGAGTTTTAGGCACACCTTTGTGTTTAAAAAAAATAAAAAAAATCTCACACCAAAGTCCTCCTGCAAACAGCAGACTTTTATCCTGGGGAAAGCTGTTAGAGGAAAAACATAACCTAACAAGAGCCGCCTCGCATTTCTGAGCACAGCGTGTACCCGAGCAGCTGCCGTGGAACAGCCAGCGAGCTGCACGCGCACCGGCTTTTGTACACGCGTTAACTTGTGTTGCTGTATGCTGAGCATCAGGATTTCCAGGCTGTCTTCTGGCCACCCTCAGCACACTTGGGGCAATGGTTTTCCCTCTCAGCTACCATTAACCTTCCTGTGTCTGCAACAACAGAGCAGAGTTTAAAGTGCTCTGAGAGCCTCTGCTGAAAAGTATCAGATGAACATATTGTAGGAACAGCACGCACTTAAACCTTGACCGCCACCACTTCCCTGCTACATGTTAATGTATATTTGGGGGAAGTGCATGCACAAATAAAAGCCAAATAGCAATGCTGAGGTGCCTGCAGTGTGTTCTTGGGAGAAGAATTGTTTGAAGAGTGGGTTGGAAAGCAGAGGTTAGGAGCAGGTGGGCTGGGAATGCCTGAAGTTGGGAGCCTGCAGTGGGTCTGACCAGAGAGGATGAGTCTGTTAATGGAAATATTGATTGTCTCTGAGGTTCAGTGCTGCCAACCAACCTGCACATATGGTACCAGTTTTATTGATATATGAATAAGATTAAACATGACACCTGTGTCAAGTGAATCCCTTGGTACCATTTAACTAACACTTAAAGCAGCTGCTTTTGAAAGATTACCTTCAGGCACAGGCCACCCAAGCAGAACAATATCATCACCTTAAGCACTTTCCCAGTTGCCGACAAATGGGAATTCTTGCCTGCTAGCGATATAATTAAACAGTATTAGTGAAAGTCAAACAACAGGGCATCCAGCGCCTGAATGTGCTCTCTGGCTATATGGTGGCTCCACTGTTATCTCCGTGCGCAACTGGATGTCTATGGGCATTAGGTCTGCTCGAGCCTCTGAGCTGCTGGCTGCTGGGTTGTTGGTTTGCAAGTAGCATTTACTGTGAATCAAAATGTTGGGCTATTCTGAAATCTTCTATATAACTGTTTAAAAAAATATATATTATCTCCACTCTTGATAGCATAGTCTTATGGAGACAACAGGCTAGGAATTAACTTTAATTTCTTACTGGGAGTAACAGAGTGGATTAGGGATGTGTCTTCCTGTTCAATAATGAGTAACTGAACTTTAAGGCTTGTGAGAGTGCAAGAAACTTCTTCCCATATTGGGGATACTGCCAGTTTTCTTTTTTCTGATTTCTACTCAAACTTCTGCTTCCTAATTATTAGTTACAATGCAGGAAAGACTGCTAGTCAGGAGTCATAGCAGAAAATTCAGGTTTCTGTATGGCAAGGATACTTCTGTAACACACATCCTCTAGGAAAGGGCAGCACACTCCAGCCCTCGCTGCTCTGTAGCTGACAAGGGTAAGGGACAGTGTCTTTAGCTGTGTAGGTCACAGGAGACCGGCTGCACTGTCACTGTGTGGCTGGGCTTGTGGCAGTACAGTCATCGCAGTGACCAGCTGCTCAGGTCTCATCACAAGATCTCCATCTTCCCAGCTTTGAGCATCCCTGTAGCTGGAGGATGTGTGACAAGGGGAGAGCATCCAGCCACCTCTGTCTTCCAGAAGTGACAAGTTAAATTAATAACCAATTTCATCTCTCTACATGCACTGCCTATCCCTCCATCTAATCTGTCCACCTCTTTGAGTAAGTCATCCTTCTGTTAGAACTGCATTATTCTTGCTAGGAAAAGGAGAAGTGGTGATGAGTGGTGAATTGAAAGCAGAAAATAGATTGCTCATGATATGGCTACTCATACTTTTGCCATTAATAGGTCAAATATTCCTTAGAAGTTGCTTAAACTCTATTTTGTGATATTACAGCCTTGATAGGAAATGTAAACAGATTGAATTTCTATTAAATTAATTCCCTTCTCAATACCAATTTTGAGCTAACAGAAGACCATTCATGTGATGTAAAGTCCTACTGACTTCTGAAACTCTGCACGACTTCTCAACACGGATCCGATCAGAAGATCAAGGCTTACCCTGGAGAAGATTTATGTACACCTAAGAGCTTTAGGAGCATAAATCCTGTTGACTGATGAGCACAAACTCCACAAGGCACCAATACCTTGGCAGAACCCGACAACCTGCCTAGTGTACGTGGGCAAAGAGCTCATTTTGAAGGAGCGTGTGGCCATAAATCCTCTAAATACTTTTGAAAATCTTTTCCAGAGTTGTTGAACACAAAAGACAGGTTTGTGGGCTGCAGAGGACAGATGTATCCTGCGCACATCAAAGATGTATTGGCTGCATCATGACCTCATGAAATTGCTTGAGCTGGAAGCTCTTCCCCATTTCCTCCATGGGTGCAGCTTAACAATACAATCTAGCTTTGTTTAGCTGTTGGAGTAAAACACAGGACAGACCCAAACATATACAACTTTGTAATTGCTTTGCCTGCCCCTTGGCTCCCCTGCAAACTCCTGTCTTTTATCCTCCACCTGCTCCTGCCGTGCTTCTGCTGCACACCGGTGCAGCTCGTGACAGCGAAGGCAGGTTTACGGAGGCATCACCTGCCAGTGTCAAAGTGACACATCCAAACACAATCTAGAGCTCCCTGTGTCCTAAGCCTCTGCTGACTATATTTATAATCCAATCATGCTGAAAAACACAAACATAACTTCTCTCTGACCTTCTCTATTAAACCATGAGGATTTTTTTCTCTAGGATTTCTAATACCTTGACATATGCAGTATTTTGTCTGGTGGCATTTCCCCTGCTGTTTCTCAAATTATTTACATGGCCAGGCTATGCCTTGCAAAGCTGACAGCTTCAGGAAGGTATATGAGCACCTTGCAAAGGCGTCCGCTGGAAGTCCTTGTTGGACTCTGTGCCGAAGGGTAGGGGCAATGACTTGTAAGGAAGATGATGCCAGAGGCAGTCTCTGAAGAAGGAGCGCAAATGACTGCTTTATGATATTTGTTGAGGCTGGAGGTAATGAGAAAACTCTCCCCAGCTCCCATGCCTTTCGCCCTCGCGGTCTCTGGGCACCTGCAGGATACGACAGCATCGTTATTACCCCAGTTTATAGGATACAGAGGTTAAAGCATCTGCTCAAGGTCCTTCTGAAAGGTAATAAAAAGGGCAGGAATGAGACCCAGGTTTCATGATTCCCCTTGCATCCCAGAAGCCTAATTCCTGCTCTTGCCTTTTGCTTTCTAAAATCAGGCACTTCCCAGAGAACCCTGTTTCTCTGTTTGTGGAGACTATGTTCAATGCTATCAGCAGGAACCTTTCAGAACACCACTCGTACTGTCACACCAAGGCAATGTGGGTGTCTTCTGACCAGGCCTGTCTGCACCCCATAAACGACTGCGCGTGGAGAGCCCACCCTGACCATCCTCTTCCTCGCACAAAAGCAAAGGTACATTAGAAGACTGGTGTGAGTGCGTGCTGCTCTCTTACTCTCAGCTGTACCCTTATCTTCTCTTGTGGACTACTAGATAAAGACCCCTTGATTCTGTGCTTGTGTGGGTCAGAGTAGCTGATAGCCCATTCCTAGGTACAGCTGTTGTCCATCCTTTAGGGCCCAGAGCTATGCAGACACACGTTATTAATGAAAACCTCTGTCCACGTGAAGAAGCCCCATGTAAATGAGGCCTTAACCTGATTTTCGTTGGACCAGAAGAAATCCCAACCCTAAAGTTTACCAGCTTTGCTCAGGCATTCGAGTCAGCTGTAAGACAGTCTCTCTGTCTCAAGGATTGCTTCTGCATTTGGGGATTCCCGTCCTGCACTGGCCTGTGCAGTCTCGTGTGAACCGTGTTGTTTATTGTTTCTTGTAATTAGCCCCATCTTTTGAAGTTGGCGAAGTCATCAGCTTCCATTTGAATGTGTTCCCTCTCAGTTCAAACCAGACTGGTTTAGAAGCTATGTATAATTTATGGGCTAGTTATACCCACTTCCAAAGAATAAATGAATGAGTGGAATTCCTTTGTAAGCTGGGTCATATGTACAGTTGCACCTTTAGCAGAGTAGGAGGCATGAGACCTTCTACTGATACAAACTGCTGTATCAGAGTCTGGCTGAGAAGCTATATTTGGTTCCACAGCTACCATATGTTGGGACTGTGCAAGTCGGGTAGGCATTGGTGTCGCCTTGTTTTCCTGTGCTGGAGTATCTGCACCTACTACTCTACCTTCTGTAGAAGCCTGGCCTAGATTGGTGATGCTCTTATGTCAGCAAAGAGCATCGGAAGCGCATGTCCTACCTCACACCGCTGTGCTGGCGGGGCTCTGGTGCAGGAGAAAGGGACACTAGCTCAGCTCTGAGCTGGTAACTCATGATTAGTGCATGCCTCGCCGGCTACAATAACAAGAAAATTGCATTTGCTCAAACCCTTAATTCAACACTTCAATCCAGCTTTGGTGGTTTTGTTGCTTTTGCCTGTTTTGCTGAGGCTTGCAGTAGAGAGGGAGTGTGCTGTGGACTGCCCTTGAGAAGGGGAACTTCTAAACCAGCCCAAACAGCTCGGTTTTCCCCCATCTGATGCTGCTGCTCTGCCAGCAGACGGTGCATCCCCCCTGGAGAGCCATGGCTAGAGGGGCAGGGCTTCCCTACAGCATACACACCTTCACACCGCAAGCTGCGCCGGACAGGGATTGCCTTTTCGTACAGACCATCCTCTTGCAGAGCCTTTAGGAAAAGGGGATCCGTGCCTGTGGTCTCGCAGGTCGTGTCACACTGCCAGCAGGAAATCAAGGAATTCATCCCCTCTAGGATCTCTACCGGCTGCTTTGACTTTTGAATGGCCACTGCCCTTGCGGAGTCCATTCCAGGAACATTTCGCTGCGCTCGACACCTGTGCCATAGCCTCTGCGGCTTGAGTGTCCCTCTTGCATTTAAAATGTCCTTTATGGCTGTTAGGAAAGAGAAAATTAAAGAGAATGGCACTTACAGGACATCAAAGATACAAAGGGCCTCTTTATCCAGGAGACATCTCTGCATTTGGGGCAGTATTTTACCTGTTTAAATGGCTTCTTCTAGAGCCCTTAAGTACAGTGTTGTGCCAGCTAAGTATGGATTTTTAATTAAGCCCCCCTTCCTCCCACCCCTCTTTTGCACATAACTATAATTTTACAGGTTAAGAAATCCCCTTAATATCTAGCTAGAGGTTTAATGCTGTACGCTCTTTAAAGAGCCCTCCCCAACCACCGTGCTGTATTAATAGCTCTGAGATGATAATTTTTACAGTCTTCTAGGACTGATGTCTGCTGCTAACACCTCGCAATCATGTCAAGGGAGTGGGGGGGGATGGAAACTCTACCTGTCAGCTGATGTTTTAACATGTGGCTTTAATCTTTATAATTAACACAACTTCATGGAAAAAAAACAGGCAGGTCCCAAGCCTTTCTACCTGGGGAGGCTGTGAGTGGCTCCCAAAGTGCAGATGCTCCTCATTCACAGCCAAAGAAGCTTCGCTGGTCCCCCGGTACCTGGGTTAGACTGTGGCCATGGAGGCCTGGGGACACCGCAGTGACAGACGAATATGCAGAAGACGATTTAAAACCTTAACTGCTTGCATAATTCATCTGTCAAACGGATGAGTGAGGTTGCCATGGCATCAGGGATGTATATCATCTTGGCCGTGTGTGCGCTCAGAAAATTATAGGAAAACTTGCAAAGTACCACATTTTGACAAACATGGTGCGGGATACGGTTTTGCTCTTGGTGTGGATGAGATTTTGTGTTCAAGAGCACTGTTGCTGGCTGTGGTTGTGACCCCAGGACTGGCGTTTGCTGCCACGCTGGGTCAGACCGGACTGTCTGCTGAAGTGGCAGGTGATGGATGCTCAGGAAGAGGACATATGTATGATGTTACTTCAGAAAGTCTCTCCCACCAAACTTACCTGCCCAAACCCAAGCGTGCTCTTGCATCTGTTTGCAGCCTTTTCATGGGTACTCGATGAATCTTGTCCATCTCCTCTCTGCCTGTTGTGACGCCCTGAAGTCAGTGAACGAGCCCTTGAATCGCTCATGTGCGAGTAGTACAGCTTTTATGCTGCCCCACCCTGTGTAGACACTCCGTCCTTCTCTATCTCCACTTCTCAGTCACCGCTGTGTGGGTTTTTGCAGCGATGTGCGCTGGGTGCTGCTGGCAGCAGCCCTGTGGTAGCCCTGGACCCGTGTGCCCTGTGCTGCGTGCTGTATAAACACGGGCACAGGGCTGGTCCTCCCCCCACAGTGCAAATGAAGATGACTTGTATAAAATACATATTAATGCTGAAAAGCACTGGGGATTTGATTTTGCATCTTTCATTTTACCCCTTGATCACTTTGTGTACGAGGCCTCTGGGGACTGGGGATGCAGAGCCTTACTTTGCGCCCTGCACTAGCATCTGTGCCCTCACCATCGCCCCTCCAGCCAGGCTGGCTATGCCCACCCGTGCTGCAGACACCTTCGCTTTGATTTGTCACCGTCTCGCTGCCAGCGCAGCTTTCCCCGGCCGCAGCCCCGCTCCGAAATGCTGAACCACGGATGGTTCTGCAGGCGGGGGCTGGAGCCTCGTCGGCTTCAGCAGGGCTGAGACACACCTTTCGGAATTTAGCGTGTGCTTTGCTGGAAAGACTCAGGTCTGGGCTGCAGTTGGCACTTCCCGGCAGTGGCAGTCCCCGGTGCCTCGCCCCTGTGATCTGGGCTCCCGTTGACAACAGCCTCCGCTTTGAAGGAGCATTCAAAGCCTCTCGGGGCCAGCCAGGAGATGACTTCAGACCTCTCCAGTTTAGAACGTGCCATTCTGTGGGCAAAGATCCCTTTCATTAAAACTGATAGATGACACTTTTTTGCAATATTTACAATTCAAAGCGTTCTGATCAAAGTGCTGGAAATTAGGATGTTGATGCGAGATAATTACTCCTTTCCTAGCGTTTGCACCAGAAGAGAGCCAGCAATCCTCTTTCCCTTTGTATACCCCGTGTCAGTTGAAAGCATTTCTACATAGCTGATGCCTGTAGATATATTTGCTGACTCTTAATGTCAGCAAATCCCACTATGATTAGGCCTTGAGGTGACAAAACAAAACCTTGACTGTTACAAGCTAGGTAACTCAGTGCCGAGATAAAACCTAAAAATAAACCCCAGTAGCCTTTTAATGGAACTGAGCACAGCGCAAAATAAATTTTTATAAGTTGTTAGGTCCTTGCAGCAAAGGGGAGAACTATAAAATCCTGTTTGATGGTTTTTTAATGGCAGTTGTTTCATTTAAGGCTTTTAGTGAAGCAGGTTACATGGCAAAAGCAGAATAATAAACAGTAAGAAAACGCATTCACCCTGTGAAACAACCACGATTAAACAGCCAGCAGTAACTCGGTGATGTCTGCTCCAGGGCTTTCAGCAGGGCCACACCGGGGATGGGTTTTGCCTGCTCAGGTTTCCACCCCCAGCTTTCCAAGGAGGGCAGCTCTCGTCCCTGGTGGTGTGTGCCTGGTTCTGTCTCACCCTTTGCCTTGGCTCACTTTAGAAATGCTTCCTAGCAAAATGCTTTTCAGAACTTTAAAAAAAAAAAGTGCGAGATTGCACTGGTGCAGCACTGTAAAACAGTCTCTCTTGCTTGGCTGAACCAAAGGAGAGGTGGTGAGGTGGTTTTGTCTTCCTATTTCAGCCCTTGCTCTGGACTTTGCAGGTGAAATCCAAGTGTCACCAATAGTGGAACTAATAACAAACCTACGCAGAGGGATTTCTCCCCCTGTGCATCCCTCATGCCCCGAGCATTGCGGAGCTGTATGCTGTGGAAAACATCCATGGCTGACACACAGAGAGAAAACAGGCAAGGTAGGAACCTGCCTCTTGCAGCCCAAACCCACTCCAGCCAAAATTAAGACAGGGGAAAGCAGTGGGCTCCTCCGAGCATCTCCAGCTAGCCGGGACCAACAAGCAGCGCTTGGGGCAGGTTTTGGGACACTTGGTCTGGGCTTTCCTCCTGCTCCCTGTGCTGAAGGCACTGGGGCAGTGGGTGTCTGGCTCGCTCCCACGGTGGATGGTCAGGGAGAGGAGGCCTTCTGCACGTGGGGTTTGGTGTTCGAAAATCTGCATTCCTCTGCGTGTGAGCTGAAGTGAACTTTGCATCTGGTTTGGAAGAGAGGAGATGATTATGACGAGTCTAATTCTTCTCCTAGCAGAAGACTGCTGTTGAGCAGTTGATGAAGAATGCTCTTTTACTGGGGCTTTGTTTAGAAATGAGCTTAGCTTCGAAGCTATCATAACACTGCGATACTGCTATAAAAAGTGAGAAATGTCTTTGGGCGCTTCCTTGAAATATTTATGAGTAATACTCTGGAAATCCTACCCACCTTTCTAAACTGTCAAGTCCCAGAGGTGCTGCAGGCAGCTTTGCCCTGGTGGTCAGAGCCCCGCTGACGTTGATGGACATCAGGGAAGGATCTTGGTGCAAAACATTTTCTTTATAATCATCAGAAAATTCCTTCAGCTTGATTATAAATGTTGGGCCTAAGCATTTTGACAGTATCCTTTTAATAGAAACCAACCATCAACCCCAGTCAAGTAACAATTTACTCTGGGTAGTTAATGCCATTGGAAATACTTTCTTCTTTTTCTTTGTCTTTTTTTTTTAAAGAAACAAAAAATGAGAAGCAAATCCAAGCTCACATTTTCCATTGATCTCAGACTAGAGACACAAACAGCTGCGATTTTAATGTCACACTTTACAGCGGTGTAATCAAACCAAATTTCTGAAATCAATATTTCTTCATAACTGACCTTTCCAGATTAATGATATATTGCTATACCACTCCACAGACAATCATTTCCAATAGAAAGACTAACCATTCAGATCGCTTTAATTAATCTTCCTCCATTCCCTGCTCACCCAATGAACTTTCAGTGAAGTTCAGGAGGCGGCAGCCCAACTGTTGTAAGCCATCATCAAACTGGAGATCAATGCTCAATATAGGGGAGAAAATGTCTCTCTAAGCAATACAGAAGAAATGTATGCACAGAAAAACAGTCTTTCTGAGGCTACTATCTCCTTCAGTGCTGTCTCCCTCTTCTTCACCACCTGGCCACAGCCCCAGGCCATCATCATCTGCTGATGGTGGGGAAGTCATTCCCATAGGAACAGACAACAATGTGACAAACAGAGCTCGGTGACCTCTTAGCGTGAGCATGCGGGCAAAACGGATGAGCTGTGCAAAAGAAATGTTGTGTTTATGCAAGTTTATTTTTAATAACTGGCTATCCAGGGTGGTGAGCAGCTGGAAACATATTACTAGGATCGTTATGATCTTTAAACACAAGCCCGTAATATGAATAAACAGTAACATCACACTGAGATTTCAGCCAAGAAGCTCCATTAACTCTTTCGAAATTGCGGACAGACACAGTTCAGACAACCAACCATTTGTCTCCTTTTGGCTGGCAGTAGAGGAGTCACCAAAGCTTGGGGTGGACCAGCTGCTTCTCAAACGCAGCAGTAGAGCTTCACCCTGGTAATGCATCTTTTGCACGACTGGCACACGTCCGATCTTTGGAAATGCATTTGAATCCAGTGGTTTAGGGGCTACTTGACTTTAAGATCCCCGGTGGTGCTGCCAAAAGTGTGAAGCAGGTAGTGTTTCTGTAGAAAAACGGATTGAGACCACCAACCTATTTTGACAAGCCACCAAATTACTGGGTTTGAGGGGAACATCTAAAGACCACCACTGTAATTCTTTACTAGTCCTTCAGCTCATCCACTTCCTGCAGGTAAATGCATGCACAGCAAAGTTCCTGCAGCGCTGTGATTTCAGAGCAAAACTTCAAAGACAACAAAAAAACCCCTCTGCAGACAGGGCCGGGGTAGAGGAATGTGCTGTGAAGAGCCTCAGGGGGTGTCTCTGGTGATGGTTAGGGCTGACCTAGGATCACCCCTCCACTGATACCTGTCAGCTGTTTTATACAGTCAACCTCTCAGCTTGATGAAATTCAGAAGTCCATGAAATTACACCCTGAATTAATCTGGTCCATTGCCAGGAGAGTAAATAAGTCGTAAGGCCCAAACTTTACGTTAGAAGCTTTTTTTTGTGTCTCCTTCACTGCAGCCCAGGTAAGGTCTAATGCCATTATCAAGCCAGCCAAAGGGATTCAAACACAAACGCCTTTGTAATTTCAAAAAAAAAAAAAATACATCTGACAATAAATTAGTGTCATAACCAGCCAGGCTGTCTCCCTAGGAGGGAAACTGGGGGCTTTGAACTGCTGCTTTTGTGTCACGGCGTTGGTGTTCAGAGGGTCCCTTTTGACGTTGCAGCCTCTCATCTCCCAGTGACACGACAAGCAGCTTGTCACCGGCCGTGCCAGACGCTGCTGGGAGCAGTCACAGCACGCTCCTCCAGCTTTGGAAATGCCAATCATGGCCACGTCCTGTGCGGGGACTCGCTTGTCACTCCCCTTCAAAGACACCCATCCCCCAGGGGTTTATCCCCAGGGATGGCTCTGAACATCCCTTATCGTGGAGGATGGGAAGGCAGGAGCCCCTGAAGCTCCCAGGGAGAAGCATCCTGGCTGCTCCTCAGTATTTTGTGTAGGGTCAACTTTGCGCTTCGCTTGGGACAGGCAAGGAAGGAAGCCCTGTGCTAGCACGGAAATAGCTCCTGGGGGCAGGTATCTACATCAACCAGTTGTGGGATCATTGGGTTGGTCCTTGACGCATGGTTTCCTCCAAGAAGGTAAAACAGGTCTCTGCTGAAATCAGTGATAAGTGAGTGGAGAACTGGAGCTATTGGCTTTTCTGGAAAGGAAATGTGTTTTTAAGTCCTTAAGAAAGCAGCCTGTTCCCTGAGCCTCTGGGTCCCCTCCAAAGGCTTCTTTTTCCTTCAGTGATGATGGGGAAGGAGAGGCATGAGGTTCCCACGGGCTGGATCGCTGCAGGTGAGCTCCTTTTTTGTTTCCCAGGTCTGGTGCTCTGGCAGGAGCTTTGCATCATGCAGGTCAGAGTTTTATTCCAGGGGGAGAAATTTTGGGGTGTGATGGGGAGGACTGTAGCACAAGCAGAGAGCATGGGTGTGAAGCAGCAGTGGGTCCGTACAGCTGCACTTCTTGTGCTGGTCCCACTGTGAGCAGGTCCCACGTGTGCTGCATTGTGTGAGCAAGGGCGGGCTGTGGGGGCGATGCACAACGCTTGCCAAGTCTGTGAATCCTTTAAAAAAATAAAAAACCCAGATGGAGAAGTTCCACTAGGCACCCTGTAGATAGTGTCTCTGAAGAGATATCTCTGTGAAGGGGCAGCGTTAACCTACACCCTGCCAACACTGCTTAGTCCCTCTGCCTTCGGTGGCTGAAACGATTTCTTTCTCTCAGCCTTCTTCTGAAGTTCTGCTGTGGGTAAAATGCACGGCTTTGCAGAAGGGGTGCACACTATGGGGCTGTCTAGGAGTTAAGTGGTTTGTAGGTCAGATCAACGTTATCTCTAGCTGAAGGTGTTGCGTTGTTGACTTCTACACTCTTTGGGCATTGCTGTATGGAGTTTGTGGTGTGAGTAGAAGGATAAAGTGGGGAAGGTGAAGTCGGAGATGTTTTACCACACTGTGATACAGCTCAGGCAGCAGAAAGGTGACCAAAACTGGAGCAGAACCTGGATCTCCTGCGACCCAATCCCATCTGGGACTCCATGTTCCCCTCTCTAGGCCAAATACTGCTCTGCAAGTAGAAGCAACTAGGGAAAGGTAGTTGTGGCTTACCAAAATGTTTTGCGTTGAAATGTCGTTCCTTATTTTAAACATTTCACATATAGGTCAAATAGACATCTCAGTTATTTGGAGTAAATAAGCCGTAAGTTTATTTGCATCAGTGGAATTGAATTGGACTTATACCAGTGCAACTGAGATCAGGAGTGGCCTGTAATTTGAGAGATTTGAGAACTTAAACATTTATTTGTGTGGTTTCTTTTTTAAGCTCTTCATTTCACCAGCAGTAATGGGGTTTCTTTGCCCTTTACAAAGTGACTGGAATGAGGTCAGATTTTTGCAAGCTTCTGCCAATGTTTAATAAGAATAATAATCTAACACTGTCCTTCTCAACTGAAACCTATTACCTATAGGTTCAGATGGAGAGCAAATCATGACCTGGGGGGAATTAGCCAATTCATGGTCCTGGCAGCCCTGGTTTTCTTGTCAGGGATGATGAAGCTGGGGAGGGTCAGAGCCCTCTTGGGGTTAGCTCCACACCAGCTCCTTGTGAAGCAATGTCAATGCACATGACTTTTTTGTAAAACTTGGAGAGGTGCTGTGCCGCTTTCTCCAAACCCTGCCAGCGATGCATGGCTCTGACCTTGGTCACGCTGATGGCAGTCCAGAAAGACAGCAGTGAAGGTGGTGGAATTACCTGGGTTTTAAACAGACCTGAGCCCACCTGATAGCTGACCTGGTCTGGCTGAGAATAAACTCTCCTTTCTCGGGGTCGTCCTCAGCCAAGGCAGATCCCCATCTCACTTGTAGTGCAGGGAGGGATGGGACCACAGCACCTTCTGAGGCAGGGACGGGGAGCTGAAGGAGGGGGAGCTGCACCTCACTTAAAATGGTTATTGCTTAGATCGATTGTCAAAGCTTGAGGCCAGCACTTGGGTTGTTGGAAGAGTTGGTGGGGTTTTTTTTATTTAAATGTTTTTTTTTCCCCCTCACATCTTGTCGCTTGTTCATTTAGAACTCCACCAAACAGCCTCGGATGTGTGTGCTGACAGCTCGCCTAGGGAAATAAACTCCAAATAAGCAATTACAGATCACCTGAATTCTGAGAAAGGATCCTTTGATCTTGCCTGGTAGATAACTGCTTAGTCCAGAAGGCAAGGGGACCTGTGTCCCTTCCAGCAGGTGCATTTGTGGTGTTTAAAGCTTGGAGCTCAGACTCCAGGTGCTCCTTGCAAATGTACAAGCTTATCTAAGAGCATGGTGGGTGTTTGCCCTTGCTCAGTGCAGGGGCTTGCGATGGTAAAAGGTCAGACTTCCTACTCTTGCTTTTGAATGTGCTGCTGGTTGTGGAGGGGAGCTCCGAGCTGGTCCCGCATGCCGGGGGTGCGATGCTTTCAGGAATGTCGGGAGGGTGAGGGTGTCCCTGGCCACTCAGACCACAGCTGAGGTGCATGTGGGCACAGGCAGACTGAGGCAGATGAGAAATTAGGGCATGGCAGAGCTGCGAGATGTTTGCAGGCGCCTACGACCGCACTCAACAAGCTTGAAATACTGATGCTCATGTATAAATTTGGAAAAATGAAAAGGCCAGACAAGCAGTCGTTCATGTAGGTCCCCTCTTGGTCCCAGTCTGGCCTGGAGCAAATGAAGCTGGAAGCTCGGGGAGGTCCGAGAGCTGCCACTCGGTATTTGCTGCCGCTGGGTAATAGCAGCCTTTTCCTGGCAAAAGCCGCCTACAGCAGGCAGAGAGCGCGGAGGCGGCCGGGCAGCCCGCACAGCTTGGCCCCGACGGACACGGATGACACCCACCGCTCCCAAAACCAACAGCGAGTTCCTCCGCGGCACCCACAGCGCCGGTGCAAAGCGAAGTCACGGCCAGCGCCAGTGCGGGAGCATGGAAATCACAGCAAACGTGGCGGAAGACACGGGAAGCAGCCCAGGCCAACAGGGCGAGAGCAGCTTTGCAGAGCCCTCGCTGTGACGCTGAGCTGGAAGGTGCTATGGAAATGCAAAAGGAATTGGAAATATCCGATTAAGATGCTTAACTCGGTGACACTCTAGTAAGTCATAATTGCTGTTTTCTGAAGCAGTAGTGTTTCACTAGAAAAAAAACCCGAAAGACCATCAAAGTATACTTATACATCCAATGCATACATTTTTTCAGCTATTTAGTCAAATCCCAGCTATTGGAGTCATGTGAAGCTTTCAAGCGATGTTGTTATTACTGCAGCAGTAGTTGTTATTGAGATGTGAAACCCTGGGTAGGAAAAAAGCTTGGATTTGGCATTGGAGGGGGGATTTGAGTATGAAATCTCAAATTTATTTTAGGTAAAAATGTCATGATTTTTGAGGCAGACTTCGTCTTTTGAGGTAGTTTTGATGCTGGAGCACTGGGGATTAGCATAACTATGCTGCTTTACTAAAATAATTTTAAATACTGAAATCAATTGCAGAACATCACTTCCCTCCCTACCCTTGCATGAAATAAGTTCCCATTTTCCAACTCAGTGGACATGCTTTGCAAAGACTAGATGAAATGATGGACTTAGGCCTCGTAACAAACCTTAGAGGAGAGTAAAACATAATTTACTTGTATTTAGCAGCAGCTGTTTTGACGGTGGGTATTAAAGTGATTGGCAAATATGGTAGCAATTTCTCCCAAGTAGTAACTGCAAGCTGCTATTTTAGGTTCATAAAAATGTAGTTGCAAAATACCGTAACATACCGAATGCAACTATTTTATGATCTCATAAAAATAGCATTGCGGCGCTCTGTCCCGTTGCCCCGGCACGGGCTCTGCCTGCTTGGCCAGGACCGTTCCCGCAGAGGCAGGCACCCGTGCGGGCAGCGCTGCCCGCAACTGGAGTTCATTACAAGCTGCCTTCCCTAATTGCAAGACGGGTTACCTTTCATGTCCTGCCAGGGGACGAGCCGTGCTTGGGCTTCCAGCGTGCTCTGGAGTTACGTACCGTGCTCGGACGAGGGGCTTGGCTTCCCCGGGACCTGCGGAGACCTAAATTGGGACCGGCGATAGCTCTGGGCATGTAGCACAAAGGAGGAACCCGGGTCAATCGCTGCCAAGGAACACTTTCCTCCTTTCTAAGTTAAAAATAAGCTGAGGGTAGTGTAACCCTTTGGGGATAGGGAGTGTCAGCAGCAGCAAGAGTCGCGTTTGAAGAACTTGGGGCCCTCCTTAAAACTAACAAATACTTTGGCTTGAGGCTGACCTAGAATTTCAAAACACCTCCCCTCGGCGCTCCCAACCGACAGCGCTTCCTCGCGAGCCAAGGCAGAGTTTGTGTGCAGAGAAAGGGGGACTGTTAGGGCAGGGAGCTCAGCGTCAGCCCGCGCGGCACCAGCAACAGCCGCCTGCCCAGAGGAAGGATGGTTAAAACAACGCTGCCGCATCGCTGGCAACAGTCTGTTCGCTGGGGCTGTGTCCGCTACACAAACGCCTTTGCTTCCTTTCCATAATCAATTTAGCGTTTAATGCTGCCATGAAGCAAAGGCTCATCCTTGTGCTTCGAGGCTTGTGGGTTTAAGTGCATTTAGACCCAGCTCTGAGCTGGACAGACTTCGTTACAAACACTTCCTACAGCCTAGAAACCCGTGCCTGAAGTAGCGCTGATAGGGGCTGCTGTGCGGGCTGGAACGGTGGGAAACTTCAGCCATTACCTGGCAGTTGTGGAAAGACAGACAGTTAAAACAAGCAGGTCTTTCACTGGGTGTAAGTGGAAGTGATACAGATCAAAATAACTATTTTTAGGTGCGGTATTATCTTTGCAGCTAAGCCTTCCCAAGCCCCATTCCCCACAGCCCCTGCTGAGTCCTGAGGATGCAGAATGTGGCCCAGAGAGGAGTGAGGCTATGGTGGATGGAAGAGGCTTTGATTCCGCCAGAGCCAGCCCCTCTGCGGTTCTGGCCAGATCTCAAAGCTGCTCACACCTTTGGGCAAACCAGTATGCCTTCCAGCATGGCTCTGGCATCGCGTGTGTATGGCCAACAGCTGCCATGCACGCATGGGAGAGCATCTCCTCCAGCAGAGATTACGCTTGTTGCCGTTACGATGGCCCTTTCAGCATCCTTTTCTCTTCTACGCTTGCCAGTAAGCAAGGGCAAATCTATCAGGAAAAAGCAGCATTTCATCCCAGTCCATATGGAGTGAATTTGGCCCAACATACGATTAAAAGGAGCATTATTTCAGCCAGTGCTGAGACTGGGGGAGCCTGGGGATCACCCAAGTTTTAGGAGCTGCAAACAAGAAGATGAAGCTGTAAATATGTTGTTCAGGGAAATTCCTGAGCCTTTGCCATGTTGTTGTCTTGGTTCCTGAGCAAATACACAAATCATCTCCCATTTAAGGGAGAATCATCCCTCACCGACCAGCCCTAAAGCATCAGGATTAATGTCAGCCTTAATTTTCAGTTGTCACTTGCAGGGAAGCCTTGTTCCTGCATATTTCATAAATACAGACTGTATTTTGAAAACCCTGAGAAATGAAAACGCTCTCGGTTTTTCAGAACAGGCAGGGATGGCTCAGGAGGAGCAGTCCCTTCTCCTGCAGCAGCAGGCAGCATGGCCTCCTTCACAGCCAGCCTGCAATCGCTTCTCCAGCAGAAGCTGCCCCACAGGCCGGCGGATAAACCGTGCAATGTGCTTGGTTTCTAGACATCCTAATTAGTGTGAAAGGGTAGTTTATTGGGTCAGCTGTTTCGACAAACCTCTCCTCTTCCACCCAGCCTGCAGTCTGACCCAGGCAAACCTTGGGGCTTGGCTGGAGAACGATCGGACAGCTTTGGTGCTTCCCGGTTTCTCCGCACGTCGTAGTTTCAGGTGAAATCAGCAGCAGGAGTGACGATGAGATCCTCTCTCTGCAGCGTTTCCCGCTGGAGCGAGAAAATATATAGCCAGAGATGCTGCCATAAGGCTGTTGCTGATGAGATCGCCAGCTCGTTTCTGCAAAGTGTCTAAACCGCAGCTGCAAATTACAGCTGTGGAGCCAGCTTTGAAACACTCCGGCGTTCAAGGGTGTCTGGGACCGGGGTTTTCAGGCCATCTCTATCTCTTGGTCCTGCAAGATAGTCCCGTGCCTTACGTTCTTCAAAGTTTTGATCTAAGGATCTGTGTAACGACTCCCAAGCTAGCGAGGATGGAAGATATGACACTGTCCTCTTTAATGAGTGATGGGGCTCAAATTAACATTCAGAGTATGGAAAGGAAGGACTCTTGAAAGGGTGTCTCATTATTTCTGATGTCAAACACTTTCCAGGGAAACCCGAGATCAGAGCAGATTTGAGAGGAGAAGGTATGAATTTGGGTCTGTGAGTGAAATTTGGTCCTTCATCATGCGGGGCTGTGCGTGGCAGAGAGTGATTTATCCGGGCTTTGATTAATTTGTTAATGAGCTTATGATTGGCAACACTGTCTATCTTGCGTGTCAGCCTTGCTATGTGTCATTTATGTCCCGAGATGTAAATCGGGCACAGATGTATTTTAATGTTATTTCAGACTTTGGGAAGCAGCTGTGGAAACAATTAATTGCAGCTGATTTTCACTTTGAAAATTTGGACTGATTCAAAGCTCAGAGCTGCTTCTTCATTGATGACCTGCCAAAAGGGACAGAGCTTGGTCCCTTGTATGAACCTCGCCGTGTTCCATTTGCAGCCACATTTTAAGTTCTGCTGACCACGAATGCAACATCTAATTTCTACTGCACCCAAAGATAAGATATGATGCATTTGTGCCCTGATCCGGCAGACATTAATCATATCCCTACAGCTTTGCTCATGTGAATATTTCTACCGATGTCGGCGAGACTAATCACACGCCCAACGCGGGAGATGCGATACTGTTTAAAGGACTGGGACCTTCTATTGCGTCTCTAAAATACCTTATTTCCCCAGAGATTTCTGAAACTAGACCATCAACTTTTCAAATGCTGCGAGCTACGTGTGGATAGAGGCAGAAGCCCTCATGTTCACAAAGGGATGTAATTTATGCAGACAAAAGCAATTTAAACTAAAATTGATCCAGCAGTACAAAAAGTGATTGGGTCAGTAGTTTGGCAAATAAGAAGGATGAGTTCACTCCACGGGCATTTACAGTGGATAATAAATTAGATCTGGCTGAAATATTTTGACCAGACTTCTTATTTTTCAATCACAACCAAAGTATTATGCAAAAATTCTTTATTTCAGAGCTTCAGAAGGATGAAACTCAGGTCCAGGTGACGTTTGGAAAAACTGCGTAAGGATAAGGAAAGAGGTTGTAGTGTGAGTTTATAGACGTAATTCTGGCTGAAGTTCAAAAACTTCTGGAAACAGCAAATATTCTTTATATATAATCTACTGATCATGTAACACTCATAAACAACAGACGTAATTAGAAACATTTCAAGGCTTTGAAATTGCTTTGCTTCTGAAGGAAAATGAAACTGTTGTTGCGGTGTAATAGAGACTGAACCCGTGGGTCAGGACGCTGCCTGCATGGCAAAGCAGGCGACGGGGGGACGGGGATTCAAGGGGGTTACTCTCTAAAAAAAGGCTGTGAAAAAGACTCCGCTGCATGCTAGCCAAAACTTGCTGAAGCTTTGGGCTTGATTCTTGCCTCCAAGTGAAAACAATTTGCAAAACCACAAATCGTTCCACAAAATGGAAATGCAGGTTTCTGCTCAGCTGCAGCTATTCTTGTTGTCCCCGATATTAAGAGCGGCAGCAGATTGTGAAAATGGTGACAGGTTAAAACTGTTTCTCACGTTTCGGTTTGCATCCGTACTCGTAAATACCTATTACCTGTGACTGAGGATTCCTGGGGAGTAAGCGGTGAAATTGTGATACAAAATGTAAAGCCAGGATTTCACAAGTAATGAATTTGTGTTGGGATGAGGGATTCTATGCTTGTTGCAAACGGTGCCTGAAAAATTGATCTTCTCATGAAATGGGGACCGTTTTTGTGAAGATATTTGAGGGAATAGGAAACAGCAAAAAAAGTTCTCTCATTAGTGAACATTTTTAATAGAGTATTTTCAGATTCTTTTTGGAAGCCTAAGAACTGTATTGATGGGTCTCCAGCATCTGAATCATTTCAGCTGGACTCGCCTTCATCTCCTGTGTTTGTATTTTTTGTCTGGTTTTAGATGTTGCAGACTAGAAAAGTGTGACTTTAAATCGTTGTTTAAAGAAACCCTGAACAATTGGCACCTTTCAATTTCATCAAAAGACCTTTTTCTTTTCACCTTTTCGTCCAAAATCTCAAGAAATTAATTTTATCCACATCAGTTTGACTTGCAATTTTTCTTCTCTATCCGTTTGATAGCAGGCATTTCTTTCAGAGAAAATTTCAGAGTTCAGGGGAAGATATACAATAAAAATATTTTGTGTTTTTCATGCAAGATATCGCCCATTTTCCACCACTCTTAGTAAAGACCTTGTACATCCTCTTCCAAGTAGGCAGGAGGAGACAAGTGCATTCAAAACCTGGATGTTTTCTACCGTTGCAGCCTGTGGGTCGTAAGTAATTCCCCTTCCTCCTCTCTCTGAGCTGCAACACCAAAATCCTGGCTTCTAATCCTGGCTGCTAACGCTCCTCAGCAGTGCAGTCAGTGATCTATCCCACCCTCTTGACCCTTTTACCTACAGCTAGACTCAAACTGGAGGCTTTGAAGCCAACCAGGAATGTGATAACTAGTCAAGCTGGGAGTATAATTAAGGATTTTTAAAGATGTATATCACAGCCACCAGCTTAAAGGCAAGTTTGGGCAGTGTTGTCCATCCACCTCATTACATTGTCAACAGAAATATTGCATCGGGAGACTGTTTTTCTGTGCCTTCTGCTGAATTAGACTGACTTTGTTAATCAGCAGAGCTGAGTGGCTTTCCTCCTAACCAGAGACAAGATGTAGGTGCCCAGTGTTGCCTCAAACTTCCGTGAAAGAAGAGGAGATTTGAGATAATTCCTGGTTTCTTCTCTACTTCCTTTATCCTGCTGCCATGGCAGCTGGAGGGACCATCACTCAGATGTTCAGCTGCTGCACCATTTATTAAGCTGCAAAATATTCACAACTCTTCACTGCACTCCTCAAAGGTTTGGTTTTCATGTGATGCTGGCAGGACTCTGTTTGCTGAAAGGACTAAGAGGAGCAGGAGAAAGCTGGTGTTAGCTGCATGGTGCTGGGTCCTTTGCAAGTGCCTAGAGATGGGCAGATGTAGGGCCAGTTCAGATACTTGGTCCTGACCTATCATTAAATGACAAGAGCAAGATATACCTGGTCATGCACAAAGCTGAACACTAGATATTCAGGGAAAGGCAGGCTTGAAAATTCAATCTAAGGAAGTGTGGTATCTCCAGAGTTAAGCAGCAGCTGAACAAGGCTTTTGGGACTCTGCTAACCTTCTGTTGATTTTGTGGATCTGGTCCTTTCTCCACTGCTCCATCTCATCTTCTTTAGTCAGTGTTGCACTGCAGAATGGCATTGGCACAGCGTGAATGGACTGGGTTGAAAAGCTGTGCAAACTACAAGACAAGCTGGTTTTGAAGTAAAGGCCATGTTTTTAGGAGTGGATTAGCTGCTACTCCGGAACCTCCTGTCTGATGGAGGAAGTGGGTTTGGCAAGGGCCTCTTCTCAATTTCTAGACCTACATCAAGATTCTGGGTAATAATTTCAAGAAAAATGAACTGCCTTATGATCCTAAATCTCTGTTTGAAAAATGGCTTAAGAGCTTCCTGGACATCAGGCAACTAAGTGGTTAAAATTACCACCTATCTTCTGAAAACTGTCCTTAGTGTTAGTTTAAGCTAATTTATTTTACCAGAAACCTGTTGGGTCAGAAACCACATCTTAGCTAGCAAATGTTCTGCTCCAATGGCATCCTTGGTTGACGAGCAGCCGTCAGGGCTGCAGATTGGGTGTCAGCACAGGATCCCTTTCTCCCAGGCTGTGGCAAGGGAAAGGCAAAGGAAAATCAAAGGCTTCACCCAAAAGAGTTGTTCTGCCATGAAGACTGGAGAGATTTGCAGGTGTAGGAGCTGTGGGGTTATATTAGCTCTCAGCTCAAGGTCTTTCAAATCTTCTGTAGCGTATAAACCCGGATGTTTTACACTGGCAGTCAGGCATGTCTGCAGCAGACACTGTTTCTGAGCATGTCCTCTCAAAGATTACAAAAAACCAGTCAATTAAATGCAGAGATGAGGGCTCTGAAGTCAAGGTCGGCCGTATGGTTTTGTATGCGAATGTCTCCCGTGTTTAACAAACTGTTCAGCCTGCTTGAGTTGTCTTCCTCACATCACTGCTAAACGTGTGAATTCTGTTATTAAGAACACAACAGATCAACTGCAGAAAAACAGACAGCTTGGCAAAACATGGCAAATGGAGATGTTCTAATCTGACACCTTCACAAAGTAAACACAACTTGGTGAGTGTCTATAGTTGAAAACACTGGCCAGAAGGGTTTCCTTTGCAGAACTGGGTTATCTACAACTCATAGATGGGTAAGAGCTATAAAAGGAGTGGATATAACCATCAGCTCCAGGGAGCATGTGTTGTCCTGCCATAATACGTGTGGTTGCTCTGTTGGGGAAGGGGAGCAGCCTGAAGGAGCAGTGATGTTCTTGCTCTGCAGGTGAATTCCCCTAACTCAGACCTGCACAATAATGACTACAGAAGAACTTTAAAATATCAGCATGGGAAAAAAAAATAAGAAGTCTTACCAGACACAGGTTTCTTTCATATGAGTGGATGTGTGTTGTGAAACATCTTTTGTTATAGTATATGATTTGTAAACTTGGAACCTGACCTAATGAAAATACTGAGATCAAAGGGAAGGCTGACTTTGATTTCAACAGCCGTTGGAACAGACCATTAGCTGATACAAATCTATCTGTGTGTTTGTATTTGGTTAGTGTCAAATCATTACTTCAGTAGTCAGAAAGAGTTTTTTCCTTGGAGCTTTCTGTTTTCATTTTCTTAAATGTATTCACTGTATTGGAGAGTTTGTGAGAAAGGCTGCCTTGGTAGTTCAGCCAGCGAGTGGATGATGCAAAGGCCGTTCATCTCAGTCAAAGCATATCTTGTGTTAGGTTTTGAGTTGTTGATGCTCTGGTTGTTTCTGGAGGAGCTGCCATCCCAGCATGGTGGATGCTCGAAAGCTAAGACCTTGGTGGTTCCATGCCGATGACATGTCCCATAGCTTTATATGTTGTATAAAACCTCACTGATCTGCATCTCTTGCAAAAATCTCTTCCTTTTTCCTGCACCATTAATCTGTGTTTAGGATTAACTAGAAAAATATTTGAATGGCCTTCCTGTTATTTCTAGATGTCAGTTTTTGATGGAACTGAGCAGTTCAAGAAATACACGTGCTTAAACCCAGAAGCCTGTAAAACCAAATGTTGCTGAAAATTTGCAAGCCTTAAAGAACAAAGTTTGATTTGGAAAGAGTTTTGACAGAGATGTAGTTGAACTCGTTCTTTCCTGGACAAAAAACATTTGCATGGTGCAGATTTCATATGGAAATCGATGACGGTAGCCGAGGGGCTCAGTCCCAGAGAGGCACTGGTTCTCGCAGACTGCTGCACTACTCACATCCAAGACCTTCACCTTGCTGCTCTTTGGCCAAGTCATGTTCTAAAACTGAGATGTGCTGCTTGAGGCAGATCTGAGCCAAAAACATCTATCTGAGAACTTGTGCCAGATTTGGTGACATATATCCCTGGCCAAAACCAAAGTTTATAGAAAAGCCTAAAGGTTCAGTTTGGAAGGGAAATATTCCAAATCTTCATCTCACAAATATTTATAATCTATAAATTTATTTCCAGAAGTTTAATAAATTTACTACTATTTATGAGGTTTTTTAAATAAAAACATTTCAGGATGGGCAAAATGGCCCCAAATGATTTTTCTTTCTAGTTTTTAATTTCAGAGCAGCTCAAATACAGTTATCCAAGAAAGGATTTGTTTAATACGCTGAAACATATCTCGTATTCTTACAGCTCTCTTTGTGTCACAAGACAGGCCATAATAACCCATCTTCTAGGTAAACATCTGTAATTCACATCAGCGTTAACAAAGGCAGGAAGTTCTTGCCGTCTCTGACTATTGCTTCCATTTCTCAGTGATTTTTCCTGTCTGTAAAGAAGTCATTAGCCTCAAAATTTACCCTTTTCAGTAACTTGGTAGAAATATGATGGTCTTGGCACAGCGACCAGGACACAAACCCTGGGGACAGTCTGAGATGTCAAGGCATCTCCCCGAGGGCAGGCGTTTTGGTAGGGTGCAGCAGTAAGCTCAGCTTGTGTTGAGCTTGCAGCAGTTCAGTGGCAAAGCGGAGCTCTGGAATGCCTTCACGTTAGAATTATTCATGAGTTCTGCGTTCACAAAAAGGAGAAAGAAGTGCGTGGCAGGCTGTAAGACTCGACAGACCATTTTAATAATCTGCTCTGACATTGTGAATACAACATCCCAGTCTTTCACCCGGGCTGCTGCTGTCGTGCCGAACAACTCGCTGTTGGACTCCGGTTTGGGCTTTTCAGCATCATCTTGGTCAAAATACTGCATGTACTGGAGCGTTTACCTGAGCTTTTTGATAATCTTTGCTAGTGATCAATTAACTCCAAAAATCGCTGCATTTCATCTCTCCTTTGTAGTTTTCCGACTGCTGCTTCCCGGATCTCTGGGCGCTGTGATTTGTTCTCTCACAGGCCTGCTGGTGTCTAATAGCATCTCTCGGCATGGATAACGAGGCTGCCGTTAGGAAGAACAAACAGCCATGACATTTTAAGCAATCCATACTCCTCGTTCAGTATTGCACTGGGACAGCTCGTGCCTTTGACTGACAGCTCTCAAGACATAGGCTCAACCCTCACTGGATGCACTTTCTCGGGATGCTCGCCTGGAGCTGTGGCGACACATAGCAGGGCATTTCAGACCTTGGATTCATGAGTGGTCCTGCCCATGGGTCATTGAGGTCTAGTCCTGGTCAGGGAAGCAGAAACACATAATCAGGCCAAAATGAATTTGCCTCCCTCCCAAAGCTGCTCCCAGCTGTCCAGTTGATGGATCCTGGACAGCATCTTGCATGTCCCCAGGGCCCATGGCTCTGGTTGGCCATGCAGCCAAGCAAGTGCTCCATCAGGACCTTCAACACAGCAATGGAGGAGCGTCTTTACAGGGGCTGTAGCTGGGGCTTCTCTCTTGCACTCATCAAAAAGGCTGTGTCCCACAGACCAGGGTCCCTGGTCTGTCCGGTGGCCTTTGTTGGGCTGTTTAATTTCTGCCTCTACCAGCAAAATGAGGGCAAGGACGCTTGCCCCTTGGCTAGCCTGGACCATGGGCTGACACAGCCACGACACTCTCCCAGACACAGTCCAGTTCTCAGCTGACCTGGCGCTGGAAGTCAGTCTAAACAAGTTTTTCCCATCGACGTAGGTAGTACTGGTCGCACCCACTAATGAGGAACCCAAGGATCTTGACTGATCACTAACCTGACCTTTTCACAAGTGCCAGAGGATTATATATCTATATTTTCTTGAAAGACTGCTTGGCATGGAGCGGAAGGTGGGTATCCAAGTCTGACCCCTCCCTGCAGCAGCAGCAGAGGGCTGACCCACCCGGGCAGAAATCTCCCATCGTGCTGTGGAACGACACGGCAGTTTGGGAAGTCACATCTGGAGTTTTGTTACGCACTAAATCAAGGCCGTGGCAGGTGTGTAAAGCTGAGATTTCAGAGCCGTTAGGACAGCTAATATATGTGGCAGTTGTTTATTCAAAGGAGCAACTGCTGAAACAGGGTTTGGAATGATTTGTTTTGTTTTTCAAATTCCTTTCTGTGAATTCACGTGACATTTGCGCAGCTACGAGGGACGAATTTAGTAGAATTTCCTCAGGAATATGTCTTGTTGCTGCATAAAAACTGCTCTACAAATTCCTCTCTGAATGCAGAAACTCCCCAGGTTTCTCCACAAAATGCTGTGCCCATCAGGTCACAGCATTCCGCACCCCGCAAGGCTGACGGGATGCAAAGGGGCTGGGATATTTTGAGGCAGAATTCTGGTAATTCATATCCTTCAACAAAAAATGACTGGTTTTGCTCACTTCTGCTGTGTGAGCTAGCCACATCTGGGACAGACCTCAGCCACGCTCCTGTCTCCATTCCCTAACGCCACCTTGGTTATTGTGTGTGCTTCTGTAATGACAAAGTATTTTTGCAGTTGCTTCAAAAGCTGAGCAGGCAAAGATGAAGTCCTAAAGGCTGAGCATCCTCACTAGGAAGAGCTCTCAACTCATCTGGCAGCTGATTGCCTTCAACAAACAAGAGTTGGGGTTGAGGGAGATTTTGGAGATTGTTTTTGATTGAGGACTTGTCTGGAAGTTGCCTGAAGGCATCTGCTTTTCTGGCAGGCCATACTTAATGCATTTAGCGTGCTCTCCTTTTAAGAAGAAACAACCAAGAGTGGCACAAACCAGCCACATTTCTGCTTTTCAGAGTCTGACCCTGTGTCTGTGTCAGCCACGTTGTCGAAACCATGACAAGCTCTTAGCTTCACCAGTATGGTCCAAATGGACCTGGTGAGTGAATATCACTACGAAGACAAGTGCAGCCTAGAAATCGGAAGGCAAGCTAGCAATAATGCAATTTAATAATCTTGGGTGCTCCTCTCCACCACCTCAACTTTCATTCTTTAGCATTCAGAGGCTTTGCTGCCTCTGTTCCTTCTGCTACTGTCATGCACAAAATCCACTGTTCATGCTAAGCTGGTATGATGGTGGTCAAGAACAAAACTGTTTTATTTCTACAACTCATAGTTATGGTACAAAAGCTCTTGCTGGGTGACAAAGGCATCCATCTGAATAGGTCTGTGCTGCAAATTGTCCGTGCGATCACCCCTCGCTAGTGATGTGCAGAAGGGAGGTGGAAGCATGGGCGTCTGGGATGTGATGGGCAGAAATGTCCTCTCTGTAATAGCTTGCACTTTTATGCTGTGCTTGGATCTCACTCTGTGGGTATTAACAAACTGAATGTTAGAAAACTCAAGAGGTAAAGACCACTACCCCTATTCTAAATTGAAGCCACAAAAGTGAATTGAAGCTCACGTCAGTCAGTTCCAGATACAGAAATTCCCTCTCCTTGTTTTTGTACGAGCCTCAGGAATACCATTCACTGTGTGAAAGTGTGTGATTATTTCTGGAAAGAAAAGCTATTGAAGACTTAGTGCCAGTGTTGGCATCATTACAAATGCAGAAAGGAAACTGTCAAATAACTGCTTGTGTTTTCAGATGTACCACATGTGACTGGGGCCGTGTTAGAAAACATGATCCATCCCATGTAAATCGTGAACCGTTGAACAAAAGTCCTATTTGTAAATTTGAATATTGGCAGCCAGCTTTCGAAACTCTCCGTTTTGAAAATAGTTCTGTGATGCTTTGAACAAGCACAGAAACGCAGTGGGACTCAGCCAGGTTCTCTGGACCTTGCCAAGTTTCTACTCAAACCCTCTCTGCCTCCATAAACTAGGAGAAAGACTGGACTAAGGACCCCCAAATCTGGCTTGACACACAAATGAAGCAAAACCTGGCTCCAGAGAAATTTATTCCAAACAATATAATTTGTCAGACTGACCTTATACTGTCATTCTACTAGTTACTCCATCACTTTTGTTAACTATTCCTGTTGACTTGCCCCTCTTGAGAACACACAGAAAAAGAGAAACCCCACAA